>NW_020455082.1:993891-1001379 GCF_003342845.1 Nothoprocta perdicaria
TCCTGCCTCAGTTTCCCAGGACGGAGAGGGGGGAAGCGGGCACGGAGCAGCGCCCGGAGCGGCCCCAGGGCCCAGGCAGCCGGGCACGAGCCCCGCTGCCCCGCGCTCTTCGCCACACACCGGCCAGGGCCTGCGGGGAGCCCCTGTGGGAGCCACTGGCCGGGGGGCTGCTCCTGCTGGGTGCTGCGGTGTGGGGAGAAGGCAGAAGTGGGTGCCACACAAACACCCGCTCCACGGCGGGTAAAGTGATGGCTGGGGGAGATGGAACAGCCCCCCCGGCCTTGCTCCCCCCATGGAGCTGCCCCGTGCAGTGCCAGCCTCTTTGCACCCAGGACACGGAGGCTCGGGAGAGGTCGGGAGCCAAGGGCTGCCCTGGAGAGGAGCGGGCACCCGGCTGCAGCGCCAGGATGCGCCCCGGCAGCTGCCTCCTGAATTAGCCTCCATCAAGTTAATTGCCAAAGCGCTCCAACCCTGAAATTATACATTAAAGCTGTCACTCGTAGGCTCCCAGAGATTCCCTCCTTCCCGGCAAAAGGCAATTCTGCCTGTCCAAGCAGAGGGAAGATGGATTCCCTAGTGCAGGATCCGCCGGAGCTGCTCCCAGCCTCATGCGCTGCTCCTGGGTCCTGCTCGCAGGCGGTTTCCTTGGTCTCGCTGCAGCCTGGCCCTTCCCTTCGTCCCTGCAGCCTTGGGATGCCCAAAGAGCCGAGAGAGTCTCCATGGGGCTGCAGGGCCTGCCAAGGCCTTGGGACAGCCCTGGAGCAAAAAGAAAACCCAGAGGGAAAACTATCCCCTGGGGTCCCAAAGCTATTGAAAAGGACCCTGCCAGGAGAGCTGCTCAGCACGGGTGTCCTGGGCACTGAGCACCTGAGGTGGCCCGAGGGCTGCTGAGACGCTGTTGTCATCGCTCAGGGGCTGCAAAGGGACCTTCTGTCCCAGCCAACACCAAGGTCTCCTGAGCCAGAGACCTGTCCTGTCCCAGGATGGGAGGAGGCGCCGAGGGCACCATCCTGGGAAGCAGGAAGGTGCCTGTACCTGGGGCCAAGTGGGAGGAGAGGAGGGGACAGGTGGGACTGTGCAGCTGGTGGCAGTTCAGGAAACTTGGGTGAGGATCTTCCTGCTTTTGCTCAACCCCTGGCTCCAAAGGGTGGGAGCCTTGGAGCAGGACCCATGGGCACCAAGGCCCATGGGGATGGGCCCATATGCAACCCTCTTCCCTGCTTGGAAACCGTTGCCCGAAGCCTTCCCTGCAGAGAGGGCATCCAAGCGGGACCTGACCGTCTTCTCCTTGCTCCCGCAGTGAGGAGCGGGCGCCGAGGGGAGATGTGTCCTGCCTGGGGCTGATTCCCCCGCCGCGGGAATATGCAGCCTCGGTGCCGCAGGGGCAGCAGCAGGGCAGCGGGCGGCGGGCGCGAGCAGGGCACCGTCCGGCATGGTGACAACGTTCAAGATCGCCGTGCTGGGAGCCCAAGGCGTGGGGAAGAGTGCCATCGTCCGCCAGTTCCTCTACAACGAGTTCAGCGAGGTCTGCGTGCCCACCACGGCCCGCCGCGTCTACCTGCCCGCCGTGGTCATGAACGGCCACGTCCACGACCTGCAGATCATGGACTTCCCCCCCATCACAGCCTTCCCGGTCAACACCCTGCAGGTAGGTGAGCCGGGCAGAGCGGGGCCGGCCATGCCGACGGCTGCTTCCTGCAGGAGAAACTCCATCGTGGGCCTCCCTGGGCTGGGGCTCCTCACGGACCTCCACACGGGGCTCCCAGGCTTCAGCTCCGGGTTGCTCCATGCACGGTCATCTGGAGACACCTTCCCCCAAGAGCACGTGTGGGTTCCGGGGACAGGGGCTTTCCTGTAGGATGCTGCATTTCCTGGCTGGCCACTCGTCTGCTGCCCCATCTTGGTGTTGTGCTGGTGACTCGTGGGGGCAGTGGGATGTGCTGGGATGGCCCCACAGATGGCGGCATCTCCGCCAGGGCTGGGCCCGCTGGTGTCACAGAGCCGCCCCACCGCGTGGGGAAAGGGCTGTGTGTTAGAGGGGCTCCCTCTGCTCCGTGCTGGTGGGGACGAGGCCGGGTGAGCGCTCCAGGGAGAGGGGGAGCGTGCCGGGAAGGACAAGTCCGTCAGAGAGCACCTGAAATAGCAAAGGGTGATCTACTGACCTCATTTATTGACTCCATTTACACCATTCCTCAGTGCGCTGTGGTGGGAACAGCCGGCAGTTCCAGGGAGCAGGGGGTGGTTGCAGAGTTATCCCAGAGGAGAGGAGAGTTGGGAAGGGAGGAAGGGAAAGAGGCCCAGAGAAGCCCCGTGGTGTCTCCTCACGGTGTCTCCTCAGGGCTCCGAGCACCCTGGCACGCAGGGATGGAGCCTCGGGAGCTGCGTCTTCCAAAGGCTCTCTGGTAACCAGGCTTGAAGCATCATGGTCTTCACTTTTTTCCTCATTTCTGAACACTGTAAACATACCCGAGTGATTCACTGTGTGAAAGTGTCTTGTTCAGGGAGAGCTGATGCGCTTCCCTCCTCATGCACTTCCCCTGGGCCCCGCAACCTTCACACAGCTGGGGAGGACATGGAAATACCCCTCGCCAGGTGCTGCAGCTGCACCTGCAGCCAGGGAGGTAATTGCAGGGAGAGAAATAGGAAATTGGGGCAATTTTCCACTGCCACATCATGCAAAAGCCTTGACCTGCCATGGGCAGAATCTGCTCACCCATTACCTCCAGCGCCAGTGGACATCGCTAATTAAGACACCTAATTTGCAGCCCGTGGAGGGTGATGCTTTCTGCACTGAGTCCCTCCCTGCACAGCCGCTGCCTGGGGCCTGGGACTGCACCCAGCCCCTCCATCCAGCTCCACTAAGGCCCCTTCACAACACAGCAGGTTTTAATCCTCTTTTAGGAGAGGAATTGGGACTCACAAATCCCCTTATCCGTCCTCTGGGTGAGTTGGAGGGTGGTGGAGAACGATCTTGGGAAGCGCAGGAGGCCGGAGGCTGCAATCGGGATCCCCCCTCCGGCGCTGCAGCATCTCGGACGGGGCGGGCGCCGGGAGTGACCCCTCTGTGCACCTTGCAGGAGTGGGCAGACGTGTGTTGCAGGGGGCTCCGGAGCGTCCATGCCTACATCCTGGTCTATGACATCTGTTGCTTTGACAGCTTCGAGTACATCAAAACCATCCGACAGCAGATCCTGGAGACGAGGTAGGTGCCCCGGCGCGTGGAGCCGCCGCAGCTCAGCCCTGTGGCACACGCTGCTCCTGGGCACCCTTTGCAGCACCCGGAGCCCAGTAGCGAAGGCAAGACCTGCCATGCAGCAGGGCATGCGCCGTCATCGCGAGCGGGCAAGGAGAGGGGTCTGGAGATGCCCTTTGGCCAGACATGAGCGCGGCTCCAGGCTGTGAGGGAGGAGGAGGGGGCAGCATGTTTGCCTGGCATCCTGGCTTACACCTCTTGAAAGCAGCCGAGGTGCCACCAGAAATCACTTTGGGGTGGGTTGGGGTTCATGGGCTGGCCCAGGAAGCAGCAGGACAACCAGAAGCAGCTCTGCTCTGCATCCCTTCCCTCCTCCTCCAAAGCTCTTCTGTTTGCAGGGTCATCGGAACGTCTGAGACGCCCATCATCATTGTGGGCAACAAGCGAGACCTGCAGAAGGGCCGGGTGATCCCCCGCTGGAACGTCTCCAACCTGGTGAAGAAGACGTGGAAGTGCGGCTACATCGAGTGCTCGGCCAAGTACAACTGGCACATCCTGCTGCTCTTCAGCGAGCTCCTCAAGAGCGTGGGCTGCGCCCGCTGCAAGCACGTGCACACCACGATCCGCTTCCAGGGCGCCCTGCGCAGGAACCGATGCACCATCATGTGAGAGCTCCCGGGCCCCCGCCGGCCCCGCAGAGCTCGGAGGCAGAGCACGGGCCGCTGCTGGGGTGACACGTGGGGACGGGACACCTAGGGACATGGCCGTGGTGCTGTAGGCAGCAAGGAGCGAGGATGGACCTCGGCTAAACCTGCAGAGCCCAAGGCCTCCCGCTGCCTCCCTGTGCTCGGGGCCAGCGCTGTGGAGAGGTGGGTTGTATCTCGGCGGCTTCCACGGGGTGGCCTCCAGGTCATCCCCATGGGCTGGCCTTGGGCTGCTCCTCGGGAGATGCTCATGGAGAGGGATGGCCCTTGGGCTCTCCTGTAGACCTCAGATTCCTACCCTGACATTCACCACCGTGTCCCTGCTCCTCGCCAGCCTGGCCTGGTCTCTTGGCCGGTCACGGGCACCTGGCCACAGCGGCACAGGCAGCCGGACCCCCGGCTCGAGAAAGCGCTGCTGTTCCCCCCACCAGCTCCTCTTCTCCAGCCTGGGCTTCCTCCAACTCATGCTCCATCCTTCCACCCATCTGCCCCTTTCCGCCCTCCACCACCGGTCCCTGCCCTTGTGCTGCTGTTGCCGTGTCCCCGACCTGCCCTGAGGTGGCTTTTCTTGCTGGAAAACCATCCGGCCCTGTGGTCTGGCCAGCAGGAACCCCGTTTGTTCCCCCAGAGCCATCAGGGGGTTCATTCCTGCTTGCCAGGCTTCATTTCCTGGCAGGATTTCTAGGTGAAACCAAGGCAGGGAGGACAGGAGCGGCGGGTGCTCCCAGTTCATGCTCCCGCCTGTCCTGGGAAGCACTCCTGCTTTCCCATCCAGAGCGCAGCCCTTTCCCCGAATCCCATCTATCGGTGTGTGAGCCAGCCCCGGAGCCAGAGGCGCCCGTGTCCCCCACGTCCCCACTCGCGCCAGGGCAGCCTCCCCGCCCCGGCAGTGCCGGCACCCCCGGCCGCGCTGCCATCCTGGCCCTGGCGCAGCCGTTTTCCCGGGAAAAGTCCCCATTTTCTACCTCTTGTCCGGGGCCGAGCGCCCTGCCACGGCCCGGGGAGGTGACCCACGAGCCCGGCGGCCGCAGGGCCCCGTCCCTGTCACCTTCTGCAGCAAGGGGACCCGTGGGGCAGCTTTTCCCTATGGGCGATGCTCTCCCCACTGGTACCGCTGCTCCCCGGCCTGGCAAAGGGGCTTTTTTTTTCTCTTTTTGACCCCCCCCAAACCCGCTTGCTTGGCCCCAGGCCTCCAACTCGCCCGCCGCGGCGTCTGGGTGGCCAAGCAGGGACTGGGCTAGTGGGTGCCCGGCCAGGGTGGCCAGGCTGGAGGGGCTCTCCCTGCCCGGTAGACACGGCCCCCGTTGCGAAACAAGAGCAGCCCCCCAGCCCAGGGTTTGGTGCCCTCAGTTAGCTCCCGTTTAACCCCGGTAACACTTTCTATTAAGAGTCGTCCAACTCCCACGGCAGCACGTGACGTTTTTCTGGCCTTGCATCCCAGCTGCGCTCCCCAGAAATGAAGGGAAAAGAGAAAAACTGGGGGGAAACCCGTTTTTTTTTTTCCAGGTCGGGGCCTGGCACGGGGGGTTAAACACCCCATCCTTCACCACAGCCCGTCCCAGCCTCCCCTCGCCGGGATTTAGCAGCACACGTGAGTCCATGGTAGTGCCCTGTCACTAGCTTTAGCCCCCCGGACTGTTTGGCAAGGAAATTCCCTGGTAAATGCTAAGAATAAAGCATTTCTGAAGTGCTCCAACGTACACATATCAATGACTAAGCCAATACATCGTTTGTTATAGTCCGGTAGCCTGCAGTTTATAGCACAACTAGTTATACGTTTTTATAGCATCTGATTTAGTATTTTGGAAGAAAAAAAAAAAAAAAAAGGTTATAAATACAATTCTTATATTCTACTGCACTTTATAGACAGAGAAAGTTATATTAGTAATAACACCTCGCCGCTTAGGTAGCGTCTCCCAGGAGACCCGGGGCTGCCAGGACGTGTTTCCCAGTGCGGCTCCCAGGCAGGAAAAGCGGGATTAGGGGCGGGGGTCGGGGCAGGGCTGGATCATGGAGATGGATCAGCGGGATCCCTCCGGCAGCTGAACTGCCTCCCCCTCTTCCCGAGGGAAACCCTTAGTATAAAGTGTTACCGCTCTACACACGGCCGTAGCTCCGCTCTCACTCGACTTCCACGGCCAAAGTGGATAAAATGCCCCGTTCCCGAGCAGCGCCGAGCGCCTGGTCCAGCCCCGCGCGGCCGAGGCTGGCGCGGGAGCGGCACCTGCCGGGATGCACCGTTCCCGTTCCCGAGCCGGCGCGCTCGCCATTCCCAGCGCCTGCCTTGCCCTGCCCGGTGGCACCGTGTCCCCGAGGTGGCTGCCCAGCCCGTGACACGCCGCACCCGGTGTTGGAAACCGAAATAAAATCAGGTCTGTTCCCTCTTGTTCTGTACCTGCTCGCTCTCGTCTTTGCTTGCAGCGCCCGTGGCCTTCCCCGGGGAAGAGGCCGGAACGGGAGCATTAAGTGCAATGTTGTGGTACCGGCTCTGCAAGGTCCGTGTTGGGGACAGCTTTGGTTCATCCGGTGCCATTCGAGGGCCTGACAGCTCATACACCAGCCCCAAGGCAACTTTCTGCAGCCAGAAAGGACCATTAAAAAGTAATTCCCCAAACCAGGACTGAGCTGGAGAGGAGGGGAGAAGCCCCCAGCCCTTTGGCCAGGCTGGCAGAAATATTGCTGCCCAAAGCACGTTGCAAAGGGGATGTCTGGGGGAATGCGGTTGGTTTCTCCTCTGCACCAGGGCGGTGGTGGCTGGAAAAGCACCTCTGTCCTGTTGGACTGAGCCAGGTAGGAGCCGGCACCCGGCGCCGGTGCCTTGGGCCTACGTTTGCAGCCAGGCTCTCCCCATTCATTCCCATTTCACTCACTGAGCACCAAGGCTTTGGGAAAGGAAGCTTGGGGGTTGAAGGAGCATGGCTGGGCGCTCCCCTTGTCCTCTCCTCCCTGCCTTTGACCGAATCCTCTCCCCAAAATCCCACCTCTGTTGGCCCAAGCCAGGATTTCGTAGGGTAGGGAAGGAAGTTTCGGCCGGGGGTTCTGAGCAGAGAAGAGGCCACGCGGTGCTCGGGGAGGAAAAGCAAAAACCCCGGCGAGCGCAGGCAGCCCCCGGGCTGGCTCCAAAATGCCGCCAGAGCCGGGCCGCGTTTCTGCCTTTTCCACCCTTGGCTGGCACGAATCAAAGGGATCCCACGCGTTTGCTCAGGTCTTTGGTACTGTAAGTGCCGTTAGCCCCGTGACACAGACAGGGAAGGGCGCAGAGCGGCGGGTGCTGGGGGACACGGGTGCCCGCAGCCCCGGCGCCGTTCAGCAGCCCCGCTCGCCTCCCCCTGCCCCACGGTGCTGCCTTCTCTCCATTCGTGGCTCCGAGCCCCATCTCTCCAACCACATCAGTCACAGGAGCCTGATTAGGAGCGATGAGTCCAAACCCAAACCTGCTGCAACGGATCCGCTCCGCAGAGCCCAGGGGTGCAGCTGCCTCCCAGGGACCAGCACCCTTGGGATGCCCTGACTTGTGCAAAGCCGGCGTTGGGGTCAGACCCAGGCTTCCTCCTCCTGCTCCTCCTCCTCCTCCTCAGCGGGGTGGCCGGG
>NW_020455082.1:1001577-1017875 GCF_003342845.1 Nothoprocta perdicaria
GCCGCACCTTGGGCCGCAGCTTCAGCTTGTAGATGGAGGGCACGCGGGCCGGCTTGCGCAGGCAGCGCCGCGGCTTCGGGGGGCTGCCGGGGGCCCCCGCGGGCTCCGTGTCCCCACGGTGCGCGGGCGGCGCGGCCGAGCTGCGCCCTGCGCTGCCCGGGGCTCCTGCCGTGCCGCCCGGAGCGGTTCGCGGGGCGCTCGGGGCCGCCCCGCTGCCCAGCTCCACGGGGCGCAGCGGCTGCCGGCCCCGTGCCAGCTCCGCCACGACGCTGCTGTAGCCGCGAGGCCCCCGGGCTGCCGCGCTGCCGCCTCGGGTGTCGCTCCGGCTGCTCCCCAAGGAGTTCGGCGGCTGGGCAGCACCCTCTGCGCTCCCCTCCACACCGGGGTTTCCCTTTGGAGGTTTTTGTTCCCGATTCCCTTTCAGACGGGCGTTCTCCTGAAGTGCCCGGAGGTTGGAGCGGATCTCGCGCTCCAGGCTGCGGAGCAGCGCCCGTTCCCGCGCCGGTTCCACTGGGCACCCCGGTGTGCCCTGGGGTCTACCGGCCGGGCAGCCTCGCGGAGCACCCCGGGCTCCCACCACCGCACAGCATCCAGGCAGCAAATGGGCCGGGGGGGGCGGGGGGCGCCCGGGGGCTTTGCCAGGGGCCCTGGTGCTGCTCTCGGGTCGGCTCGTGTGGCTGGGGGGCTGCAGGGGTGACGCTGGCCGCCCCCGTCCCGGGGCTCCCGGGCTCCCTCGCAGGAGGTTTTCCCGGCTGGGGGCTGGGCTGCGGGTGTCCTGCCATGGGGATGGGGGCCGCGCTGCGCTGGGGCTGGGGGCTCTGCTGGCAGCCCCCGTGGGGGGCTTGCACCCCCCTTCCCAAGGCCGGGTGCTTTTTGCCATGGGGTTCCTCAGGTTCCCCTCTGCCCGCTTCCCGCTTGGCACATCCAGACCCCCAGCACCATCGTCCCTGCTGGGGACCAGCCGGGATGGCGTGGGCGCTCGCTGCATCTCCTGCGTCCTGCAAGGAGGCCAAAAGGGGATGAAAGACCGCGAGGATGCGCCTGGCGCTGCCCGCCCTGCCCGGAGCACCTACCTGCCCGGGAGGGCCCTGCGGGGCTCCGACGGCTCCCGGTGAGCGCTGGGCACCGGCGTCCTGCCCGCACGCTCGGGAGAGGGGGACGAGCGGGGCCGGTGGCCGGCGGCCCGGCCGGGGGGCACGTAGGTGCCCCACGCCACGGGGGGCAGCGGGCTCTGCGCCCGGCTCACCAGCAAGGCGGGCTGGGCCCGGCCGGGCCCCGGCGCCGGCGGGCAGAGCAGGACCTCGTGCTGCACTTGCGGCTGGGCACTGCCAGCCCTCGAGGCCTGTTTGTGAGCTGAGGGGACGGGGGGCTCAGTGCCCGCACGGAGCATCCGGCATCTCCAGAGCCCTCCCCTGCGGCAGCTTCCCAGCCCATCCACGGATAAGCCCAAGGCTGCATGTGTGGGAGGAACCCCGTGCGTCCCCGGCACCGCGACCGCCCGCAGCCCCCGCCGTGTCCCCGCTTTGGGCCATGCAAGAGGGGCCACCGGCCGTGCCCATCCGGCCGCCCCTTCCCCGAGGCTGCCGGGACCTCTAGTGGCCGCGGGGGCTCTGGGGGCACTCACAGAGCGAGGTGCAGCGGCACGGGTCGTGCTTGTCCAGGTAGTGCTCCAGCGTGTCCCAGCCGCCGCCGACGCGCACCATGACGTGGCTGCGCAGGATCTGCGAGGAGCCGTGAGGCGCCCACAGAGCGGGCACCCTGCCAGGCCCCACAGCGGGACGGGGCTCCCGCCGCCCGCTCAGCCCCGGCTCTGCCCTGCCCGGCGGGCAGGGATCGGCTGGTGCCTGTGGGTGCCTGTGTGCACGCAAAGGGGCCGGCAGGCACGAGGGAAATGGGGCTCACCCGGACGAAGATGAGCGTGCTGGAGTCCCCCACGCGGTATTTCCCCTCTGACATCTTGATCATGGGGAACTGCACGGGGCAGGTGCAGCGGCTCACCAGGCGCTGGACCTGCGGGCGCCGCAACACGTCCTCGCAGGGCTCCCCGCGGCCCCCACGGCTCCCTGGCTGCCCAGCACCTTCCTACCATCTGGTCCAGGTTCTGGAAGGCCTGGGGTCTCCGCGGGGGCCGGAGCAGCGGGGCCTCCCCCGGCGGCAGGTCCAGCTCCCGGCGCAGCTCCTCCTCGATCTCCTCCTCCATCTGTACGAGGGTCGGGGCGCTCATGCCGAAGCGGGACGCCCGCCGCGCCACCTCCAGCAGGCACAGCACAAAGTTCTTCTCGTTCTTCCTCAGCACCAGGTCCTCCGTCTCGAACATCAGGACCTCTGGGCAGGGAAGGAGGGAAGGGCAGCAAAGTTGATGCTTCACGGCACCCCCAATTCCTGCAATTCCATGGGTGGCCTGGGGACAAATCCCATCGTGCCCAGCCCATAGCAGCGACCATAGTCCTCCCGGGATGACCACACGTGGTGAGGGAGCAGGTCCTTTCTTGGTGCACGATGATGCCCCGCTGGCCTTAAGCCCTGGCAGTGGCATACGAGCACATGCCCTTTGCATTTCCCCTTCCACAGCACATTTTTGCACCCGAGCAAACACAATTGCTGCCAGGTGGCTGGTGCGCACAGCGGCGGGGAATAAAACGGGGAATAAAAAGAAAAAACACTTGGATAAGGCCCAGATTAGGCAGAGAGGAATTGCACACCGGACATGGGGACGAGCGGGAGCCTGGCTCTCACCTTTAATCCCCATCTCCTTCCGGCACCAACGGATGAAGTTGGAGACGTTGTCCCTGGCCTGGAAGGTGCCCGGCTGGGCGGCGGGGTTGCAGGTGACGCCGGCGGCGGGCAGGCGGAGGCAGCGGGCGCGCTCGGGGCGGGCGCGCGCCAGCTCGGCGGCCGCGCGCGTCACGTTGTTGGCGTGGGCGCAGAGCGCGGCGCCCGTCTCCAGCGCCGTCGCGAAGGTGCCCGCCTCGATGTCCAGCCCGTAGAGCTCCTTGAGCCACTCGGCCAGGTCCTCCTTCATGGCGTACAGGTACTGCTCGCTCGACTTGTAGGGGCGGATGCTCTGCTCCGCAGCGCCCGGGATCCCTGACATTTTCCCATAGGAGCCCGGACTTGGAAAGGACATAGAGGAGCTGGAGAGCTGGCACGTGGGCCCTCGCCCAGCCACCCCGCGATGCCGCCTTACCTGGTGCTGCCGCTGCCAAGCCCTTGTCCTTAAGCACAGTGACCTCCGCTAGGAGCAGCCCGGCACTCTGTCTGGATCCTGTGTGGGGACACGGTGTCCCCGAGCCCGGCACCCGCTCCTGTCCCCAGGCCCCATTCCCGCGGTGCCGGGGCCGGAGCAGCCAACCTGCTGGGAAGCAGGGGCAGCCCTTTGGCTTTTCCCAAGGGTTCAAGCTGAGCCGGAGGCAGCAGCTGGGAGAGGAAATGGCCCTCCTGGGCAGTGGGTGTTTTGTTTCCTTCCAAAGAGCTGCTCCCTTCTCCTTGGTGACAAGGGACTGGCTCCAAACACTTCTCTTTAACCCTTCAGCACCGGCTCCTCCTGCGTCTTCCTCCACTGCCTGCTCACGGGGCCGGATCCTCCTCCGAGTCCCTCTGCCGAAGCGGATCCTGGAGGGCACAGCCGCACCACAGGGCTGGAATGGGGTTTCTTGGGGTGCCCGGGCAGCACCGGGGCCCCCCAGCACCCTGTCAGGTCCAGGCGCTCAGTGGCTCCCGCTTGGATCTGCCAGTGCTGTTTTGGGGGAGGACATGCGGGAATGCCAGCTATTCCCACCCGGCTAGGAATGCATGGCAGCCCTGGAGGAATTGCGCCTGGAGGCAGCCCAGGAGGACACAAAGACCCTTGTGCAGCTCCCTCTGCAGCCGGGCCACCCGGCAGGGCGCCCACCCAGCTCCTGGGTGCAAGTCTTCCATCCCAGGGGAAAGAAAGAAACGAACATTTCCCAGGGCACGGAGAAAACCTTGCTACGGATGGAGCAGGGAAGAGAGGCTCCATGCTTTCCTCACCATGGCCCTTAGACAGCTATTTTTAAAGCATCATTTTCCCCTTCCATTCAATCTGGAAAACAGCCTGTTCTGCAAGAAAGGTTGGGCTAACTCAGCAGGGTCCATTCTTGCCCCATATGCACCCATGAGCATCTTGCACACAGCCCTCCAAGAGACATGAAACTGGCCTAAAAGCAAAAAAAAAAAAAAAAAAAAAAAAAGCTAACAGAATTCTCAACACTGAATACACAAAGGACTTTTTATTTTATTTGTCATCAGGTCTCCAGACCTTTGGGGTTCATCATGGCCCATGGTGTGTTAGAACCACTCCTTGCAAAGCAAATCCAAGCGTCCCCAGCTCTTTGGCAGCACTGAACATCCCCTGAGCTTTTAAGGCGGGAGCAGCCACGCACCCCGTGTCTGTGCAGGACAGTCCGGCCACAGCCGTCCCAGAGAGCACAGAGCACCACTGGGATCCAGCCTCTGTCCTGTCCGAGAACCAGTTTGGGCTGTTGTCTTGTAGCACCGAAGCCCTGGTGACGGGCATGGCCCTGCCAGGGGCCAGGAAAGCTGCTCCCATTGGAAAGGGAGGGATGGTCTAGAGCTCAGCCAGGGCGGGACGGGGCTCTTCTCTCACCTCGAGCTCAGCTGCTCCCAAAATGAGGCCCAGGGCCAGCTGTGCCCATCACTGTCCCCTCCGGTGTCCCCCTTCTGGCGCCTCTGCCCTCCCCTTTGGCACACGACTTCCAGACGTGTGCCAAATCAAGGCAAGTTTTGTTCCATCCAAGTTTTGTTCCAGCCGTCCTGGACTGCCCTATTTGCTCCCTAGGGCCCAAGACCTGTCCATCTGTCCTGGTCACTCCCTCCTCCTCCTTTAAATCAGACTCAGACTGCAGCAGAGGGGCACAGGGTTCACACATGTTTTGACCCGTTTAGTTTCTTGCAGGGAGACAGCTGGAGTGAGGACAGGCACTTTGGGTACGAGAAAGGCTGTGGTGGGAGCACAGTCCTTATGAGACAGCAGAGAATCCCCAAGCTCATAAGAAAACCAAGTGTTGGCGAGCAGGCCGCCCTCGAGCACCAGCAGCAGGGTCTCCAGCCCCCCTCCAAAGCTGCTTCCCCCCCAAACCCTGCAGTCCTGTCCAGCCAGCGTGTCCCCACCCGCATCCCTGAGTGGGTGAGCTCCTATCTTGGACACGGAGACATCGTCTCCTCCCTCATATTTTTGTCCAAATGGCAATTTTGGCTTTAACCAGAAACATTCTCCTCCTCTCCCCATTGTCTAGAAACCACCCGAGCACCAACAGGAGCCCTGGTGGGACGATGCTCTGTGTGATCATGGGCAAACACCCAGAGAAGTGTCAATAAAACCCAACCCGCTCTGAAAGAAAGGCATAAAAAGTACTTTGAGAGTTCAAAAAAGTGACTGGGTCCATGGCCGCTGGGGTTAGGCCATTCTCCAGGATGTCTTCTGGAAATCTCTCCTCCCCCAAATCCTTGGCTCTGTCCAGCCAGCCTGGGCTGCAGGATGGGTCCTGCGCCTTGTGCTCCATCCGGATGCAGCTCTCCATGGAAGCAGCTCCACGTGGAGACCCAACGTGCCCACTCGTGTGCGGGGGAACCTGGTGACCACCACCAGCACCCAACGAGCCGGACACAGGAATCTGCGTCAAGGACCGCACGGGCTCGGAGGAGCTCAGAAGAGGACCTGCCCCCCGTTGGCGTCCCAGCAGCCCATCCAGGGCAGCTCTGTGGCCCACATGCCGGTGGCCACCACCTGCAGCTTGGCCTGGTCGAACTGCCAGTACTGGTGATCGCGGAAGAAGTAGAGGAAGCCGTCGCGGTGCCGCAGGGCGCCGGCGGTGCCGGCGGGCAGCCCGGCCCAGTCCCGCAGGCTCCGGGGGTAATAGGGCTCCACGTGCAGGCTCTCCTCGCTCACCACGAAGTACTTGGCCCCTTTGAAGAGCACGAGGTGCCGGAGCTGCTGGAAGTAGAGGGCCGTGTCGGGGTGGCGCGGGAGGCCGCCCGCGCTGCACTTCTGTGGAAAACCCGCCTCCAAGACGGAGCCTTTGTAGCGCCAGCAGCGGCCACCTGGGAAGAGCCGGAGAGAAGGGTGAGCGTCAGAGAACCATCGAGTCCTTAAGGTTGGAAGGGACCTTAGAGATCATCTAGTTCAACCCCCCCGCACACGCAGGGTCACCTAGAGCATGGGCATCGTGCCCAAGGAGGTCCCAGGGACCTGTAGGACTTCCCCACATAACTCCGGTGCTCAGCAGCCAGAGGACTCGAGCACAGGGCCAGCCTCACCGCTGGGGAGACACCTCTGTGCCATCCTGGCGCAGGTGACAAGCTCCATCCCCCCTGGCCACCCAGCTGCCACCAGCAAGGAGGGCATCCCCGGGGGGCTTCCCGACTGGCAGGAAACTGCCCCACAGCAAAAGCTGCCTGTGAGCAGCCACGAGCCGGCCCCACTGCTGCTCCGTGCGTGCCGGGCCGATGGAGAGGACAGGCTCTGCCCGAGGGACGTCCTGGCTCTCGGGGGACCAGCCCTGCTCCTCTCCTTGCGACACCTCCATGGTCCTGCTCAGCAGGCACCTCCATGGGTGCTCCACAGCATCCTTGCAGAGCATATAGCACAACCACAAGCCATGGGGACACACGGGCTCCGTGCGGCAGGAAGGGACATGACCACCAGTTCCTGCCCCTGTGCTGCAGCCCCAGCCCTGGCGGGCTGCCCTCAGGCCAGGACTAAGGGTCATCAGCCGCTGTGTGCTGGGCCCGAGCGCTGGGCTGTCCTGGCTGGGCTGACTCGTGGTGAGGTGGACACAAAGCCCCTTTCTGCTCGCCAGCGGTGCCCGCTCTGGATCCGCAGCGGGACGCAGCAGCCAGGACTGGTGGTAGAAGGGGGCTCCTGGCTCTGGACCAGCCACAGCAACAAAGCCCCATTCTGCCTGGCCAGCAAGGACGTCCAGGCAAAGCCAAGGCCGACCCGGAGCTGGGATGTCGCTCGGGCACGGAGCATCCCGGGCCAGCTGGCGAGCGGGATTCCCACTCCCTGCTCACCCCGGCAGTGGGCACGGCCACGGGCGCTCCACAGCACCCGGCAGCTCCCACAGGTCTCACGGAGCGGATGCATCTGATACTGCTCCTCAACAGAGGTGGGTGCTGCACTCACGGCCGCGGGGCGGGCTGCACCTCAGTACCTTTGAAGAAGTAGAACTTGCCGCTGAGCTGGGACCAGGCGGCGGCGTCGAGGGCGGCGGGGAGGCCAGGCCAGCGGCTGTGCAGGGGCTGCGGGTCGCTGGCGTTGCCGCTCGCCGGCACCAGCCAGTAGCGGCTGCCCTTGAAGATGTACAGGTTGTGGTCGGCATCTGTGCAAAGCAGAGGACAGGAGGTGAGAAACGCCAGCCCCACACCTGTGTGAGCAGTGCCGGGCTCCGGTGGAGGCCTCTGGTCTCAGCACCCCTTGTCTTCCTCCGCGTCAATGCCGCCCTGTCCCCAAGGTGATGGCAGCAGCATGGGAGCACGAGCGGAGCTGCAAGCCGGGGACTGCTGCCTTTCTGCCTATGGATCGTGTCAGCAATGAGGCGCGGAGCAGAAGCAGGTGGTGGGGACAGGAACACACATTGTGTGAGAGGGCCATGGTACCAAAACACCTACCAGCTGTTATGGCATCGAAGAAGGAGTGGCAGTAATAGGCACTGAGGCTCCTCTGCTGCCGTTCCCCATCGGAAAGGTCCATGCTCCAGTCCTGGAAGTGAGTGAACACCTTTCCGGGGAGCTGGATGGCTGAGCCCTTGGATGGCTTCCCTTGGACAGAGCAAGGAGCAGTGAGACACAGAGGAGGGCATGGAAACGGCTTCCCCAAAGCACCGGCTGAACACAGAGCTGGTGCCTCAGCAAAGGGTACCCAACACTCGATCCACTGTCCAGCTTCCATCCCCTCTGCAAGGCAGTGGGCAAAGACTTCTCGGTACCCTGCAAGCCCCAGGACTGGTGCTCCCCAGCTTGCAAACAGGCTTGGAACCCGATACCCATCAACATTCCCACCACGTCCTCTCTCCAACCCGTGGAGAGAGGCAACCTGTCTCATTTTCCCACTCCTAGCTTGCACAGTCATCCCCCTTGCCGAGCTCGATCCCTCCCTGCTTTCCACGTACGAGCTCCGGTGAGCGGAGCCGCAGGAGGCTCCGGGGAGGCCGCGCTCACCATACAGGTTCTGGATGGCCAAGACGTCGTCCCAGCTGAGGACAAAGTCCTTGCTGAGCTTCTTGTAGTAGGGAGACATGAGGGCGCTCTTGACGGGGGAGTGCTCCAGGCCCAGCGTGTGGCCGACCTCGTGGGCCACCACCACGAAGAGGTTGCGCCCCTTGCCGCTGCGCAGGGACCAGCGCTCGTCGCTGTCGAAATGGGCCTCGCCGCGGCGCGGGAAGAACGCGTGAGCCAGGGCTCCTCCTGGGGGCGAGAGCCGGTGAGGGGCCGCGCGCGGACCCTAACCCTGGCGACGGGCTCCGTGCAGCTCTGCCCTCCCGATCCCCCCATTCGGAGGGATGCTCGGCACCCCGGAGGCAGCTGCTCCCTGTGCATCACCTTCCCTGTATCCCCCCAAAGCTGCTTTTTCCCTAGGGCACCAGCCTGGCTTCAGGAATGGCCCCGACCCCACCAGCACGGTCACCGTTTGATGCTCCAGTGACCCCCCATGCAGCGAGGTCCCCACCAGCAGGCGGGCACAGGGGCTCCCAAGGCAGATACCCTCCGTGCGATGCCAAAACCGCAGCGCTACGTCCCCAACCCCGCAGCACCCCGGCCCTCCCGGCGCGAGCCCGTCGGGACAGACCGCCTTACGACGGCGAGCGCCCAGCACCTGGCCCGTCGAAGGCGTTGCTGAGCCCGTCGTTGTGGTCGCCGTGGAAGAAGGCGAGGCGGATGTCGGCGGCGCCGTCGCGCGCCTCCCAGAACACGAGCGCCGACACGTTGCTCCAGAGCTCGAAGGCAGCCCGCACGGCGGCGCGCAGCTCGCGCGGCGGCAGGTAGGGCGGCCGGTTCACCACGCGGTACGTGAGGTGCCGCTTGTGCCACTTGGCGCCTGCGCGGCGAAGGGCGGCTCAGCCCCGGTGCCCCGCGGCGCCTGCGTCTCCACGGACGGAGGTGCTGCGAGAAGCCCCGTCCCCAGCCTGCGCTGGCACAGGAACCGGCCCTTTGCCCCGCCGAGATCCTTACGGCATCCCAGCCCTGGCTTTTCTAGGGGATCCTCACTTTTTTTCTTTCCTTTTTCCCTTTCTTTCTTCTGCAGGTGTAGTTTTAGCAGAGCAGATATTGAGCTAAGACAAGGAAATCAGGCCAGCTCCCTGTGGACGGCTGATCATTTTCTCAGATTTTAAAGGCGCTCTGAGTGTTTCTGCCTGCAGATGTTCCTGCCCCGGAGCCCAGACACCCCCGCAGGGAGAAACCAGCCCTTTCTAGAGCACCATCCCACCCATGCTGAAGATCTTGCTGGCTGTGTTTTCCTGGAAAGCCGTGTCCTTTCGGGGGTGACCCATCCCCAGTGCCACAGGGAGCAGGGATGCCCAAGGGCACGAGGCCTCAAGAGGGCCATAAACCCTGGCCCTGCAGCCCCTCTCCCCTCCGGAGCCCCCAGCAGCTGCAGGAGCCGGCGCCACATCCGCCCGGGGGGCGCGGACCAGCGGGATGGGCGGGAGCCGGTGCCGAGGTCGGCGGGGGAGGCCGGGACCTCTGGCCGCTCCGCACCCGCCTCTGCCCTGCACCAGATGTGCCCGGCACAGCCCGGACCCCTCCGGCTCCCGCTCGGCCCCGGCCGCGCTGCTCCTGCCTTGCTGGGTGGTAAATCAGACACCGCACGGGCACGGCTGGCAGCCCCGGCCTCCCACTGAGGCAATTCAACAGCTTTGGAAACATAAAGATGGGTGAGAAATTCCTCATTCCTCGTGGGAGGGCACAGCGGGCGCTGCTCAGCCTCACTGGACTCACAGGACGCCAGCCCGTGCCAGCCCGTCTGGGTGCCGGACACGTCGCAACGGGAGGTGACGGCCGCACGGCCGCCGATCCCGGCAGCACTGCAGCAGCGGGGGATAACAAAGCGCTTTGCTGGTTCAGCTGCAGCCGCTTCCTGCTCGCGGCAGGATAAACAGCGCGCTTAGCACAGAGCCCACGGCTTTCCCGGCCGAGCCGGTGGCACGGGACGCTGCAGCCCTCGCCCTTCCCTCCCATGGGAGCAGGGAGCGGTGACCCCTGCCTTGCCAACGCGCTGTGGGGGATGCGGCAGGGCTGGAGAGGGGCCGGGCTTGGAGCCCAGCGCAAGGCGCTGGCTGCAGCGGGGCTGCTGTGTGCGCTGCCTGGGAAGGAAGCCGAGCAGGCCGGGGGCGCGCAGGCCGTCCCCAGCGTCCCTCCCCAGCCCTGCTGTCTGGCGTGACGATGCGCAGAGCCCTCGCTCCGTCTCGCCCTCGTTTTTCCCACGTCCCCGGCGCCGCCGGTCACGGCTCTCAAGGAAGCGCGTGGCCCCTGCGCGAGCTCCGCGGGCAGCTCCCGGGGGCCCGTCCTGCACAGCCAGGAGCAGGCGGCGGGGCTGGCAGCACTGAAACTCTCTGCACAGGGGGCAATGCGCCTTTGGGCCCAAGCCCAGACCCGACCTTGCTGCATCCTCGTGCAGAGCAGCGGGATGTGAAGCCACCACGGTGGCAGTGCTGACCTGCTGGCCACAGCACCTGCTCTCTGCTCCCAACGGGAAGCATGAACCAACAACACCAAAAAAAAGCTGCAGTTCCCAGAAAACATGTGGAGCGCCCCAAACCCGGCGCCCTGCCCTGTGTCCCGGCAC
The DNA here is from genome assembly GCF_003342845.1 of Nothoprocta perdicaria. NCBI lineage: Eukaryota > Metazoa > Chordata > Aves > Tinamiformes > Tinamidae > Nothoprocta > Nothoprocta perdicaria. The sequence goes on from NW_020455082.1 coordinate 1,012,403, forward strand.
TGCGAGGGATGCCCGGCCGCGGCGCTCACCGTGCGGGCTGTAGCGCTTCCACCGCCGCCCGCGGCGGGCCCAGGCGTCCTGGCTGTGCCCGTCGCCCGTGCCGCAGCGGGGCCGGCCCATCTGCTGCAGCGTGGGGGCGTCCAGCCGCCCGCTGGGCGCGAGGTGGCTCGCACGCTGGAACTCCCTGCAGGAGAAAGCGGGAGATGCTCGCGCCGTCCCGGCAGGAGCTGCCCCGTCCCGGTGGCGTTCCCGAGCTTCGCTCCACCACAAGCGCTGCCTCCCATCCTGCCATGTGGCTGCTGCATCCCAGCGTGCGGGAAAGGGGGAAATCTCCCTGTGGAGTATGTCAGGGCATTGGGGAGCTCCCGTGAGACCATCCCAGCAGGAGAGCGATTCCTGCACAGAGCAGCCTCCCGAGCCCGCCTGGCGCACCAGGCACATCCAGCCGATCCGTGCGCGGCTTCCCACTCTGGGTTGGGCTACCTCCCCATGCTGCCCCTCCCCTGGGGGATGCTCCAATCTCCGGACAAGGCACCCAGTTGCATCCTGACAGGAGTGACCTGCGATGGGACCCGCTGTGTGCAGTCCGGGCAGCCAGACCATCATCCCAGTCCCTCCGCAGCAATCCATCCTGGTGCTCCCTGCGCGCGGCCACACACCAGGCCATAAAAGGCAGATAGAGCAGTGGGGCCAAGGCAGCGGGTACCTCAGGGCTGCTCTGAACGCCTCCGGGCCGGGCTGGCCGTGCCGCAGCGCTCCCAGGTAGCCGTATTTCTGCAGGAACCGCTGCAAGAGAGAGGAGAGGACCTGGCTCAGAGCATGGCCGGCACGCGGGCCGCTCGCCCGTCCTGCTGCAGCCCCGAGCTTGCCCCAGCTGCAGCTCAAAGCAAACAAATAGCTGCCCTCCACCCCAGCTGCCCCCAGCCCTCGGAGACAGCAGCATTCCTGGGAATGCTGCACACTGCCTCCCTACCCCACTGGGAATGTTTTCAGGAGACCATGTTGCGGGGACAGAGGCAGCAGCGTTGAACCACCCTGTGCATGTGGCTGCTCTGCTGCAGGACACCCTGGCTGATGCCGCCCGGAAAACCCGGCGTTCCTAAAGCAGCTCCTTGGGAAGGGGCTGTGAGTGGGCAGGGAGAGGAAGGGGATCCGCTTTTGTGCTGTGCTGCCCCACGGATTTTGTGCTGCTCTGACTTGTTCCCGGTGCTGTCCTGCACCAGCCCCGCTCCCCCAGACACTCCCTTTCCTTATCAGCACTTGAGCTCTGATTCCTCCAGGAAATATGCCCAGACGCGGAAAAAACAACAGAGAGACTAGAGATCTCAGCACCACAAAGACCAGACTCCGCCAGCAGAAGCGCCGTCCCCCGCGGGGACTCGGAGCGCTGGGCAGAGCGAGCAGAGGGCGCCTGGCCCTGTCTCTGCTGCTGTGTTTTTGCAGCGTTCCCTCGAGAACTAGAAAATCACAAACGACATATATGGGTACGCCGCGATAATCCCCAAGCATTACCTCACTGCAGACAAATGCAAGCTCTGAAGCACCCAAACAGCAAGTCTGGGGTCTCAAAAGCTTAAAGAAGTTGAGACTTCTTTTTTTCCCAGCACTTTTCCTTGATACTCAGCCTCTAAGCGTAGCAGTTTTAAAACACTCCATCATCTGTGACCTAACACAACCTCATTCTTGAAATAAGACAATGAATGTGTTTTCCCCACCAGGATCTCACTGATGCCTGAAAATCTGTGTGGGTAAGAGAGGGTGCATGGCACAAAAACAATCCCTATGGCAGAGCTGCTCCACGGTGCACCCAGGGCCCTGGGACCATCCATTGGGTTCCTCTAGCTCTGCACGCCAGGCCAAGGCAGGCACGCAGGTCACCTTTGCTTTCTAAGGAGTTTTGTGTTCAGCTTTCTATGCACCAGCATAGCTGCAAGAGCAGCAGGGGATTTTTATTGCATTCCCTGGAACTGCATTCCCTGGAACTGCTGCCACCAACATCTGGCCCCCAGGTATGAGAGGTGCGCGGGCTCGAGCTGCACCCTGACCGCTCGCTCTGCTTGCTGCTGGTGCTGGAGATGGAGAGAAGGGCAACAGGGCCCTTCCTTGGCACCAGGAATTCCTCGGGCAGCAGGGAACACAAGCAGCCCTGGAGCATGGTGCAATCGGGAGCACGCTGCTCCTGGAGGAGCTGCCTCCTGGTGCCGGGGTCTCCGCCGGGAACACGGGGCCCTTCCCGTCCTGGGGCTCTGGCAGGGAGCTGCCGAGGGCTCCGCAGGGAGGCAGGGTGAGGAAACACCTTGCCCTGGAGCGCAGGCACACGGGTGGAAGGCAGCCAAGCGCTCACACAATGCGGCCGTCTCCTCCGGAGGAGACGGGACAACAACAGGCCCCAGACAGGAGCCCTGCGTCCTGCCCCGCAGCCGCTCGCCTTTCTGGCCCGGTTCCATGGTCCCAGCTTCAGCAGTGGATGGGCCCCTTCCCTCGGCCGAGCGAGCATGGCCCACGGCCCCTCCGCTCCCCTGTGCACCCTCTGTGTTTCCTGCTCTGCCCTGCCCGCACTCGCGGCCCTTCAGCACAGCCCCACGGCTCAGCTCGGCGCGTGCACACCGGGGCAGACACTGAGCCCTCCCAGGCCCCTCTCACCACCCCTTGGGCTCGTCCTCCTGCACTGGGTGGATTCAGAGAGCTCCAGCTCGCTCCTCTGCTTGGCCGGGAGCGATGCTGCAGAGCAGGGTGATAAACATCGCGGCCCTTGAACAAGAGCAGGGGACCCCGGGGCCGGCACCCACCGCGCTTGGTGCACGACCTGCCCCCAGGGCAGGCAGCTGCTCGGGTTGCTTTAGCATGGAATAAAGGTCTAGATCTCATCAGCGGGGGCTGCATTTCATTCCTGCCTTTCCCTAGCCCAGGCTTCCTCGCCCTCCTCCTCCTCCTCTTCTCAGGTTTCATCCCCCTAGCGCCTTCAGGCAGCTCTGACACCAGGCGCAGCTGCAGGAACAGCGGGTCCCGGGGCTGCCCCCGCAGATCCGGCCCCGCAGATCCAGCCCCACGGCTGCTCCGTCCACCTCCCCCCGGGAGCACCCAAGTGACTCAGCAGGACCCCAGGCAGCACATCCAGCACCCCGCGTTAATACCAGCTCCATCAAACAGCCCATGCGGACACCACAGCATCTCTTAGCAGGCACGACTAGAGCTCAGGGTCGATATTAAACACGAGCTCTTGGTTATCCAAGGTGGAAAGAGGGCCTCAGAGATCAGATGCCACCAGAACCTCATGCAAGGAGGAAGGGCAGGAGAACAACAAGAACAACAAACAGGAACGAGAAAATCTCTGTCATTTAACCCCACTCTCCATCTCCACACTCTGCTTCCTTCAAACTTCTCACTAATTTTTCCTCCTGCCACAAGAGACCTGTGGCAAATCACTTATCTGGTCCTTTATCCTCAGCACCAGAAGCCCTTGACACTACAGACACGGGCCACCAGCTCCGGGTCACAAACCTGAGCAAGTTCAGGTGCTGCCACGTAGCTGACTTTGCTCTGAGCTACAAGCCACGGAGCATCTACCTCCTATCTGCAGTCTGCAGATAACAACACAAACGTTTCAAATTAAAGTTCCCAACTTTCCTCTTTTCTTTTCTGCTTGTTTTTGTAGCTGTGATCATTACAAATGCAGTGAAAGCAAAGGCAGAGGCCAGGAAAATAACACAGCTAGGCATTTTCTCAGACTCTCACATCTAAGTTTACACAACCCATTGTTGCTAAGTTTGGCTATATTAAAAGCAACGAAAAAAAAAATAAAAGCTTTAAAAGCAAAGACTGGCAGCGGTTTTCCCAAAGCCACAAGTAACGAGAACCATTTGAAGTTTTACAAGAATTTCAGCTTCCACTTTAAAGAAAAATCAGTTGTTCGGTTTAGTTGTTTAGTTGGACAAACTTTCCCATCCTAGTCTCCAACATTTATGTTCCCAGAGTCCCTGGAAAGGGCAAGACTGGGGGGAACTGAGACAGCGACATGAAAGCCATTTGCTCAGCGCCCTTCCTGGGATCTGCGAAGATCTGCTGGGATCCCGGGACCTGCTTCAAAGCTTCAAGGGGAAAAGTCCTTGGAAGTGACAAGTGAGGAACCCCAGAGCAGCACCATTTAAAGCTCTCTGCCCTCATAGCAGTGTCTTCCTTAAAACTACTTTAAACTATTGATTTTCTGCACATTAAATACTTGGTGGGTCATTTTTACATCTCCCCAGGTGATATGAGAGGCCTGGCGGGGTCTGTGTCCACAGGGACAAGCACATCCATAAAATACCTCTTTGGAGGAGCCAAGCAGCACCTCCCAGCACAAGCAGCTTACGCATTAAAACAAGTCTGTAAGCATTTATGTACACTTCTCATCTTAAAGCATGTGAGAAATCCCAACTAATCCACCGGGGCTTGCTAGGGTTTTAAAATCAAGCGTCTCTGCAAATGTACATTGGATCAACGCCTAACCAAGGGAAAGCTCAAATCCCTAAGGACAACCCCTGTCCACCGGCCAAGCCTCACACCTTGTGCTCCCAAAGCAAATGGGAACTGGTGACAACAGTACAGGGGCTGGCAGGAGAGACACCACGGCAATGGCCCCAGGGAAAGGTGGGGGAGAGGAAGGACAGGCTTTTGTCCCATCTAAACAACCGGGAGATGGGAAAACTTCCTAATGCATTCCTTTGGTTGTTGCATTTCTAATGCACCCCTTCCTTTTAGGAGGGTTTGTGAGCAGATGTGCAGCGACAGGCACCTCCACTGCAGCGTGCATGGGCTCACACCTACCGCCCTGCATGCACCCCTGCGGCGCTGCAGACACCAACCTATAGCTATAGGCACCCTGAGGCCATGCCCGCAGCCACAGCTCCCGCACAACGGATCAATGGATATTGAGCTCTGCAGTTAGGTTTGGAAATCGATAGGCACGATATCTTGCTGCTATGGAGAGTCATGGATGCCTCCCGGGAGTCAAACTTCTGGCAGCCAAAGTGGGAGATGCCACCAGGCACTGCCAGCACAGGCGCGGTATCGTGACAGTGGGCACCCCTGTGCACACACGAACACCGGTGCACACATCAACACACACACACACCAATACCCGTGCACACACACAAACACCATTGCACACATTAACACCCCTGTGCACACACACACCCCCGTGCACACACACACCCGTGCACACACACACACACCCGTGCACACACACCCGTGCACACACACACACACCCGTGCACACACACCCCGTGCACACACACCCGTGCACACGCACACCCCGTGCACACACACACACACGCACACACACCCGTGCACACGCACACCCCGTGCACACACACACACACGCACACCCGTGCACACGCACCCGTGCACACACACACACACATGCACCCCCGTGCACACAAGCCCCGCGCCCGTTCCTACCTCCGCCTCCCGCCGCTCGCGGGCGGCCGGTCCG
>NW_020455082.1:1018190-1046602 GCF_003342845.1 Nothoprocta perdicaria
GCCCGGGACACCCGCGGCTCGCGCACACACACACACACACACACACACACACACACACACAGCCGTGCACACTCCCTGCACACACAGCCCCTATGCATGACCCCTGTGCACACACACAGGGCACATGCCCCCGTGCCACCCTATGCACACCCAAGCACACACATGTGCACGTCATGCACACATACTATTGACACCCCCTGTGCACACACACACACCCCGTGCACACACAGCCACCCCATGCACACACACCCACGCCGTGCACACCCACCTGCCCTGTGCACACACACACGCAGTGCACACTAACACACACATACACATAAACACATACACACACACACACACAGTTGGCCAGCTGGGGAGGTCCTGGCGAGCTGCCCCTCACTCAGCACCACTCACCCGCTCCAGCTCCCTGCACCACCAGCAAGGATGGATCCTTGTCCTGGGCATCTCCCCACACGGCGCCCGTCTCCACTGCCCGCACGGCCCCACCGCTCGCATGGCAATGCCGGAGCTCGAGCAGCATCGCCACGCTCAGGGCTCTGGTGAGAACGAGCCCACACAGGGGAATGGACACGGCCACCTTCTCCGTGGGTTTTGCTTGCACTGCTTGTGCTTGGATTTCCCTCGCGGTGCGGGATGCGAGCAGCGGGACGCGAGGCTGCCTCGTGCCAGGCACGTTTGCAGCCTCGCCTGCAGCTCCCGCACAGCTGAGCATCCTCCTGGGACCCACAGTTGGATCCTCGCTCTGCCAAGGACAACAACTCTGTTTACTCCTTGCGTTTTTTTTAACTGTTTGTTTTCATTTGGCTAAAGCAAAAGCACGTCTTGATTCCACTTCAATTCAGACAAAAATATAGGACATGACTTGTATCCGCTTCTGTCTTTACACCAGCCTCAACAGCACACGTCTTTTAAAGCTCTCAGGCCTCCTCTTCTTCTTGAGGGTGCCAAAATCTGAAGCAAGGGCAGCACTGAGCCAGCTGGCAGGAGCAGACACTGTGGGGAGCAAAGTGGCCTGAAGTTGGAGAGAAAGGGGCCAGCATGGCATGGCAGCATGGAGAGGCTGCACACAGGGAAGGCCGTGGAGGCTGGGCCAGCAAGCTGAGGCTCGTGGGGAGCTGAGGGAGGCCGGAGGTCCGGGGCCTGGCGCCGAGCAGGATGGCGCACGGGGAGCACTTGATCCAAGCGCCGGCGGCCCCACAGTGCAGGTCAGAGCAAGGTTTCCTTGCAAAACAAGAGCAGCTCTGTCTGCAAATGCATCCGTGTTTGCTTCGTATCTAGGAAGCAACTGATCCATCTGCTGTTGCACTTAAGAGTATGGATGATGAGCAAGTGGCTGGCTCGGAGCCAAGGGCGGCAGGAAACGCCAGCCCCAAGTTATTGTAACGTGGGGAAGTGTCTGCGGGGAGGGCACCTGCGCCCGGAGCGGGGCCGCTTGCTGACCTGGCACATCCTGCCGCAGCCGGGTTGTCCTTAGGGCTTTGGCCTCGGAGCTGAGAGGGGCTCAGTCGTGCTCGCTGCCAAATCACATCTCTCAGAAGACTTGGCTCCGGGTGTGGAAGTGTTTGTGCAGCTGCCTTTATCAGAATGGTTTCAGAAGCAGAAAGACTGTCTTGTGGAAAGGTGAACAGATTTCAAACTCAGCTTTAGACATCACCTCAGAAGTGTGGTATAAGGAGCTCAAATCCTAATGATCTCCGCCCTTAACTTTAGAAGTTAATGCTAATTCCTGTCAAGGCATTCCCGCCCATAGGGATCCCAGAAGAGCATGACAAGCAGATCCACACAAGCTCCGTTTGCTCAGGCGTTCCCAGAACCTTTGGTGTCTAGACAAAATCCTATCTCCCTGCAACGTGATCCAGAATGGGTTGTCAGCTACTTGGGTTTCCAAAGCTTTTCCTGACAGGTCTCCAGAGCTTGAGCTTGGTCATCCAGGGACTGTGTAAAGGATGATAATATTAACCTGAAGACCTCATGGAGAGCTAACGGGTGTTCCCACAGACAAAGTCTGGGGTAACTAAAGCTTGCTCATCGCTCAGAGAGCAGCTCGGCATTGCTGAGCCACCAGCGAGTCACTGTCTTCTTCCTGCAGAGCTGAACTTCCCAACAGCTTTAAACCAACAGTGTGAAACAGCACTTCACTGACGTGAGAGTCCTCTGAAGAACTCCAGTGTTTACCCAAACTGATAAGCAAATAGCAACAGCATCACCCTCTGCAGCAGCTTCCACCCCGACGGACTTGATGGACAAGAATTGCCAGCAAAAACCTCCAACGTTTTGCACTAAGAGCACATTGAGTTGCTCCATCCTATTCACTCTGGATACCTCCTGCTGAGAACAGTCGTTCTTGGGATGTTGCTGCTCGATAGCTGCAAGAGCTGGAGAGTGGTGGGGGCGTCACTGGATGCTGACCATCGGGCAACACTGGAAATGCTGATTCTGCTGCTGGAAGGCATCAGATCTGGGTCATCAGGGCTGGGATCCTTCAGCTTAGGGCGGGCAGGGGCCCTTCCTTCTTGTCCTTTGATGTGCTGCATCTCAACTCTGATCTGCCTGAGGCTCTTCAAGAAGCCAGGAGAGCACCTAGCTCCATGTAGCACCAGGGTAAAGCTCTTCTGTTCAGAGTTTTCTTGGGTATTTCGTCTGAGCACAACAAACCCTTCCAAGTCAAAGGACCTCCAGTCCCCTTAATGTACCAAATAGCAAGTGTCTAGCTCAGCATCCTGCCTACCTCAGTACCAGAAGTGATACTCAGCAGAAGTTTCAAATAAGAAAAGAGTCCCTTAAAAGTATGTGCACCTTCCCTGGCATTACCTTGGCTGTGCAAAGCTCCCAGGATGTCTCTGAGGTGAGGAGAAGCTGGATTCAAGGGCTGTGGCTCTTCCCAACCCACTCTTCCCCTAGGAACATAAAATTCAGCCACAGTCCTGCAAACACATGGGCACAGGTTGGGCGTTTGCTGCCTGCAATTTCATGGATTAGTTGCCTCGAGGACTGCTCAAACTGTGCGTAGCTATTCTGAGCAACAGGGATGCACCGAAACGTCAGCAGACTTCGTCACATTAAAAAGAAAGAAAAAAAAGAAAACCAAAAGGGGGGTAAGTTTGAACATAGACTCTTTTGAGCCATTTTGCAACTTTGGGGGCATTTTGCCAGCTGTGTTTCGCTATAAAGGCTTCAGAGCAATTTTACATCGGCTTTAGCAGGCCCCGTCTACCGGGGCTCGGTACCACAAGCAGCTCTTTGTTCCCCCGGAGATGGGAATGGCCATTTCTGGATCAGGCAAAACAGCTCGGGCCGATCCCGTCCCCAAAAGCCCCGGGGCTTGGCTGGTTTCGCTCAGACCTTCCTGCAGCTCCCCCCTCTCCGCAGCCCTGCGACACCTGAGCTACCTGCTGCATTTCCTTGCAAGCCAGCTGGGTTTGGCTGTGTGGAAACTGCACTGGAATGCTGGCTGCTTCTGAAATTGTTGAGCTGTTTTTGGTGCATTTCAGCTCGCGTGCCTCTCCTACATTGGCATCCTTCGTTATCCTGCTCGTTATAAAGTCACTGCTGAACTTGGCAAGGATTAGATACAGTTTTATAAATAAGCCAGCAGCATTCCATACGGCCCCGACTTCCAAGACTGGAACCTTGCTGCTTAAAAAAAAAATATATATATATATATATATGTATTAGTGGATAGATCATGCAAAGAGATGAAGGGCATAGGGAATATCTATCTATCTATAAGCTATTTGCTCAGCTGGCATGGCAGATCTTCACTTCCCCTTTCCTGACAAGTCAGTGGCCCTGTCCCTTTCAAGGAGGAGTCCTACCTATTTCTTGCAGAGCACCCACTGGACACAAATTCCAAGCTGGATTTGCAAGATAGGCTCTGTGTTTCCAGCTCAGCTTGGCCTTTTCAGTTCATCTGTTGGCCTATTTAAAGCAAAAAGCTACTTACCTTTGGGCATCTGTGGCTCAGTTTCCTCACGTAAAAAAAAAGGAAAAAAGAAAAAAAGCAACAATATCAGTAAAACCACTTCGAAAACTTCTGTGAAAGTGAAAATATCAATTATAGACAGAACAAACATTCAATACCATGGCTGGGCTGGAAAAGCAGTGGAGCTGGTGACAGCTCCAGCAGCTCTGTGGTTTACTTGCATACTGGACTTAGAAACTTGGCGGGGTGGTGCATGTTTAAAGGAATTAAGACTCAGCCTGGGGAGAAAATAGGCTTGGAAACTGCAAGAGCCTTAAAAGGAGCTGCAAGTGTTTCCCTAGTAAAGCGGTGAGCAGTGCTGAGGAGCAAAGTGGAGTAAAGTAGAGGGTGTAAAATGGCACGGAGTGGTGCGCAGAGGAGGAAAGTGGAGTAAAACGGAGTGCAGTGAAGCAGCATGTAGATTAGTGGAGCAAGATGCATAAAGCAGGAGCGCAAAGCAGATCCAGCCTGAAGGATCTGGCCCTGGTCAGCACTCGGAACCCTGAAGGTTTGCAGTTTTATCATTTTGCCCACTGGGGCATTGGAGCAGCTGATCTTTCCCCAAGAAAACAAAAAATGCTAATGGCAAAAAGGCAGCCCTGGGCACAAGCTGAGGGCAGCTCTGCTGGTTTCTCCTAGCCTCCCACCCACCCACTCCTCTGGTGTGTGATGTGACCTGCTGTGGAGAGGAGTAATTAACCTGCCTTGCTGCTCCAAGCCTTGGCTTCGGTGCTGAATCCCAAATGCCCACAACACATCTGCTGGATCTCACCTGCACCTTATCTAATAGATAAACTGCTGCCTTTAGCAATTTTTTTTTTTTTTGCTATCACACTCATTTCAAGAGCAGTAACTGAAAGGTACAGTGATATGTAGCAAATTATCTTTCCCTGAAGCAATTCCACATTGTTTTCCGATTTATCAGTGTGAGGACAGCACGAGCTCCTTGGCAGTATGGGAACACACTGCCATCTCCCTGCTCCTCATGAAGGCTGCAGGACACACCAAAGCACATAGAGCAGCCAATGCAAGCAACACAGGGCTGGTCTCTTGAGAGGGAAATGAAAAATGAGCAGAAGAATAAGAACTACTCCAAACCTGGCAGGTCTTACAGCATGGAGACTCTCCAACTTAGCTGCCCATTTCTGCAAACAGCACACAGAGCTAGGGACAAAGCAGTGGTGCACGTTCAAGCAAGACCCTATTTATTACGCAGGTCACGCTACAGGAAGATAAGGAATAGTGGAAGAAATCTGTGCTTCTGAAGTAACTGGAAAACAGTAGATTTCACAAATAAAACAATCAGCATTTATTGTTGTATTACAAAACACTTCATATTTTGGCAATATTTTACAGTTTATCCTTTTCCTTCTTGGGGTCTGTTGAAGAGGTATGTGGGGAAAAAGAGAAGATAATGTTGAAATCAAAGATTAACTGTCAATGTCTTTCTTAAAAAAAATCCTCCCAAACTGCCCCAGTCCCTCCCACCAAAATAAAAACCTAATTTCACTCAATTCCACTATCCAAAGAGGCCATGGGTGAAGCGGCAGGCAAAACTCTGGCAATTTCACTATCAAACGCATCAAGAAGACAAACAAAACATTCACAGTGGTCTTCAGTATGGTCTGTTGCGTTGATCATTTCTGAAATCATTTCTGAAAGGGAAGGAAAAGAGACATAGGAAATCCTTGAAGCAAGCTAAGTAACAGGCCTTTATTTATTAACCTAAATAATAGGCTCAATAATAGCTACTTCAGGATATTCTCCCCTTTTTAAATAGCTTTATCCCACACCGCTCACAAAACACATTCACTGGTAAATTGATTCCTCTTCTCCAAATGCTCCTATCAGTAATTCATGCTTTCATAGCACAGTTGTGTCCACACACGAACAGCACTGTTATCCCACGGTCTCTATCACTCCCACAATGTTTATTCTGCAGAACCAGGCAAGTAAAAAGGACCTGCTTACCTTCCACCCATTTTACCACCATAGCCACCTCCCCGATCTCCGCCTCGGCCACCACGGCCTCGATATCCTCTTTCTCCTCCATAGCCACCTCTCCCACGGAAATCTAGAGAGGAAAATGGAAAAGTCAATACATCATCTGGACTTGTCAAAAAGCTGCAGAACATCCTTAACACTTTTCCCTATTTCTGCTTTTTAAACACACACCTCCTGAGGGACGTGAATCTTCTGGTCTGGGCTCACCACACTGGTTGCAGGAATTCCTGCGGGCAAAGTTCATATTACCGCAGGCCCTGGAAAAGAGAAGAGGATTCACCAGACTTAGTGGCTAAGAAACTCAAAGAGCACACACGAAACACCACTGCCCAATTAAAATGACACTTACGGGTTAGGACAAACCCAATCACCATTTTTGGGTTCCCCACTTCTACCCTGGAAGCCCCCACCTCTTCCATATCCACCTCGTGAACCTGTAGACAGAATTATAATCAGAATAAAGGAGGGCAAGTGGCTAATGACCTATACATGAGAAACATTTATTAAGGACTGTCACTGGCTTCAGAACCCAAGTGGCAGAGAGACCTTCCATGTGAAAGAAAGGGAAAACAAGGTAATCAAATCCCTACCAGGCAAATCTTTGAAGCATAGGGACTTTGGAAGAAGCTGCTAGTGACAAGGACAAACAATTGTAGTGCTGCAAAATTCATCATTCAGGAATTATTTTTTTAATGCTGGATTTACTGTTAGGTAGCTGGAAGATGTAGGCAATCACCTGAAATTTCAGCCAGCACCAAATCTTAACAGGATTCTATGTCCTGAAGTACTTCATTTGGACAACTGAAATATGCATGAGCATAAAAGCAGATTTAGAATTTATTAGAATTTAGGCACATGGGGAAAAATATGATTCAAGAATAGCACATGATAGGCAGCGCAGTTTGTATCATCAAAGATTTTCTATAAATTATTTTTCAGCAATAAAAGGGAATTTTAGCAGCTTGAAGAGTCAATGTACAAATAAATATCCACTAATGGCATTAAAAAAAATTGGGTAAAGATTGAATAATGTATAAGATCAATCACATATGGTCAGAGCTGGTCACAAAACAAACAAACCAAACTTGAAAACCACTCTGTCTGGATTAATGTCAGGATGTATCTGACACAAATGCAGAGGCAACATAGTTCCTGCATTCTGCATCAAAAAATCAGGTATTTTCACACCTAGGTAAGTTCTTGAAGAGTCTTTTTATCATCCTTCAAAACTGCCGAACTTAGGAACTAAAATTTGTTGAAAGTCACTGTATAAAGCACGTTTCTTATAAATTACCATTTTACAGAAATGTGCATCTTGTGGACCACAGATAAAGCTCTATTATGCAGAGGCAGGGAATTTATTTAAGGAATTTAAACATCCAACTGCTGCTCCACGTCAGCAGGAGTTGGATAATTTACCTCACTTAATACCATGTGGAAACAGAGCGTCTCAAGACTTGGCTGTAAAATGTAAACATTCACTGGGGTTAACACTTGCATAAGTGGAAAATTGTACAGCCTTAGGGTCAGTGTTTTACTATCTCTTTACAAGCAGTGATGATACTCAAACTGGAGGATCCTGCTCATAAGGGAAGCAAAAGGCTATGTGGTGAGAAAGAGCATATTACAGCTTTCAGTTTTACTGAAATTGTCTTTCTCTTTATTACACCCTTTCATGCCGGAGCCCCAAAGGTCCACACACTTTTACAAATTACTGTGACAAGATCTTGGTTTTTATTGCCCTTTTTTTTTCTCTTTTTTCAAACAATAGTTACAAAAATATATATATTTAACTACACAATGAGAATTGGAAATCTACAGATTTTAGCCCTACCTCGACGTCCGCCACCTCCACCTCCTCTCATGAATTCAGGCCTTCTAGTTGCAAAAGAAACTTTGATAACATTGCCATTGAATTCCTTTCCTGTGGAAAGATGGAAAGCAAGAGAAAGATGAATTACCACTCTCAAGAGCACAGCAGCAAGTTCGAAAGACAAGGGGTTTGCACACACCAATTCAACACAAAGTCTCCTAAGACACTGGGATTCCAGAGTTATTCTCTTATTTTTGAAAGCACCGGCCCCTATGTGAGATGGCAACAACTAAGTTACTTACTAGTTTTTCCATAAAGCAAAACATGTTTCTTTTGATTAAAATGCAATCTGCACAGTGCAATTCATTAGAGATATTGTAAGAATATGTATTACATTTTTTGCCATGCTTATGGACAGGTAGTTTGGACGTGTTAAAACTTTTGTTTCTCCTTCCCCTATGTCAAGCAATAAGGCTTTTTTTTTACCTCAAGTCTGCAGCCATTACAAAAACAAAAGATTCTCCCAAAAGGGAAAGACATGAACCTTTAAAATATAAAGTCTCAATGATTCAGCAAGGCAAGATTTATCACAGAACTGTATGCATTTCGTTAGCAAAATAAAGGTCATCAAGTTCTGTTTAATGATAGATTTTTTTGTTCATTATTGTTTCATCCCAAAAGCAGTGTATGAACTTTTGTTATTGCCCAAGAGAACTAAATTTCCTTGGGCTCACAAGGTCCCTGGAGTAGGCACTTACAAAATAAGAAGTTTATTATTACAATAGAGTATCACTGTGTTCCCTGCATCAATCCTGAAGGTTTTCAGTTTATTTTTGGAATCTGATCTCTTTCTCCACTAAATCTATAAATGAAGAACGTGTTCTTCACCGCGTACATACAGAACATTTGGCACAAGACGGCTTTAACCCTTGCTGAAATCTAAGAATGCTACCAGAGCACTAATAATATGAAGAAAGGCTGTAGGAAACCGTTCCACATACTAACACATAGTTCCATATACAGTTCCAAGCAACTGAGAGAAAGCCAGCACACACAAAATGCCACAAAATACAGCTCTTAAAAAAGGAATGCTGAAAGGAGCATGCAGCCCCAATGAGTTTATTGAACTGCTTCCTCCACTACAGGCTAGATACATGAAAAGTGCAAAGAACAATAAATCTCACCGTCAAACCAGTCAATGGCTGCTTTAGCAGAAGGAGGATCGTCGAAAGATACTGTTGCTTCTCCCTTTGGCTTGCCAGTATCCTTATCAGTATAAAGATTTATCATAGGTTTGCCAGTCTTTTTGTTGGTCTGAAAAGAAAAGTTATTTCCTCAGTATATACTCTTAGCATAGGAAGAATATTGGGAAAGCTGATTCACGGCCAAATTGTAACGGGTAAATATCACTAGAAAGAAGATCCTGTTCAAATTAGACTGCAAAAATAGTTGCTTTTAATTGAAGGAGATAATGCCTTGCTGTCCTCCACGAAATAATGATGGGCCAAAATTGTATGAAATTGAAGTTGAGTGCAGGAAGTTGTCATTTTGAAATGCAGAAACACAAGAAATAACCATAGGAATACAGAGACTTATTTGCTATCAAGTATTAGGATGGTAATGTAGGTGTGCGGGGCAATGTTAAGGGTTATAAAGACTAAAGGACTGGAAGAGACACAAATCAATCTAAACATTACTTCTAAATTGGCACCACCAGCAATTACTTTCAATCTGGAAATTTGGAAATCCAGGTAAAAATATCTATAATTTGGGGAGTTAGAGTGAGCATTTGCTCTGACTGATACCAGTACATTTCCAATATACTAACTGTTCCTTCACATCAATGATTTCTCATTTTCCATACCTTTATAATGCCGATTTGTTTGAAGTAGTCTGCCACTTGATCTGTTGAAACATCCTCTCCCAGTCCTTGCACAAAGATGGTGTTGTTATCAGAGTTGTCAGACTCTGAATCTATTAAAAAAAAAAAACCCAAATCTATGTTTAGCACACAATTTTGTGGTTAACAACAAAGGC
Organism: Nothoprocta perdicaria; assembly: GCF_003342845.1. Classification (NCBI taxonomy): domain Eukaryota; kingdom Metazoa; phylum Chordata; class Aves; order Tinamiformes; family Tinamidae; genus Nothoprocta; species Nothoprocta perdicaria. The sequence continues at coordinate 1,028,009 of NW_020455082.1, forward strand.
AGTATTTTAAGCTCGGGTCCCTGCTGGCTGGGAACAGATCCTTAAATCCCTAAAGAGTCTTCCGTGAAACAGAAGACAAGTAGGAGCATAATCCTGAAGCATCATTAACTTGAGCAGTGCGTGCACAGCACTTTTAGATGCTGCAGTACATCAGAGATGCTGCACACTCAACTTGTCCTCGGGACATCCAAATCCATCAGAAATGTACATTTTAAATAATAGACATTTATAAGAAGTATTATGGAAGTGAAAGCAGTTGGTTGGCTCGAGTTGATCTGAAATTCATCGTATTTCTTATCTGCTGCATGAAAAAAAAAATCGAAATCTCACATTCACTTTAATTAAAAAAAATCTTTTAAGAAAAAGAAGTTTTAACTAAATTGGTTTTGAGCTGTGGAAACTGCAGCCATATCCATCTATTTAGATGTATATTTTAAAAGCAATGACATAAGAGCTATGATCCCCCCACAGCCACTACTTGTTTTCTTACCAGCATCTGATTTCTGTCCATAATCCCTTGGACCTATGAAATGGATTAAAAAAAAGACTATTTTTAGGAAAAAAAAATACAACAAAATATTTAAACTATATATGCAATGCATCTAGTATCTAAGATTAACTACAGATTTAGAGAATACTTAAATTAAAATGTGCAGTAGAAGACATCTGTAGGACATTAACATGTTCTTATATTCTTTAATTTGCAGTATGTGGCAGTTGCCACACTGATGTTATGCTGGTGTTATCTTGCAAATGCTGGTTGTCAGATCACCAAGCAGTTTACCACATTTTTTTTTCTCTAGTACCTTTCTAAGCAGGATTTCTAACAACAACAACAACAAAATCCGATGAATGTCACTGTCGCCACAAATTCTTTCATGCAATTTGACAAAGGAGAAATCCAGTTTATGGCTAAAAGTTTGGCTATTAAAACTCACGAACACACCAGCCTCACCAAAATGTTATTATGCTTCTAACAAGATATTGGTGGCTTTTAGATTTATAAAGAATTTCCACTGAAACATTTTTGGATACTCGGCACTTACCACCATAATTTTTGAAGCCACCACGGTCACCACCACTGCAGAGGAAAAATTGAAGAAATGATTTCTTCCTTAAGTCTCTATGTGCTGAGCCCAAGGCTCAATCTACAGTTAACTGATCACAAGTTGAGAGTTACTGTCTAGCAGCTAAAGCACCATCTTTATGTTCTCCTCACTAGTTACTCGTGTTCAAAAATTAAATTACAAGAAAGTGAGTAATCTCACAGGGTGCTGCACTGCAGAAGGAGAGTCCTAAGGAGTGATTTAAGCTAACATATACACATTTTTTTAAACACTTCCTCCCATCCCATAAGCCAAAATGACTGCTATTATGAATTAAAAGAGAAACATTCTTTTCATAAAGGTTAATGGGCTTTAATTGTAGATGTAATTGCTACTTTGGAGCAATCACTACGTTAGTACTTTCCTAGAAGTAAAAAGAGCTGAAGTTAATTCATCTCCATTGTTACGTATTTAAATACCAGGGGCAAATTAACAATATCAGCCATTCTCTGAGAAAGGGTCTGCAGGGACCTTCTGTACTACTAGCACTTGACATTACAGAGAAGGGGCATGTGTGTGAGCTTCAAAAGCAGAGGCCGTGCAGTTTAAATTCATTCATTCTGCAACCTGTGGCACAAAATGTAGACCAAGTTAAGAGATTACACACATCAATATTCAAAGATGCGGAGGGAACCTTAAACCGGATGATACGCCTCCGATTGCTATAAACTCCCACTCCGCTAAATGCAAATGTTTATACGGGTAGGATTTTTCCCAACATCTTCAAATGCATCCATGTTATGGTATGAATATAATATAGCCAATAATCGAAGCCTTTAGGAAAAAATACAATGGTTGGATTTTTTTTTTTTTTTTTTAGAAAGTCAATCATCATATCTTATAAATACTGACTTGCAGTGCCTTGAACAACTGCCTGCTTGTCCTTCCCTGCATGGGGAATACAACTACTACCTGAAAATGAGGCCAGTTCACCCATGCCAGATGATGCCAGCTCTCACAGGAGGTGGCTCAGATGGCCTTTTAGTGGAGGATTTTGGCCTGCGCTGGGTTTATCTCCAAACTCCAGGGCTGAAACTGATGTGACAGATGAGCGGACGCTGCAGCAGCGTGCTCTGCAACGAGGAGCCACTCCGGGTTTTAATCCAGCCTAACTACCAACACATCCAAACGTGGGCTCCAAACATGGGGCGCATGCACCCCAGCAAAAGGCAGTGAAAGGAAAATTAGGGAGTAATTTCTTTGGGACACTGTATATCTGATTACTGGTACAGCAAATGCAGCTGTGAATGGAAGGTAGAGCTTACTTAACATTGTTAGGTATAGCTGACAATGAACGACAGTGAATGGAGGGTATAGCTTACATACCTATAGTGACAGTGAATGGAAGGTATAGCTTACTTAACTAAAAAAAGTCCAAAATGAGGGGCAAAGGGCAATAAGGTTTCAATGGATATTATCCAAACTGCACTGATAGTGTCTTTTTCCCTGCATGGTCATTTATGGTCTTTCTTGACAAACATAATACTCATATATATTATCAGAGAATATCACCTTTCCTGGGCCTCTTCTTGAAATACTTTTTGCTGCAGATTTTAAATTACTATTCCACAGAAAGCATCTGAACATTAAATGACTGTGTTATTTACTCATAAGCAATTAGTTCTGCTCATTAAAGGGGTAGAATTATTTCATATTACATGGTAAATTAGAGCTGATCTTTATTCAAAGCTGGCTATTTTCAAAGACTGATGATAAAACCATAGTGGTGATCATAAAAAAGAAATTTTACTGTAAATATCTTTCTGCCACCTCCAATTCACTTCATTTAAAGGAAACTTTGTTATGACACAACGATCACCAGTAAGAAGCCTGCTTCTCTGGAATATGAGCTCAGAAATAACAGATACTACAACAGTGAATACATCAACCATGCAAACATTAGCCAGATTTCAAACTCTGCATCATGGTCCCATCATCGGGACGGCATTAACCAGCAGCACAGGTACATTTTCTGATTTGAAAGTATACAGCAGCAGAGATATAAATTAATAAGTAAACAAAATATCCTAAAACACACAGAAAATCATTACGACCAACACAACCAGGAGGAAGCATGTATAGGATGTTAGGGTAAATGTGTGCACAGTGATTCTGAGATCAGATGGAGCTGGATATATATCATCTACAACAAGTTATAGTGCAATCAGCGCATTGTAATCAGTCTGTGTAGAACAAGCTTTTGCCCAAAGGTGCTTCAGGGTGTCATCTTCTGCTCAGTATCACATGATTAGCTTAACTAAAACCTGCCTCAATTTTATGATCGACAAAAATTTGCGCCGTATTTTGGTTTCCCTTCACAGAAATTTATAAATTTAGTGTGTTAGTGCTAAGAAGAGTGGGCAGAGCTGCCTAAGATCCCCAAAAGCTCGATCAGTGAGCCAGCAGTAAATAAGAGAAGCTCACATCTGCAGTACGTATGGAAGGTGTATAAAACCCGCAGCACTCAAAGCAGCAGCAGATGGTTATGAGTATTACTCCCAAGGAGCTTATTATTTATCTCTTAGCATCTTCCTGTAAACTTAGACTTTTAACAAGCAAGCAAGACATGTGGCTCTGCTTGCACCAAGCAAATTCAAACACGGAAATTGGTTCCAAGCAGTAGTTTCCACAGTCGTGATTTACGCCACAACGAGACCTCCAATGTTGCCTTAATCACAGCAACGAAATTACCTCCCGCTCCCGTGACAGAGCCTGGGAAATACTAAACTGCAGCATTTCACAGTCTATTGCTCTTTCAGCTTGCACACAGACCAAATAGATGGGTGACCAAAAGTTCTGTTTTTACATCCTCCGAAACAATCATGTATCTGTAGCTAAAATTCAGCAGTGCCACCACCAAAGATAATAAATAAAAGTGAGGAAATTGCAAGCAGACAGAAGGTGTACGTGGCATTATTCTTAGTGATAAAACTTACACGCCACAAAAGGAATTATTAGATATCTTTTTTTCTCCTGCACTGTCTCACACATTTAATTCTATTTACTCTGCAGTAGATGATGCTTCATTTAAGCATTGCTGGAATCACTCTCCAATAGCTTGACTGGCAGAATAGCACTAAGAATCCAGGAACCAAATTTCAGCCTCTAACATGCATCTATATCTCATCAGGTATGTAGGAGTTACATCTAAGAATGTATTTTTATGAACAAGAAAGGAGTGCTAAGTGCACCAATAAATCACTGCCGGAGAACTTTCTTTTTTGCTGCCTATCTTTTTATTGCCTCTGTTCATGTTTCTCCAAAGTCTATGCAAGGTTAAACTCCAGCATATATAATAACTGGTTGAATATTAATTGTGAACAAAACAACATATTTTATAAACCACTTTCACTATGCTGCATTTTCTTAATACCCTAATACACTAATTTCCACTCAGAACAACTAACGTAGTAATTAAAATGCAGTAAGCAAGTTTTTGCTTAAGCCTGTACAAGAAAAACCTATGTCAAGTTAGAATTTCAGTGCAAATCCTAACCCATCAGATGCAGTTTAAAAAAGGATTTGCTATGTAGCAAACAGAATGGATGTGCAATTCAAGGCAAAATTCCTCCCATTTAGTCCTCCCATTTCAACAGAAGGGCAATGGTGCCGGGATGGCTCCTTCACTGCCTTGGATGGCTCTCCCAGGATGAAGAAAAAGTGACTCTGCTTTGTATCATTCCCATTGTACGTCTCACTTAGATGCTTAACCAAAAAAACATTCAGTCCCACTACCACAGTAGGTATTAAATTCCTTAATTTTCCAATGAACACTCTTAAAAAAAAAAAAAAAAAACCCACAAACAACTTATTCCACACAGAAATGTGCAAGAACCAAGAATGAAAGGTTGACCTCTCCAATCCATTGTGTACCTGCTCGCTATCTGCAAGACCTCAAAGATTAGTCTTCCCTATGATGGGTTTGCAACAAAATGTGATTTTGATTCTTGTACAAAGTTGAATTTGTGGGACTATCAATCATTAAAGCTTTAAGAGAAAAAAGTGAAAAAAATCTATTTTTTTAAAAGTCATAAAAGATACGTCAAAATCATTGAAAAACCTGAATAATTTTGAAAACCTGAATTTACTAAGTGAACATCTGACACATATGAAAATTATTATTTTCTATCTTAACACTATCAGCTAAGGTATACGAATAGCAATTTCTTAAAAGATAGTTTCCATCCACAGTGCTGCCTGATTTTGCACATGCACCAAAGAAAAATGAGTGTTGCGTGCATTCACAACGGTCAATATTCAAGCCATTCTGGTTTTCAAAATAACAACACTCTAACATCATCAACTATGTTTTAAAATATTTAAAATTTTATACATAGTCATAAAAATGAAAACACTCAAAATTTAACAATGCTAATTTGGTTTTGCCCTAAAGATTCCAGGATAATTTACTGCACCTCCAGTGTACAGTAAGATGATCTGCATGCAGAATAATTATTTGTATAGGCCACCACAACCAGCAATAATCCTGTAGGAAATCAAGGCTGTAGCCAAAGTCACCAGAGCAGGACAGCAAGAAGCCAGCAGTGACACTTGGAAGATGCCCTGCCCAGCACTGCCCAACACATTAGGTGATGCAGCTGTAAGAACATCAGCGACTACACAACATTCCTGCTGCACAGCAAGCTGCAACAAATTCTACCTACTTTTAAATGTCAATCAAGCCATTTTTGTTAAAAGCTCTCAGAAAAGATACTAATGAGCTTTGATCTCAAGTTAACTTTTTTTTTTGGTAATGCTAAGGAAGCAGAAATGGAAAAATCCAAAACAAGCACTATATAATTGAGAAGTCTGTGTGTTTAAATGATACAGAGTTTGAGTTGCCAGAATGCAACTATACATTACTTCTTCATCACCATAAAAACTGAAGTGGACATTTTTACAGCAGAAAAGTAACTGTGTAGGTAAACTCTTTAGACTGGTATTTCCTGCTGGCAATGGAAGTTTCACAATTTAATGTTAAAATATGATTGAAGAAAAAAAATAGTTATCAGAGGTAGACCTGACATTCCAACACAAGCTATTTTTAGGGGAAAAAAAAGAAAAAAAACCAAAATATATCTAAAGAAACAAAAAATGTCCCCTGAAATCCCACATTTTCACAGTACTAAACATGACTTCTTACCTTACTGAAGTTATTTTGCCTTGATCATACAGTTTGTTATTAAACTTAACCTTCTATGCTTGTCTAATAAGCATATGACTTTGGGAAAAACACACGATTCAGAAACAGAATCTTCAATCATAATCATGCAGGAAGACTGAAGAAACATTTATGACATTCTAGTTTCAGAAAAATTATCACTATAAAAGCACTGAAGACTGTATAACTTAACAGAAGCAGACAGACTTTAACAATAAATGCCTCTAATGCCTTCCCTCAGATGAATCCAGCCCCATTTATTTATTCCCCTCCACTCCTTTCCTTCCTTTGGGCAGAGTATTATCATCCACATGAATGTGCTATAAGAAAAATTTCTTACATCTTGGAAAGACAGGGCAAGAGCTTTATTTTTACAGACGTTTATCTTACTTTTTTCTGTAAAGACAGAAGTTTGTTTCAGGGTGATAAAGCCTACCAGAAGTCTTCTTATTAGAAATGGCTCAGCAACAAACCTTTTTTTTTTTTAGTTTAAATCCAGATTTCATCATAGCAATATGGAATTTGGAATACAGAAATTCCAATATAGAATTTTGGATATGGAAAGTCCTTGCGGACACTAAAAAGATACAATTAAAAAAAAAAACAGTTTAAATTGGAAAGGGATTTTGTACTTACTTAGTTCCTTAAATTTATATTACATGAAATCCAACTGACTGTAAAGGACCACAGCAAAACACTATTAATAGCCTTTTGATCATTGTGCTACTGTGTCCCGTTAGGAAAAATAGAGTCCACCTATGTCATCAAAACAGAATTTGAGAGTTCCTTCGAAGCAGAACTTTAAATATGGTTTAAAGATAGAAATATTCTTTCTCATTTCAGACATACTGATCACACTGATTGTGCCTAAGTAATATCAGAGAGAATCGACACGAAGCATATTCCATTAAAAATATCTCCTTACGGAGATACAGCAGTTGTACTTCAAAGGGAGCCAAAGCTCAACACTGCTGGTTTATTTTATGTAAACTTGATCAGCTGAAACAAACAGCACTGTGTATTTCCAGTCCTTCATCAGGAATTCTAGCAATAACCCAGAACAGAGTGGTGTATAAAGGCTGAGCGATGCTGACACTTCTTGAAGCACTGAAGCACTCAGTGTTCTTCCTTTTAATTAATGCACACTCTACATACCTTTAATTGCTACCCAAAGGCACATAAAACACAGCCAATTGTCACAGTTTATTTTTGTAAGAAATGATAATGCAACTTGGCTGATTTAAACAGATTTTACATGAAACATCCCAAGCCCTCAGACTTACACATGTGCAGAAAATCATCTGCAAGCAGAAAATTAAACATGTGCATAAATCTTAACAAAACAGGGCCTAAGGCATTGGTAGAAGGGGTAACAGTGATGTAAGGATTTAAAATCTACCTAGCACAAACGTGTTTGGACTGATTGCTAAACCAATAATAAAAACTGCACTTTAAAAGCATTTTAAACTACAGAAAAACAGTAAAGAACAGGTAATGTTTAATACAGCAAATCAGAAGTTTAAATTTATGATAAAAATGAATTCTTTAGGAAGCAGAAAGATAATCAGTCAACCTTGGCATAATTATTGTCATCAAATTCAGAATAGTTCCCTGGCAAAGGGTTAGCTACCTTAGCTATGCATTTTGTTAAGCTTTCTCAACCCCCCTTGGGGTTTCTTGCCATTAGAAAGCAAATTTTCGTAATATTTTATTTCAAGGAAGGGACTCCCAACACTTTTCTATATTAGAACTCCCATAAGTAAAATACAGCTATGTGTCACAAAAATCAAGTGCTTTGGCCTCAATCTATCTGATGTAAAAGCTTTTCCTGAGTAAAATCCATTTATGTGCATTGCAGAATTTTAATTTTAGAAAACAACCACCTTCCATTTTCTGAACTCTTAATCTAAATCGTATTAGAAAAGGCATATAGTAAACACACAAGAAAAAAGCTTAATAATATAAGGGAAAAAAAAATGCAGGCACTGGAATGAGATCACTTACCCATATCCGGACATATGACCTCTTCCATCCATGTCATATCCCCCTCTACCTCCTCCCTGTGACCCGCCATATCCTCTATTATCTTCTCCATACCTACTCTTTTCACGACGATCATCTGGAAAAGAATGAGACAAAAAAAAAAAAAAAAAAAAAAAGAGAGAGATGTTGTTCAGGTTTGCCATTTAAAACTGGAAACCATCAATTCCTAAGCACTTCCCTTACATTATCTTTTCCAGAGAGTAACAGGACATAGTTTGGCTTTGCTCCAGCTATTGCTCTTGGTTTCCAGGGTCCCAATGCCTCTCAGAACGCAAGTATTTCCAGTTTAACTGCACCATATTTTCCCAAATATTAGGCCATAATAAACCATATTGTCCGAAGTACACTCTTCATTCCACTCTCATATAGCCTTTCTAGTTTGTATTGACAAAACAGAACACAGAAGATAGAACAAGGATACAGATCACAGTCCTTGCCACTTTTATAAAGTCAAGCAGGAAAATGGGTAGGTCTTAGAAACTTCCCATTTCCTTCTATCTGAGGATTCATCTGTATGGTAAAACTGGAACGTGAAGTGCAAAAGTCCTTCACAGTTGAGCAAGACACACCACCTTCATGCAAAAAGAAAGTCCAAAACAGATGAGAAGAAAATCCCATCCAGAAGCTGCAGAGCTCCAGTGACAAGGATTCTGCAGAGCTAACCCCCACAAATGCAGCCACAACAATTATGGGGTCCTGATTGCTTTTCATCTCCACGTAATGTTTTGAAAACCTCAACAAACATTCCCCAAAAATATAAACATGGAAAAAAAAAAGAGCTTTCTCCATTCATCAAATCATCTATCCAAGGGAGGAAACACAACTTTTCACGTGTAAAACGTCATTTGTTTCTGCTCTCAATTTTCTAGCCAATATTGAATTCATCCTGGGAGCTTTACCTTGGCTGTTGTGGCTATAGCCTCCCTTCTGAGACTGGTAGGATTGCTGAGAGTGGCCGTACGAGCTTTGGTGCTGGTTATAGCCTGACTTTTGGTCATACGAGCCCTGGTGGCCATAGCCCGACTGCTGGTCATACGAGCCCTGGTGGCCATAGCCTGACTGCTGGTCATATGAGCTTGACTGCTGGTCATAAGAGTCTTGGTTTTGTCCATAGCTTGACTGCTGGTCATAAGAGCTTTGGTGCTGACCATAGTTTGACTTTTGTTCATAAGAAGAGCCTCTTCCACTTAAAATAAACAGAATTTGTATTAATAGCTAAATGTTCACAGAACAGAGAAGAAAATAATGTTGAAAATACATGACATTGGTAAAATCTCCTAGGCATAGTTACTTCCTGAACTTTACCGGGCTATCTATATGAAAATACTACGTGTACCATCTCCCCTAGGGTATATCTGACTCCTGATAAAAGCAAGGCAGCAAACTGTGGGTTCCCAGCTCTTTCAAAACACCCTCCACGTCAAGTACATGTGCAACTTAAGAGCAGCTCTCCTCTTTACAGGCTTGCTCCCCTCTGCCCAGCAGTGTGACACTGACTGTTGCTTAGCCTGTAACCTGCTAAGCTCCAAATTCTTTTCTACAAAACCCCAAGGAAAACCTCTGCTGCTCAGGTAATATCATGTAGTTGATAATTCAGCCTCCAAAAAAAAAACCCTTTGCAATCACTGAATTGCAATCTTTTTTTTTTCAGACATTTTACCATTTTGCCAAGATTGTTTCTAATGATATCTGCTCTATATTTGCAGTCCTTTCCACTTTGGTGCCATCTGCATGTAGCATCCCACCAACGTGCATCAGAAACAGTGACAAACACCAAATGAGGGATACCCCAACTCAGTTCACCTCTACATTCCGAGAGGGAATCATCACTTACTCTTCCCTGACCACAGTTACCTAGTCAATTTTATACCAGCTGCAAGGAAATCTCATCTAGACCCCACTTCCCTAGGCTGCTGATTCTGCATGCAAAATGGAAACAAAACTATTTTGAAAATCCCGATATATGAGAACTATTGTTCCCGTAGGCTTCAGCTGGGCTACCCTGTGACAGGAGGAAATTAGATTTGAGGAACAAATCATATCCAGCAATCAATGGCCATTACTCTTCCCCTTATTTTCTGCCTGGCTGACCAGTTGTAGTTTAACTGTTTTATTTTTTTCAGGAATTGAAATTAATCACTGGCCTCTGACACCTTTTCTTCTCCTCATGCCTTTCCACAGATGATTAGGCACTCCATTTGCCATTCTCCAGGCTCTGGCTATTTTACTTGTTCTCCAAAAAGTCCCAGGAAAAAAAAAGAAAAAAAGAATTCTGAGAGCACAAGGAAAGCTTTAGCCACCATTTCAAAGCACTCTAGGATAAAGCCCTTTGGACTCACCAATCAGAAAATAACCTCTTCATTTAAGTATCATCTAACCTGCTCTCTCCCAATTCTAACCTACATCTCACTTTTAACATAACCAATCCCAGTGACAAAGACTTGGTCTTTTAGATTCTCCTAAATTGCTAAAATTTTTGTTCCTTCACTTCCAAAAAAAAAAAGTCAGTTCCATTATGGTCTTTTCAAAATCACTGATGACAGGAACGATCACAGAGAGCACCCACGATTTGCTGCTTTTTCTTCCTCCCCTCAGAATGAAAAAAGATACTATTTTGTGGCCGTCCCCTTCAACATTGATATATTTTGCTGTTTTCCACTGCCTGTCTGGTAGTTAAAAAACTATCTTACTGTCCAGACCTGTACTCAGTACAAGCCTAATAAAAACAAAGCAAAACAAAACAAAGCTTGACCACGAATCTGCCTTGTTTAAGAATGTAAAACAGAACTCAGAATGCTAGTTCCTGCTGTCGACAGGTTAGGGTATTACTTGTTTATGTTAATATATTTTGCAATAATAACAGTACATGCAGAAATCAAATAAAGGTTTGCTCAAGTTTTATTAGCTTTTAAAATACAGCAAGAATATTTGGACCTTGGACACAAGAATGAGGTAAATATCTGATCGTTTATTTTAAACAGGCCACATGATTCTCATTAAGGGAGTAATGTGAGAAGTAACCTTGCAGTCTGTACATGTAAAACTTGATAAATGAGATAATAAGTGTATTCTAGCATCAAGTACGTTAGGCTGTATTTTCCAAGGCACTTTCAAAGTTGTATCATGAATCTACCCAAAACTGTTTTAAATACCACATCAGGCAACAAAATTAAGATATATTTAAGATGGTGTAACACGCCTAACCAGTGACTGCAGTATACATATGTATTTTTAAGTTACTGATGCAGAGATGAAAGCATAGGCTTTTGAGAATCCCATTTAGTTGGGAAAAAAAAAAGAAATCATTTTCTCAAATTATATTTCTGAATCCTTTCTCCTCTTTTGACCAAGAAAAGGCATTTTAAATCATATAGAAATACGCAAATCTAAGAGCAACTAAGAATCTCCTCACTTAAAGCATATACAAAATTAATAAAGACTAGTAGAAGTTCATATACCTTTTTTTTTAATTATTATTTTTTGTCAAATATCCCAATCTTTCCTATTACATTTTCAGGCAATTGTTTAAAACAATATTATATCATTAAAGAATAGATATCTAGTCAATGTCTTTTTCTTAATTAAAATACTATACAGAAGTTTGTTCTTCATTGTAGTTATTTCTGAAGTTTCTCTTCCAATACATTCTTGACTTCAAAACAGCTCTACTCATCCTTCTCATATAAAGAAATACTCTTCCTACTCTTTCTTTCAGGCATTAAAGAGTTCTCAAAATGGAACTGGATGGTGGGGGACTTTTTTTTTAAGTAAATATACTAGGAACTTATTACAGCTATAGTTGAGAATCTACAATACTGCTAGGCAGTATTTTAAATGCTTACTTACCCTCTAGATGATCCTTTCTGCTGCCCCTGACTGCCATAAGACTGCTGGTTGTATGAACTCTGATTCTGATTTTCATAACTGGATTCATCATCATATCCCTCAGAATCTTGCCCATAACCTAGAAGTTCAACAAGATATTTTTTCTTTTTTTAGCAATTATTCACCTTTTAGTCACTGGCAATAAATGTAACAAGCTAGCCAAACCTGTTTGATTTTGTCCATAGTTCCCATGATAGCTTCCATAATTCTGTCCATAAGAGGAATTGTCTCCACTTTGCCCATAACCAGAATATCCCTGTAATTTAAAGAACATATTCAAATAAGGTAAGTTCCACTGCAGACAGTGAGTTTTCCTTCTCTAGACCTGGAATGACATCACTGCAAACTCCAAAGACAGCTGAAAACAGACTTTTTCCCCAGTACAGACAAAGACACTCAGGAACAAGCTTTTACTCAGGAGCAACTGCTTCAAGAGACTTTTGTTGTTGTTGTTGTTTTTATTTTTCCCAACTTACCTGTGTTTGTCCGTAACTCTGACTGCCCTGACTGCCATATGAAGAATAGCTGCAAGAGAAATAGGCATTTAGTAAACTGTTGCAGTGTATTTCACGTGAGTTAGGAAAAAGAAATTAAAAAAAAAAAAAGGATTTTTGCTGTTACTTTCTCTCTTTTCATTCCATTATAGCTGTTTGATTTGAGTACATTTGGAGGCATATTAGAAATGTATCAATAAATTAATGGTTAACATAGTTGCCTGACAAATCCCTTCAGAGACAAGGTTAACTTCAGTCTTGTTTGGAGCATATATTTAAGACGTGTGAAAGGTGCAGCTTACTGTAAACTGCAAGAACTCCAAGAATGTATCACCACCAACAACCTCAGGCCCAAAGATTGAAACATCACGCTAGGAATCCCAAACGGCCTGTTATTTTTCATGTTTCATTGCCAGCAACAACCAGCCCCCAACACCTACCTCTGCTGGCCTCCAGACTGACTGTAACTTCCAGAATCTAGGGGGAAAAAAAAAAAAAAAAAAAAGCAGCAAGTCAATTAACATTTTATTCCCCTGGTTACTGTAAGAGAAAGAAACTGTGGGTGGGGGAGCTCAATACACTGTATAATTTATTTACTTCCCTTGCAGAACCAGCCAACTTCCTCTTTCTTAACAGAGGAGAAAATATTAAGAATGGGGATAACAGGAGCTCAGAAGTACATGTCAAATTTTTAATCGTTTTTTTCCCCCTAGTATCATAATTCTACTTTCATGGTGTCTCTTGGAACATCAGGGATCGCACATCCCTCTCTAACAGGTATTGAACCATTATCAATGAGCAGAACGTAGCAGCTTAATTAATCAAGCAAAGAACCTCTTTGGAGGATGCCACGAGAGCTCTGCCCCAAAGGGCAAAATTTGATGGTATGAAACCAGGGATCAACTATGACATTTCCCACATTTTTTTCATAATGTAAAACCAGAAACATCCCCAAGTAGCTAGAACCATGCAGCAACGTTTTGAAAATTCACTTACAAACAAGTAGTCAAAATTTCTGTTTGGACAATTATTCCCAATTACTGTATCGCTTATCACGGAAAGAGAATCTTGAATGACAAGCACACGGAAGCAGGTGGAATCCAAAATAGCAATTCACAAAAAAAAAAGTTTCACTTGTATTTAATATGGCTCATTTAATTTGCAAATGGTACTGGCATTAGGAAAAACATGGACATTCCTATGGTTAAAAAACACTCTTCTTTTTCCACTAGCTTCACTATTGCTGCCATTCAGGATAACAGCTTTATAGTTTTCCCCTTCTTTTCAATTCCCCTCAAGCATCTATATGGCCAGATACCTAAAAAAACTGCCAATAACTCCAATAACTCTTGGTTTTCCTCCCCAGCTGAGTCTTTCCCTCATTCTCTGCATAAATCCAATCTAATCCCTACCCCCAGAACTGCCTAAAAAGCTGAAACTCATTGTGCATGATAAATGTCAAACTATAAATAAACAGACTATAATCCTTTTCTGCAACAAAAAGTATCATGTTTCCCATTCTGTATCACAAACATCTACCAGAAACTAAGGTCAGATGAAAGGTTTTAATCATTTCATGCATCCTACAAAAAGGTTTCATTCAGGTTAAACACTTCTCCTTTGGCACTGCAGAATTACATTATTTCATTGCAGTACTACCACATAATGAAAATCGAGGAGGAAAATAAAAATACCTTTAAAGTGCAATTCAAATGTTTATTGGTTTTAGCAAGGTGAAGGCCAACTTTTGTATACTGTTTCAATTTTAACGATCCCAATGATTACTGCTAAATAGGTAACAAATGACTGTTTTGCTCTGAAATGTACAACACGCTAACACTGTTTATTAAAGTAAAGAATTATAAGGGTGTTTCAGAAAAAAAAATCTTAATAATGATGCAATTAGCTACAATTTAAAGGTCTACTTTGGATTCTTTAGTATCTCATTTACAGCCTTTAACAAAAGGCAATATTTTGGAATAAGTTTGAAAGCAACCAGATACAGAGCATGTAAAATATAAACACACGGAATGCCAGGAATTTCTTCTATTAATACATTTTTCTACGTGCCAAGTATCCTTTCTTGGACTGTTGAAGTCTACAAACTTCTGACAGGATTAAGTGCTTCTGGATCAGATAATTTATTCTTGAAATTCCTGGATATGGGGTTATTTTTAATGAACCACACAAAAAAAAAAATTACCAGAAAAACATCCTGCAAAACAAGCAGCGTCTGGCAGACTAGTCATTTTGTACAGCTCTGAAACTAGAGCTCTCTGGGAGGAATCTGTTGTGGACGTTTCAAAATTGATGTTATTAAATAAATGAGCAGCATTTCTTCTTATAGAAGAAACGTTGGAAGGGAAAAAAAAAAAAAAGAGGACATAGTCTCAGGTGCTAGATGAATATTTGAGGTTTGAAAAACGAGAAGATTTTAGTTTACTGCCAAAACCTACTCACTTGGTAGGAGATGCCAGGTTCGACTTAATTTTATAATCCTTTTATAAACATTTTCTTCCCAAAGGGAAGACCTGTTCTTTGCCTTAAAGCAGCCCTTTAACACAGGGCTTGTTCCGCTATGTTTTTATTCCGTGTATGGTTTGTCGTTTATGTACCGTGGGCCGAGACGATGCTCGAGCAGCTCGTGGTGCAGAGACCTCCATGGAGCACCAAGAGCCCTGGCATTTCGCTGCTCATCCCCAGCTCCGCAAGGGCTCCATCCCTCCGCAGGGGGGTGAAGGGCAGCGGGACGGGTCGTGGAAGCCCCACGGGAGCTGGGGCGCGTGGAGCCGCACGCGCAGGGCCTGGCACCCCACTGGAGAACAGCTGGGGCTGGGGTCCTTTCCAGCGGCACCGTGGGGGGACAGGGCGGCCGCCTCCCCTGCTGGGGGGCTCCTCGGCTGCAGGGGGTCTGGGAATGGGTCTGGGAATGAGGAGGCCCGTGGGATGTCGGGGACACGCTGGGGGGGGGGGGGGCCGGAGTGGGGGGGACACGCAGTCCACCTGGGCAGGGGAGCGGGCTGCAGGCCACGCCCCCTTACGACAGCGGGGGGCGTGGCCAACCTGCACCACACCCTGACGACGAAGGGCGTGGCCTCGAGTGTGGGGGTGTGGCCCCGATGAGTGGGCGTGGTCACGCTGGAGGGGGCGTGGCCCCACGCGCCTCCGGAGGGGGCGTGGCCCCCCTCCCCCCTCTCTCCCCCCCCAGCGGGGGCAGCGCGGGAGCGGGCGCCGATGCGGGGGAGGGGAGAGGCGCCGCGCCCCCCCGCCCCGCTCCATCCCCCGCGGCCGGGGCCTTTTCTACCTGCGCCACACGGCGCCCGCCTGCGCGCGCGCTCCCACCTCTCCCCGCCGGCGAGGCGAGGCGGCCGGCGGCGGGAGCACCTACCCGAAGCCATGGCGGCGGCCTCCGGTGGCGGGCACGGCGCTGGAGACGGGCAGGGAGCGAGCGCCGCGCCGGCCGCGCGCACACTGAGGCACCCGCAGCTCGCGCGGACTGCGGGGCCCCGCAGCCAATCGGCGGGCGCGGCGCCTACCACCCGCGCGCCGGCGGCGGGGGGGGCAGCGGGGTGAGGGTCGTACCAAGTGGCTGCGGCCGGAGGGGGGCGCGGCGGCGGGCGGGACTGTACCAAGGCGCGCGGCCGGGAGGGGGCGCCGCGCCGAGGGGGCTGTGCCATTGTTAGGGGGGAGGGGGAGGGAACATGGCGTGGGTCCCTGAGCCCCTCGTGGGGACCGCCTCGTGGGGACCGCGTTGGCTCCCGCTTTCCATCCCGGGGGCATTAATGGCCCTTAGAGTGCTGTCCCTCACTGGGACACACAACTAAGCACGTGTGTGCCCGGAGAAGGGTCTGGGAACCACAGCGTTCCACAGCTTGTGGAAGATGGAGTCCAACTTCGTAAATCCCCAGGATGTATTTGGGAACTGTGCTGTGAAAATACACAGTTTGGGGTCTGTGAAAATACACAGTTTGGGGTCTGTGAAAATACAGAGCAAACTCTTCTGCTAGGTCTACACCGCAAGGAAGGAGTGTTCTGCTTTATAAACCTAGCACTTGATTCCTCTCTGTCCTTTTTGTGCCTGGTTATTCTGGCACAAAACTCTCCGGTTCAGACAAGGTTTTGCTGAGGCTTCTCTTGCTGGGGGTGTCAGACTTATTTCAGCTCTTCCGAGCGTCCAAAACCTGCTACGGGTGCAGCCAGTCTGCCACAAATCCTGGGAGACGAATCAAGGGCCTCTGGGTCACTCTGCACGCCTCTCATGCCTGGGGACAGAAGCAACCAAAATCAGGCTCTTGTTTTATAACTATAGTTTAATGTCTTTCAAATCTTTTAGGTGTCAGCTGCGTCATATTCAGGCTTGAGTCATTTCAGAACTGCTGATGGGATTTCCAAGGAGAATTTCTCAGCCTGTCAGGCTTCATAGAACATGGCAAAATCAGCGCTGTGCTTCGTGTTACAGCCAGCCAGGAAGGGAGATGAGAGAGACTGATTAAGGCTGAATTACAGAAAATGCCCCAAATCTGTGTCTTGATCCTGTGTGCTAGATTACGTTCACGGTAACAGCTAATGTAACGTCACTACTGCTGTCACCTTGCCCCCCTCGGCCTGGTCTTCCAGGGAGGAGCGTGTCAGTGTTTAAAAGACTGGCTAAGATTTGATTTAGCTTGGGGATAGTGACATTCCTCGCTGGTGGATCAGCAGCAGATAATGAGTTTCTAAACCCCTGCAGGCAGAGCAAAGGGCGCGAGGGGATCCGTGCCGCTTTGCTGATGCACATTCCTGAGACCTGGAGCAGGAGGGAGACTTCAGACCAGCCTTTTGGTGTGTTTGAAGGCTGGTGATGGGGTTCTGTAAGATAAAACTAAAGAAAATCCATCATGGTCAGAGTGATTCTTCAAAAAGCTGAATATTGACTTGGAAGAGAGGGAAAATGATCTTGGGAACCACAGGTAATACATTAAAATTGATGAACTGTTTCAAAGATGAAATCTAGTTACAACCAAAAAAAAAAAAATCTTTATTTAGTCTGAATGTCTCCTAAAAGTCACTTTTGCAGTTTCAGAGACAATGGCATCTTGCAAGGCTTGCAGAAGATGTTTAGGAAATTACCCTGGAGTAGAGCTGCATGCTTCCTGCCCAGCCACGGCCTGTGCATTCATCTGCACTGAAAGAGGAGCAGAGGAAATGGTGAATATTGCGAGATTGACACTTTTTTTTTTCACTTTTTCTTTTTTTCCTCTCTCCCAACAGCGAGTGAGGAGCACTCTCCCACTTCAGCTGTATGGGTTGAGCAGATCTGCAAACAAGTTGGGCTGTTTCTTTCCTCCGGGGCCTAACAGCAGGAGGCAAATCCCACGTCCGTGGCCTAAAATAAGTTACTGCTGAACAAGCAGTGACTGGAACGACTAATTAAATGGGAGCTTCACTTTCTGCCCAGACTTTCTGGGTTCTGCTCAGAGATCCTCATCTCCCCTCAAGCCAGCAGCTGCCTGTGACCATTGCACAAAGGGCCCCTGGGCTGCTGAGGGATTAGGGCCGCCCACAGACCAGGCGGCGGCAGCACAAAGGACATGGAAGGCTCTTTTGCTCGGCCCGGAGCCGCTCGGCACTCGAGGAGCTCGAAGGGCTCCCTAGGAGCGGCGGGGACGGGGCAGAGCCCCGAAGCGCGCGCGAAAAAAAAAAAAATGGCGGGCCGGGGCAATATGGCCGCCGCCTGTCGCCATAGTAACCGTAGGGCGCTGCAGCGCCTCTCATTACCGCGGCAACACGACCGGGCCTTCCGGTGCTCGCCGGAAGCGAGGTGCTCCCGCGCCTCCCGTTACCGCGGCAACGCGGCCCGGCCTTCCGGCTCGGCGGGTGGCAGCATGGCGGCGGCGGCGGCGGCGGGGCCGCGCTCGCCGCCCGC
>NW_020455082.1:1047032-1053519 GCF_003342845.1 Nothoprocta perdicaria
TTTTTTTTTTTTTTTAATCCATGCTGCTAATTACCATGTCCGATGCTTGCAGCTGTGCAGTGGTTCCCTTTAACAGTCCAGCACTGTGAGCTAATGAGTGAATTTGACCACCTCTCACTTGTCTCTGGGGCAGCTACCTGGTTCTCTTGAGTGATGCTCCGTCCTGTGCTTTTCCTGCTATAGGACCGAGGTTGAGGAGAGGGACATGGAGAACTGTTGGGCTCAGGAGAACTGACCTGGGGGTCGGAGGTGCCTCTGAGGCCTGACAAGCTCCAGGTGTTTTCAGAGAGGTGCATCCTGCTTCTTACAGCAGGTTAGGAAGCGCTTATAATTTGGTTGCAGTAGCTATTGCAAGGAGAGCAAGATCACGGGTACTACAGCTGTCATTTCTGGTATCTCTTGCCTCCTAAAAAGGCTAAAACTTATTATAGGTAAAGTTGTCTTTTGCCAGGTATCTTCTAAGGAAGCACAAGAGGCAGTCCGTACATATGCAATGCCCAAGTTACTGCTCATTTTAACAATATATGATTCTTTAATTCTGGTTTTAAAGGCCTGAAGGTCCCTCTCTCCTGTGCTGAGGTAGAACAGAAAAAGCAGGTTTATCCCATAGGCTCAGAGCTCCCTTGGTTCAGGGTGGTCATTGTAGTCGGTTACAACATTCTTTGCAGTCCCTGCCTTTCTAATATGCGGGTCTCTGCTTAGTTCACAGGGTAGTTACCTACATCTTTGTATATGAAGACCTGATATCCTTGACCTGCGGTGCCATCATCATCTGGTATTTTGCTGGCAGCTTTGAGAAGAATGTGGGCACCGTGAAGCACTGCTTCCTCACTGCTGCATTCGCTGTCCTCACAGCTTTTCTGTACCTCCTGCTCGAGACTGTTGTCTCCAGGATGGGAGAGGTGGAAGATGCCAAAGGATTCATGCCAGTAGCTTTTGCAACGCTGGGGGTGTCCACGACCCGCTCGCGGATGAAGAGGGCTCTGGTTTGGGGTTTTAGGATCCCCGTGGTGCTGGTGCCGTGGTTTATGCTCTGCATGGCCTGGTTTATCCCCCACTCTTCTCTCCTGGGTAACCTATGTGGACTCTTAGTTGGGGAAGCCTGTATCCTTTCTGAGTGGGAATGCCTGAGCTGGAGGGTGGGAGAGCTGCTGCTTGAGGTGGGAGAACATGTGACATTTCTTGTTGGCTAAATGCTTTATGGTGTTGCCCGCGTGAATTCATGGCTCATGCTCTGCACTAAACTCTCAGCTTTTGCTAATCCTCACCATGCCAAATTCTGTTTTTGTATATGCAGGGAAAATGCAGCTGAGCAGGGTTGTGACCAGTGAAGGTGGCACTGCACAGGATTGGCAGAATTCACTGGTTTGTGGCCCAAAAGGGATTGTGTGTGTGACTGTTAGAAATGAGTGCATTTTGTCTTCAGTTCTCCTTAACATACCGCTGCCTCCAGATGGTCTTGGATACTGTTTCTGCTTGGATATTCCAGAGTCAGTGGCCTCTAAGCTGGATCAAATGTTTCCTTTTAGTCTGCTAAGGAGAATACCGGGGCTGAGATACATTCCAGGGACCTTAGCGGAGAGAAGAGCCTCTGAAAGCAGCAAGTAAGTACAGGAGTTGCAGTAGAAATTCTCATGATAGAGGAAAGTTTTGTGGTATAAGTAATAACATTATGCAGCCTTTAAAAACTCTTGTGATCGTCACACCACCTGAGGGTGTTACACCCGTAGAATTGCTGTGGCCTAATATGTATCACACATTAACTGAGTCCATGGAGGGGAGGAAAATAATTAAATTTGGTTTAATTGTCCCTCACTGAATGCTGAGCTGAGGTGAAGGGCTCTCGTTTTCTGCAGGGACAACGTATGTATGCGCAGCTCAGCTGAGATGCATTTTTCTGCTGTCACGTTAGGGCCACTGAGGTTTGTTCCTGATTATGTTGCTCCATGGGGCATGATCTTTATCTTCCTTTCCTCCACCTTGCCTCCAAGGAGTGCTGTGGAGTGATTCATATCCAAACTGTGCCGCGTATTAAAAATGTCACTTGCAAAATTTGTTGTAGACCTTCCCTGTGCGTGTTTTCCATGATGAGGCAAGATTACTTTACTGGAAAGAAACCTTGGGGCCTGTCGCTGACATTCAGGAATGGCTTTAAGTTCCCATACATCACAAGCCATGATTGAAAAAGCCATTGAAAAAGCTCCAAAATATAGGTTATTTTTTTCCCTTTTCAGTCATGCCATTGCAGTTTCCCAGAAGAAGAGGGGATTTTTGTTGAATGTTATATTGTGTGTAGTGTTTAAGCCATCAGCTCCCAATAATGTACCCTCCTAAGAGGAAGCATTCCCAAATTTTTGCTTTTACACTCACGTGAGGGGAAAACAAAGTCACAGAGCCTTCCTGGTAGCCTTATCTGCAGCCTTACAGATCAGTTAAGGCCATCCAACCTGTGCACCAAGTACTTGCAGAGGAGCTGGGCAAATCTGGGAGCATTTTACCCTTTTCTTTCTGTACTAGTACAGCTTTTGGGAGGGGGGCACTCTCCTATCCCGTGCTCTGCCTGTGTCTAGATCAGTGAAACACTACTGCTAATAACATCTGTGCAGAGTGTCTCAGCCCTGAGTCCTCTCTTTCGGAGAGACAGCTTAAATAGACTGTTCTGGCTGGAATGTATTTACATAAACATTTTGACTATCAAGCAGGGCGTGGGAAGGTGTTTCTAGGATGTTTCCAGTTCAGCAGCTGAATTTACACATCTCTTTGTTATAGTCCCCAATCCTATACTTGCTTCTGGGGCTTAATTTTATTATTTTGATGCTTGCTTATTCCTAGGAGCTCTTGACTTAAAATTCGCACATCTTCAGGCACCAAGTTGCTACCAGACAGGAAACATTCCTAGAGGATTAAGGCTTTTACAGTATGATGTGTGTCCATCAGTGCTCAAAGAAACAAAAATCCCCAAATATTCTCAAATCTCTAAACCACAGAACTCCAGCCTTAGCCAGTCCCTTACTCTTAATGCAAATTTGGCTGTCAGAGCCTTCATGAATATTGTCTTGACTTCCTTGACTCCCTGTTCATCTTGGGATGAACAATACTCCTAAAGTCCCAAAGGCTGTGACTCTTAAGCGGATTGTCTCTTGATGTGTTTCAGCAGGGTGAGTCATTGCTTCTGTTGGCAAAGGCAGTTTCTAGGCCTTGCTTCTGAATGAATCATTTTATTTGTGGTTCTCCCCTCCTTCCCTTTTTTTGCTCCGTATTCTGGACTCCTGCTTGCACCACATAGCTCTCAATTGCTGATAAATAGCACTTGGCAGCTGTGGCTTCTCTCCATTAATGACTTAAAGGATGTGTAGTTCAGGGGAAAGTAGAAAGGATGAGTATGAAAATATTGAAGTGCATTGCAGTTTAGCTTGCATGTTCCTAGCGTGGAGAGAGATAGGACTGGAACCCCACTGGTTCCGTTGGTGTGGAATCAGTATGGAGTGGGAGTGGGAATATTTGTCCTGGGAGAGCAGTAAACTTATTTTTACTCCTTTGTGGATTACAATAAGGGCTTTGCTTGTCTCTGGTAGTTTGCTGTGACCTTTCTGGAGGTCAGGAGGAAATCTACCCCCAGGACACTTCCCGCACTAATTAGGTAATGTCAGCTCTGAACACAATATAACCTTCTGTTTCTTCCTTCCCAGGATTAAACCTGTGCCAGGTTCCTATCCCACCCAAAGCTACTACTGCTCTTCGCCTCCCGCTCCTCCTGCTTTCCAGATGCAGCACCCCAGCATCCAGAGCCAGGGATTTCAGCCGGGCGGTGCTCTGGGATGCAACCATGCTGCGATGCGGGAAGGGTCTCAGGGCAGCTGCGCTCCAGGATACGGCCTCGCTTCTCCCCCCTACCAAACCCAAGGTGCCTTTGGAGGCCGCTGTATCCAGCCCCACGTGGGAGCCCCATCTGGGCAGTGCTGCTGGCCGGCCGAGCCCTCTGCCCACGGGCACCTGTGCCCGGCTGCCCCGCAGGTACCCGCAGCCTGGGAGCACCCGGCTGGGGTGCAGCAGCCAGCAGGGTATCCAGCAGCCACGGCGGCTGCGGTGCCAACCGAGCTCTTGGAAGTCCAGGTGTCCTGATGCTCCAGGAAGCAGCAGGATTCTCGTACCATGGCAGGACCACCGGGTGCAATATTCGCGCATCAGGGCATTGCTGGTGTTGTTGCTCTGCCTGGATGACCAGCTAAATTGGCCGACAGGAATTGCTATTCCTCCTGTCCCTCGCACGGGCTATTTTATTTATAGCTCCTTTATAATTTTGATACTTGGAGAGACTGTAAAACTTCTTGGCACTTCTCACCATCCTGGAGTCTGTTTTTCTCCTTGCCTTTAGTAACCATCTTTTTTTTCCACTCAACTCAGTGTCACAGTGCATCTGTTTGCTGGCGCAGAGCACAGACTGAAGTAGGAGTCAAAACACTGGACAAATTTGGGGCTGAATCAAAATCCCCATGGGGATTAGGACTTGTCCTAGCTACCGTGAGTCTTGGCCTTTTTTCTCACTTGCGGGCATAATTTAAGTAGGATCTCAGGGAGGCTGAAATCCTGCCTTAGTTTAGAACTTAGTAAGTGAGGGGAGTGGGAATTCTCTCTTCTTCTAGGGTCTTTTCCACTGAGTGTGTCCTCAAGGGGTTTATGGCAATTTTGTCCATGTGGCCCTGGGGTGGCAGGAGATAAAGAACACCCATCTCTAAGTGCTACTGGTCTGTTCTTAACTACAGTCTGTGCATGTGCAGACTTGTTGCCTCCAGTGTAACCTCAGATACATGAGAAGTAATGGAAGACCCTCTAAAAAGGGATTTAGGGCATTCATGGAACAAATTGTATTTTAAATATGCATAAATCAAAGGAGACAGAAGGGACCTTAAATGCAGGTTAGAATCAACTGGAATGTTGCCTTTCCGGTAGGGGTGGTGCAATGCTCACACTGCTCTGCTTTGCGTATCTCGCCCACCAATATTAGCACAATCCCCGTCTGTTTTCTTCAGAACTGGTGAAAACAAAAGCAGGTGGGTGGTAGGAGTTTCCAGTCAGTGACTGAGGACAGGATGTGGTAGCTGGTGCCAGGCCTAGTCATGAAGGAGCTTGGCTAAGTTGCTGGGACTTGGAGGGCCAGAGTTTTGCCTCCGGCTGTGCCGTGCCCAGGAGGAATCTGCCATCTCTGTTTCCGTAAGGCAGATGCAATCTGTACTAATGCCATTGACTTACTGCTTAGAGGCTTGGTTAGCCCCGCAAAAAGTGTTCTGTGAACCACAGAGTGCCATTCCTGCCTTTGGAAATGTTCTTGCAATGCCCAGCCTATCCCCCTAAGGACTGGGGCAGCGTCTGTGCTGCTCCTTGATGTCCTTGGGGCCAGAGCTGCAGCTGGGAGGCAGTGTCACCACCGGGGCTGCATGCTCCGAATTGTGTACGTGCCTCCTTTGTCCCCCTTGCGCACCTGGGTGCCCGAAGGAGCCGCGTGTTGCTGCGGAGCCGCTGCTGCAGCGGCTCTGCCGCGGTGGCGACTGCAGTAACGCACGGACTGAAGGACCGTGCTGCAAACTGGGACCCAGCCCGCGGCGCTGCTGGAACGCGGGCCGCTTTGTCTCATCCCCAATCGCTTCTGCTGTGTCTGTGGGATCACAAACGGGCCTGGTGACGTGGTCGGACTTGCGGTAACTGCCCACGGCAATTGCCTCGCTGTGCGTTCAGCATGGAGCCACAACAGGATGAGAGACTTAATTAATACCGGCAAAGAAATGCTAATGATAATCACTGAAGTGTTGATTAGCGCCTTTATTTTCCTCGCTGTGCGGTCTTTGTAAACCTGTTAGTTTTACCCCTGCTGTTTCCAGCAGCGTGCGGAGAATGAATGCAGCAGGGTGACGGGGACGGGCCGCAGCTGCGTCTGCGCTCCCCCCAAATCATGAGCTGGAAATACAGCCCGCAGGGCGAATTATTCGGGAAACGCGCTCGGGAATACGGGTCACTTTCCTTCCCCACTCCTAGCGGAGCTGTTGAGGGATGGCGCGTTTTCCACTGAGCCCTTCCATGGGAAGCACTGCGTGCATCGAGGGAAGGAGACGGGCCCTGGGAGCCGCTCGCTCCGCGGGGAAGGGGCTGCGGGCCGGAGCCAGACGGGGAATGAAGAGGGGGGCCCGGGATCAACGTTGCTCTTGAAAAGGGGGAAATGAGAAACGCGCAGGGCGGCCGGGGTTGCTCCGGACCCCGACACCCCAACCTGACACCCCCGCCAGACTCCCTTCCCTCCCGCCCCCCCAAAACTTCGGTTCTTCATTGCCGCCCCCCACCTCCTTTCCGAGGCTCCTGTCTCTTTAACACGCCCCCCACCGCACTGGGCGTGGCTTGGGCCATACCAACGGCACTGCGGGAAGGGGGGGGTTGCCGCGTGAGCGCGCGCAGCCCATTGGCGGGGCGGCGGGGGCGGCGCCTGCTCCCCCCCCGC
>NW_020455082.1:1053577-1121635 GCF_003342845.1 Nothoprocta perdicaria
GCCGGGGCTGCGGGCGCCGCCGCGGGAAGGGGCGGAGGGGCCGGACGCCACGGTGAGCGGCGGGGCGGCAGGGGGGCTCCGGGGCCGCTTGTGGCTCTGCGGGCTCGGGCGCCCTTCCCGGAGGAGCGGCTCCCGCCGGGCTTGCCGGGGAGGGAGCCCCCGGCGCTGCCCGGCACGGGGCCCGGGCAGCCGGGCTCTGCTGCGGGGGGTGACTGGGCGTTGCGTCCCGCGCGGCTGCTGGGGCTGGCGGGGCCGGGACGGCCGGGCCCCTCCGCCTCGCGGAGCTGCGGAGCCCCTGGGGGCCGCCGGGCCGGGGCCGCCTCCCTGTCCCGGCCTGTGGCTCCTCGGAGCTTCCTCCGGCCCGAGGTCGCTCCGTGCGGCTCACCGGAGCCCCCCCGGGCTGCCCCGGGTCGCCTCTCCCGCGGGCAGAACGGAGCATTGGCGGTTCTTGCTCCTGTGGAGCTGCTGGGTGTTGCAACCGCAGCCTCTGCTCGGAGGCAGGGCCCTGGGCAGCGAAACCGGCCTCCCGTGGGCTGCGTTTGTCCAAGGGAAATTATGGGAATTCCCCCGCTTGGGAATAGCGGAGCTGGAGGGGGTGAGAACACCGGCTGTGGTGCTGGTGTCAGTCACTCCCGTGGATGGTTTCTTGGGAATTCCTCTCACCTGGAGGAGGGAGCACAGCCAGGGGGATGTGCCGGGTCTGCCAGCACCAGGCGCTGCCCTGACCTGGATTAACCGCTGGAATACTGGGAGAAATAACCACACTTGGTGGGATGTGCTTAGGATCGCATATTTTTGTTGCCTGTGAGTGAAGCTCGCTGGGATGGGGTGGTATCTGTGGCTTAAAAAACACTATAAAAATATATCCTCCTGAGAAGCCCATAGAGACCCAGGTCTGTTTGTAAACTCTGGAATGGGACCCAGGTGGACATTGAGGGGCCTGTCCTTCCACGCTCCGATAAGCCCTGATGAGCCCTTGTGCGCAGGCAGGGCAGCTCGTGGGCAGATCTGCTGCGGGTCGGGAAGCTGTTTGGCTGCTGAAGAGCCTCGTGTCCTCGTGGGCCTCCTGATTTGGCTTTATCTTGAGCCTCCCTGTCGTAGGCCTAGGAGGGTCCTGAAGAGAGGGCAGGAGAGAGGAGCTCGTGTCCTGCTGCTGCACTAACCCTCTGGTAACGAGTCCGGCTCTGATTGTGACAGAGCAAATCCCTTGCTCTGTCCTCGCTCCTAAGTTGCCTCTCGCTTAGTCAATAATCTCTGGGGTGGTGGCTCCTCAATGGGGGTAGGATTAAGCAAGTTTGTGTTTCTGCGACTGCTTTGTTCCCCCTCCGCTCCAGAGCAAGCAGGAAATTCCCCGTGCGTGCGATATCAAAGCTGCTCCCGGGATCTGGGCACCGGAGTGTGAGGGCACAACCCCGGGCTGCCCTGGGGCTGGGGGCAGAGAACCGAGGAGGAGATTGCCCCTGTTCCGCCGCCCCGGTGACCCTCCTGTCCCTGTTGGGAGCAGCTGGTGCCCGGCAGCCTCTTTCTTCGGCCTTGCAGGTGGCAGAACCGCTGCGCGTGCGAGGAGGCCAGCGGGCCCCGGCAGAGCAGGTTGCGTTACCCGGTTCACCCCAGGGCAGAAGCGGCGCTCGGAGCCCTTTGATGTTTACCCTCTCCTTCGGCACCGCCAGGCAGCGGTGATAACGTGTTTCTGAGGGCTAAGCAACGGGCTGCCCTGCAATCTACGCTCCTCCAATCTTCTCCCCATCTTCTTTTCTCTTATGTAAAAGCAAAAATACCTGATGACTACCTCTGCTAACATTGAACTTTGTTCTGTTTCCTGATATAGGCTCTCTTGCCTTTTAAGAACATCATTCATGAAACTTGCATAAGTTGTTTTCGCCGTGCGAGCGTTTCATCCGAGTGGTAAGATTATCTTATAGTGCTGTTATGAAGAGTGAGTCACGAGCCCTGCCGTGGCAGGTGCATCTCTGCAAAGACTGTGCTTAGGCTGAAATTTCATATAACAGAGCAAATAATTACAGGGTGCCTGTAATCTTGCTGCTCCTCCCCAGGTAAACATTACAATTGATTATGTGCTGCGGATCGGGCACAGAAGCTGCAATGAGCAGGAGAGAAGTGCTCGTAACGCTGACAGCTTCTCAGAGGTTGCAAGTCCAAAGGGTAATGAGCCTGAACCCTATAGCAGGTTATAATAATGTTCTTGATTAGTTTTCAATCACTGTTATGCCTCCAGTTGTCTTTCAAACTTTCTTGTGGCCCCTTGCAGTGGAATCAAGTAGCATCTTTGAGAGGTTGTCCTTTGAGGACAGAAATTGCCCTTTGTGTTCTCATTGTTTGGTCTAAGAGGTGGTGAGCTTTGGAGTTAAAGTGGGGTGGATTTTCTCCTTGGAAAAAGGGGATTTATATGTTCAAATCTTGTGTGAAGGTCCAGTAACCAACCTAGAGAGCTTGTAGAGCTGACTTTGCTGCTTTGGCAAATGCCCTGGATCTTGCTGCGTGGTTGCTTGTGAAACGCATCTATTGACTTCACGGGTCATTGCTAGCATCTCTTGGTTGGGCTCACTGTGAGCTTTGGAGGAGCAGATTGATAAAATGCCTGGGAGGATTGTGCAAGCCCCGG
This sequence comes from Nothoprocta perdicaria, assembly GCF_003342845.1. Classification (NCBI taxonomy): domain Eukaryota; kingdom Metazoa; phylum Chordata; class Aves; order Tinamiformes; family Tinamidae; genus Nothoprocta; species Nothoprocta perdicaria. The sequence continues at coordinate 1,056,201 of NW_020455082.1, forward strand.
TTGTGCAACACCGCTGCATACGTAACTGCTTGAGGTAAGAGAAGCAACTTAATCTTGTAATGGGGAGGAAAAATAGTGTCAAGTACCTTCTGCTTATGTGGACCACGTTAGGGTGGGAGGGCAGAGCTGGAGAACTGCAGTTTTTGTAGCTCAGCCTCTCCCTTTTATCCTCTGTGTTATCGTTCTCTGCTTGGGCGATGTTTCCCTGGAGGTTTGAGGCTGCCTCCTTGCTCACCCCGTGGCTTTGTCCCCTTCATGGGATCACCATGTTTCACAGGCTTTTGGAGAAATGAAACAAGGTTCAGGTGGCCTTGCTTGCAGCAGGTGGGGGTGTTGGCAGGGTGACACTCTTAATAGAATAGCCCAGTGCAGAGCCCAGGCCCGTGACCTGAAGGAGAGGTCTCGGCGAGTTACTGCAACCTGGTACCGCGTGTGGGGATTGTGCAACCGCATCTAGGATCCTTACAGTGACGCGGGAGACATGGAAGCAGTTTAGATGTTACGTGCCTGTGCCTAGATGAAAGCTACCTTGTAAATACAAAATGCTCCAATTCCATTCATATAGATCCTAGTTTTATTAAAATCCACAGAACCTACAGTTCCAACCTGAGGTGTCTGCAGTCCTTAAATCTTTTTTTTTAGGGTCTTTTTAGCTGTGTTCCTCTGCTCTTCAGCTGGTGGGTTCAATGGATACCTTTCAAACGAGCAGTGTCGAGGGATTTTGCCAAGAAAATGCTGTGGCAGAAGAAATCTGTGGCTACCAGCCCTTTCTGTAGTGTTTCTGTAGTGTAGCAGCCACAGACAAAATGACTCAAACCATCGTTGAAGAGGTGCCAGGGCAACTGAGCATGTGGTTCTGCCATGGGCACATCATTTTTTGGGTGTAAAGGAAGTAATGAGCTGCCCTTGGGAGTCGAGGGTTCAAGGATTCAAGATGTTAGCAGGGGTGCAACCCCATTCCCTTTTCAAAGTGTGCCTGTAGCGGGATGCTCAGTGGTCCTGTTGTGGGAAGGAGATGGCATGAGCAATATTAGCTGACACAGGAGCAGGACCTGCAGTTCTCGGGCTTTGTTTATGCTGCAAACCTCAATGCTTGTTCTTGTGTTCCAGCTCGCGCTCATCTGCGTGGAGGCAGCTGCTTGAGTGTTTTGAGATGGTGAGATGCTTCTCATCCTTGTTCAGAGCTTGCGATAAGAACTTTTTCCTGGTCAAGAAAGGTGTGATTAAGTAGTTATGGGTTGCTTTCTCTTAAGACGACCTGACTGTGTTAAGATATATGTTGGATAATGCCTTAAATCCTTCTTTTCAGTGTTATGGTATAGTCCTATCTTGGCACACCCACAAAATAGAGTTGCCTCCTGCCGCCCTAAAACCATTTTTCTTGTTCTTCCTTTGCTTTTATAACTCTTCTGCTGGCCTTGAATGATATCTGTGGGCCAATGCACCACTGAAAGCCCAAACAAACAGCGTTTCTAGCTCCAGACTGACTGATGGGCATTTTACTTCTTTCTTGTGCCTAAAATAGAAACATTGCCAATCCCTGAGCTGTTGTGTCAAGGCCTGATTAGAAGAGACCTTGTGTGGAGAGAGTAATTTCTTGTACTTCTTTCCAAAGAAGCATCTTTGAGTTGTGTGCTTTCTTTTTACCCTGTTTTGATATGATCTTGCAGCCAAGTATCAAGTCAGATATTGAGGCTGATGGGTGAGGAGGGCTCCCTGCCACGTGTCTTCCCTTAGTACCTGTGTGCAGGTCTCTTGCTAATACTGCAACGCTGGCAAGAAGAGAAATCTTCAGTGCAGCAGGTGAGAAAAGGGAGTCAGAAGAGAGGAGGCACAGCAGCCTGGATATAAATATCATCTCACCGCCAGCACTTCTGTGACTTTTACTGTTGACCCTTCTCCTTGAGGGAAGGGGCATGTGGTGACATGTGAGCACGTGCGTCTAGGGAATTGTGTGGGTCCTTCTCAGTCAGAGAAAGGGAGCTTGCAGGCTGCTGAAACGCTTTGGTTCTGCTTTTTGAGTGGTTTCTGTGCTGAGTCAGTGACACAAGGGCCATCATGTGGCTGCCGAGAGGCACCTCCTGCCAAGTCATCTCAGCAATGTTGGATTGTTCTGTGCGAGGCCCTTGCTGGAAGCCTGATGTGGAGGAAGCCGGTCTGAAAGAGCTGGCAGCTTTCTGAGTGTATTTTGCTTTTAGACTCGCAGAGGCTCCTGTTTGCGAGGAGCCAGAAAGCAGTCGCTTGGTGAGTGCTCTCGCTGGCTGTGCACGGGCCACCTGCCAGGGATGATGCTGCTGCTCCAGGACTCGTGGCTGCTGCTGAGAGGGGAGCAGTGGGATCCTCCTGGGGCAGGTTTGGCTTTAAAGCAGTCACTGGGTGTCCCCCTGCCCCGGGCAGTTGGCTGGGACCATTTGGACTTTGCTGCTGGCTAGCTGAGGCTTGGCTGGCTGCTCCATGTGGAGCTCTGTCCGAATGTGTCCGGGGGTACCCGTGTGAGCAGCATGGCAATTGGTGACACTGCGTGTGCTCGGCTGACCTGCTTCCTCACATCACCTGGTTGTCCCAGATTTTTCTGTGTGCTTATTGCAAAACAGAGCCCCTGCCTCCAGCTCCTGCATTTATATCATCTCCAAGTGTCCAAAGGGTGCTGCTGCTGCTGCTCAGTGCCGGTTCTGGAAGCTCCACAGACAGCTCGGCAAAACAGGGTGCGAAAATAAAAGGTGAGAGGCCTGGGAGATGGGAGCGTAGCCGCTGGGCTGCAGCAGCAGCTCTGCTTATTGCTGCACGGGCGTGCGGGGATCCTGAGGAAACATCTGCCTCGTTGAGTCCATCGTGTAGGCGATCCTTGTCCTGGGGCAGGAACCAAGAGCCGGGCTGGGCCTGGGATAAGCGGAGATCGTTGTCCGAGCTGCGAGCGGTTCCGGCGTGGTTGGGCAGCGCGAGGCCGGGTCTGGTCGGCGCTCACCCTCCTCCTTTCTCTCTTGTTGAGAGCAGGGCTGACTTGGGTTTAGAGCAGTGCAGGTCGGAGGAGAGACAGGGCAGAGCTGGGGCACTGCCTTTGGCAGCAGGGGTCACAGGCTCCCGTCCTGCTGCCAAACTGGGAAGCAAAATTGTCCCGAGATGCTTGAAACCAAGAGCCAACTTCTGCACAAAGCATGAGTTTAGCTTCAGAGCTGGCCTTGCTTGGCCGTTAGAAGATACTCCAAACGGTTGTGACTTATGGTGACATCCTTAAATTTGTCAAAAAGCTGGTAACTCAGGGGTTTCCCTATGAGCTTGATGCTCTGTCTGCTAGTTGGAGCTGGAGGGGCTTGGAGAACTTCTGCTGCATTATTTCTTACTGCTACCATGAGCTGTGTGCACGAGAGTAATAGATGGTGACAGAAGACTTGTTTTTTAGAGTACTTCCCATTCAATCTTGCTTTGTTCTATTGCAGTAGACTCCAGTAGAAGTTTTACTCATATTTTAATTCCATATTAACCCTGCGATGTGATAATGCCTTCAGTCCATGTGGGGATCTTGAGAGATTGAGGATGCTTGGCACTGACAAGTAGTCAAGTGGTTTGCTTCAAGGCTGTGCATTAGAGTTAAAAATATCATTTTTTTAGTATAAAAATGAAATGCGCTTGTCTAGCAGCATAAAGATGCGCAGAGAGGTTTCTTTGTGCATTGCATGACTGAGAGCTGCTGTATGTCAAGTGAAGTCCCAGCTTCAAAAGAGGCGTTTAAGGGCTCAGAAGCTGTGCTTAAATACAGCGCTGCCTGGCTGCAGTCTTCCATAGTGCCCTGCATGACATAGATGCCTTGCATCTTGCCTGAGACTGACTTTTCCAGGAGATCCTGTGTGTATAAAAAAGGATTGAGAACTAGAACAAAGATTTATAGAGGAAAATGCAATTCTTGTCTTGATTGAAGATACAGCAAGGGATGTGTTAGGGATTTTCCACTTCTGCCTCATATTTTATTTTTTCTCTTTAAACAAACAAATTCTGATTATATAAGTTTTTTTTTTTTTTTTCTGGAGAGTGCAGAATTTCACAGATAAACTGCAAGGAAGAATCAGGTTCTCCTTCTCTGGTACTTGGAGAAGGATATGCAGTTGGAAATGAAGGATGTGCAGTTGAAAATGAATTGCTGTGAGTGTCTGGAAAGCCCTTGTTAGAACCAGCAAGGTGAGATGGAGATAAATAGAGATAAAAAAACAATTTTACTGGGTGTTGAAGTGAGCTACAGGAGTAGTTCCGGAGTTATAACAACCTTTGAAAAATGAACTGTGAAATGAAATTCCACATCCTTTGTATTTCTGTTGCTACATCTAAGCAAATCTTTTAGGGAAAAAACAACTACCTGTAACTATGTTATCGGACGCGGGTGACTGAATCATAACGTCCAGGGCCAGGCAGTGACAGCCGTCCGAGTGGCAGCAGTTTGTGGCTTTGGTTCCATCACTCGAGGATGGCTCTGGCTCTTCCAGGGTTGGAGGCTGCCGTGTGGCCTCTGTGCCCTGGAAATTTGTGAATGAAGAGCGGAGAGTTGGGTGTCCTTCCATGCCGAAGCAGGGCCTGGTGTGGGTGCTGGACCCCAGTGCCTTGGGCTCGGTGCTCCCCCGGCCGGCCCTGCAGCTGCAGGGCTCCCCTTTGAAGCGCCGCAGGGTCGCGGCGCGGTGAAGGCTGGAGATAGGGAGGCTGCCTCCCCCGTGTGTGTCCGCGCCGCATTCCTGAAACGCGGCCTCCCAAGGGTGCCTCCTGCCAGGGCTCTGCTCCCTCCTCGGCCGCCTCGGAGCACAACGCACCTCTGCGAGGTCTGGGCCGCCTCTTCCCTCTCTCCTGGGAGCCTCCGCCGCTCTGGGCGCGGAGTCGCTGTTGCAGACGGTGTCCTGGCCTTGATGATTAGCCCCTGCGCTTGTTTTCTTGCCCCTTGCCAAGCAAGTTGGCTGCTGCCCGTATCGGAGCTATGGGGAGCTGGGGGTGAGTTGCATGCGCAGCCTGCGCACTGCTGCAGCTGGCGGCTGCTCGTGAGGATGTCCAGCTCGAAACTCCCCTGCACGTGTGGCCTGTTGTGAAGAAGTGCTGCTGTGCTCGGTGCAAGGGCCAGCTGCGCAGAAGATCAGCTGCTTGGTGCCCAGGAGGAGGAGGAGGTGGGAAGGGGTTGAACTGGGTGCAGCATTTGTCCAAAACCTGGCTAAGGTGGTTGCTTCCAACCTGGGATGTTCAAGGCTGCCTCTGTCCACAGCATAGTCCCGGCCTCTTGCTGTGGCCTGTGCTGTAATGTTCACATCCAAATGCACAATCTTGAGGCTACAGTGATCTCTACTCTGTATTGCATCTGCTGTCTTCTCAACCCTTCTCCTTGCTGCCCCATTGGATGCCCCACTAAAACTCAAAGCTTGACGTCCTTGTCCCAGAGCAGAAATCTTAGTGTGGTTATTGCCACAGGAAAAATATTGTCAAGGAGAGGTAATTAGAAGGGACTGATGCCATTCCTTGAACCCAGCCTTGAGGCTAAACTTACTAGTGTGTTCATCATTGTTCGGTTCGAGTGAAAGTGGCACCCTGGTGTGTTTTGGGCAAAGGACTTGGCTTGAGCTGTCCTTGAAGAAATGCCCCGTGCAGTGTGGGAGAGGTTTACGCGGACAGCCTGTGTTTGGACCCTGCTTTCTCGCCCTGCTCTTGCAGAAGGACGAGGGCTGTGCTGTGTTAGGCAGCGGCGGTGGCTTTGGCAGCGCTCGTGGGCTCGTGGCCACGAGACAGGAGCAGCTCGAGGCTGCGAGAGCCAGAACGGGGTGCGAGAGGATGGGCTGCCTGGTAGCCTCGGGTCTCCTCACAGGTGAGACCAGGTGGCATCAAGGAGGGAGTAAAGAGCATCCCCTTAGTCGCTGATGGGCTTCTTGGGGAGTTATCAAACCCAAATGTGGAGGAGGAGAGGGTCTCTGCTGTGAGCTGGGGGGTGTTGGCAGGTAAATTGCAGTTGTGGATGTTTCACCGAACAGTTTAGTCTACGGTTGTGTGGAAATAGCGCCCGACTGTTGCTTGGCTCTGCAAGGCTGTCTGCAAGGGAGAACAGGGTGACCTGGAGCTCGGGTAGAGAAACAGGTATCTGGCTGTTCAGCATCAGCAGGGCACGAAAAGGGAGGCAGAAAGCCCCTCGTACCTGGAGGCCCAATGCCACCGTGCGTGTGTCTGCAGGAGTTGGGCTGCACCTTGCTAGGAGCAACAGCGAGCGGACAACAGGGCCAAGAGAGGAGCGGAGAGGCGGCCGTTGTGTTGGTTCTGATGGGAGAAAAAGCTGAGCTGCAGTGAAGACCTGAACAAACTGCGCAAGGAGCCGTGAGCTGGGAGCTCTTCAGTGCTGACCGATCTTCGTTCCCACCCGGGCGAGATGCCCCATGGCGACTGCTGCCCCGGGTTGTGGTGTTCCCGCCTGGCATCCTTTGGCACGTCTGGTATTTCGGGCAGTTTGTCAGTACTGGGCAGCGCGGCCCCGGGCCGGCGGCGGGAGCGCCGCTCTGGCAGGCGATGCAGGGTAAAGCAGAGGCTGTTCCTTCCGCTCCCAACAAACTCGGAGCCAGAGGGAGGTCTGGGAGCTGCAGGAATTGACATTCCTGGCTTGTCTGGGTGCTTGAAATCACAGGCTTGGAAGCAATAACTTTACTGATATTTTTCCTCTTTGTTTGCCCCTCTCCTCTCTGCCTTTCCAGCCCCTGTGGCTTCAAGTCCTCAGCAAGTCTCCCTCATTAGCACTCCGTTCCTATGCAGCTCCTTCCTTTTTTGTCCAGATTTCTGAATGCATTACTATAACATGAAACTTGAAACAGTTTTTCCTGACACAGCTTGATGTTTGAGTCCCCTATTGCAAAGTTGTCCCAAAGCTTTTGGCTGGTAGGCACCGTTGTGCTGAACAGGCTAATTCTCTTCTCGCTGCTCTGCCAAGTGCTCTCTTCGTTCTCTCGAATAGCACTTCAGCAGCCCTGAGTCTTTTTTTCTTTTTTTTTTTTTCCCCTCTTTGCATGCAAGTTCAAATGTCCATGGTCTCCTGCATTGGCAGCCTGCCCAAGCACAAGGCAAGAGTCACTTTGCCCTTATGGATCAAGTTTGGAGTTAACTATCTGTTTGCTTGGACAGAGCACGTCCTTGCACAGCGTGGGGCTAATCTTCCCATCTGGACTGTGGTCCGCAGGGTTCAGCGCTTGGCAAAGCCGCGGGGCAGGCAGGGATCACGGGGCTCCCCTAGGACCACGGGGCCACGGGCAGGTCCTTGCCATCCCACACTGTGACAACGGCCACGGGTGAGTTAAAGCTCTGCTCCGGTTTCCCCCAGGGAGCTGCTGTGAGAGCCTCATCCTGCCTCATGGGGCTGTGGTGAAGGTTCCTTTGTGTTCACAGCATCTCTGGATGGGACCGTGCAAGCGATGGGGCTGGATGTGGCACCGTGAGGTCCTGCCAGGCTGCTGTGGGCCAGTAAGAACAAGCAACCAACTCCCTGAAGGCACTTTGCTGGTTGACATTCAGAGGTCTGCTTTCCAGAAGTTTTTCTTCATGTGGATTGTGATGTGGAAGAAACGGAGAATGGGAGGTGATAAGGGACCAATGAAGTTAAAAGTTAACTAGGTGCATACACCAGCAAGGGACATGTAAGGGCTTGGAGGGTGTGGAAGGGGTGTGGGACAGCGGGGCGCAACAGTAAATAGGATATGTTTGCAGCTTTGCTGTTGTGACAGCCTGATGTAGGGACACTCACAGGCATGTGCTGGAAAATCCTGCTTGAAAACATTGGGAGCTACTGGGCTCCCTAGGACAGAGTCTGTGTGAGGGATGCGAAAGGATGATCTCGAGGGCCCTTAGTGCTGGTGTTTTTTCTCTTCTTCTGTGACTTTTTGTGACTGCTCTTGTTGACTTGCTGTTCTTTCTTTCCAGGTTCTCTGATCGTCATGGGGGATGCTGGCGTGAAACAAACGGTTTCTACTCCAGATAGTCCTGCCGAGCAAGACTCCCTTTTCAGCATGACTGACCTGTTTCTCATCTCGCTCATCACTGGACTTTTGACGTACTGGTTCTTCTTCCGCAAGAAGAAGGAAGAAGTCCCTGAGCTTCCCAAAATCTCACCAGTGTAAGTAACAGCTCTGAAACTATGTAGAGTAAGGGTGGCTTCCAGTCTTGCTTATCTGACCACAAAGTCACTCTTGCTTTTCATGTCCCACTCAGGATTCCTAGATCACTTGTACAGCTTGATTCTCTCTGGGTTTGTTCCCAGGCTTCTGGGAGAAGGAGAGCTGCTTTCCGTATTTGATATTTAGGTGATACTTCTAGCACTGGCTTTTCACTCTGGTTCTGTGCACAATACAGCACTTAGTATTTCTTTTGCCTTGCAATCTGAGGAATTACTTTTCCCCCTCCCAAGAGGTGGATGTCTTCTGCAGTTGCTGTTGTGGTTTTAAAGATCTCCTTTCTGAGCACTGTGTGCTGCTGGTGGGTCCTTGGAGGCTACAGAAACACTCAGCCATGCAGGAGGAAGCTGCGCAAGTCCTGAGATGCGGGAATGGCTTAGCTGGATGCTGCTCTGGGTGTCAGGGAAGGGCACCATGTGAGCTCTTGCTGAAGGATAATCAAGGGCCATCTTGCTGAAGGATAATCATTAACAGCCATATTTGGATGACTGCATCCTGTGACGTGACTCTCCTGGTGCCATTCAGGTTCGATTCCATGAAGTTCAGTCATATCAGTGCTGTGCTTGCTTACCAAGTAAAGGGAGTTGATCCCAAAGTGCACTTCTCCCCACTCATGTTTCCTTTAATTTGCTTATTTGTCTTGCAGTGCAGAAGTCCCTGTGGAAGAGCTGGGCTGCACTGCTACCTTATCCCATTCCTTGGCCCAAGTTAATAATTTTGCTTTCCCTAGACAAAGCAAGAAAAAGCTCTAAAAGCCCCCATCTATACTGCAAAGTGCTTAGGGATTGTTTTTGTGGTTTTTGTTAACGTTTCTGATAAGTCATATTAAATAAACCTGGAGAAAGGTAGTTTTACTTTTAAGCAGTTTTCTCATTTATCAGTCTTATGTACACTTATCTATGAAAAGAAAAAATAGTGTTTTGGGAGCTAGAAGATAGTTCCTTCCAGCTTAGCAGTTCTTGTGAAACATGCTCGACTTTGAGGCCGGGTCGCTGTAGCAGCAGGAGGTTGAATTTGGTGATGAGAGGGGCCTTGTTTGCACCCTGTCTTCTGCAAAATGATTAGGGCCAGGAACGAGCAGCGTTGGTGGAGATTTAGGTGTGCTCAGTTCCTTGTCTCACCCAGGTACCAAACTTCCTAGCAGTTTTCTGCTGTGTCTTTTTTAGGAGCACTTTGTAGCAAAGATGTAGTAAATTGCCTTGTCTTGATAAGGGCAATAAACTAAAGCTTGAAACTCCCTTAAGGGGAGACCTTGAGAGGTGGCTTTGCGCATTCTCTCTCCTGCCAGCATTTTGGGATCTGTTCCCTGTGCAGATGAAACTTCCTCCAGATTGAAGGCCAGCCGGGTGCCTGACTGCTTCAGCATTAGTCTGGCTGCTTGTGCTTGCAGCGTCAGACCTTCAGGGTAGGTAACTGCCCCGTATTTGTAACACAGGGTGCAAATTCTTCTTGGGTCCCCACTGTCCTGAGAGAATTTGCTTGACTCTGCAATGTAGAGATGAAACAAAAGGGAGAAATTACATCTGGCTCCTCACGTCGTGTTCCAGACTTCACGTGCTGTTGCCCGTGCAAGGCAGTGTGCAGGAACTGCCTTTCTCCACATGGCTTCGCAGCGGGTGCCACTCTGAAACGAAGGGCTGAGCAGAAGTACGTCTTGGCAAAGAGCTTACTCAAGAGAGCAAGGGTTACAGCACAGCATGGAAAGAAGCTGTGGCAGGAAATGTTCATAGGCCGGTCAGATAAGGACGCCTGGTCACGTGCCAGGGAGCCTCAGTTCTGTTACCTTGTGTGTAAAATCAAGTTAAATCAAACACAGCAAGTGGCTGTGAGTCCCTTATCTCTTCTCAGACTTCCGTATCTCCCGTAGTGAGCTTTCACTTATCAAGGCTCATCCTCTGGTGTTGTCTTGTGGATCATAATTGAGAAGGACCGGGTTGGGTGTCCTCTTGTCTGCATTGATCAGGCCAACTCTGACAATTGGGCAGAGCCGTCTGCTCAAAGGCCAGACTGGGATCCCGGATCTGTTGTGAAATCCTCCGGTAAAGGTGAGAGTAGCACATGGATCAGTGCAAACAGCCTGCTGTGAACTTGGCTGTACGCACTGGTATTGCAGGAGGACAGAAAGTACTTCTTTTTCTGGCTGGGAGTTGTTTAAAGGGAAGAAATGTCCCTGGCTGTGGTATCCCGTGGCAGAGTTCCTGTGCCCAGGCAGGTGTATGTGAAGCTGATAGAGGCCTGACTGGCTGTTCATTCCTTCTTCTCTGTCTTATCTTGGGAATTTAAATTGTTGATTCAATCAGTCTCCCTCTTGTGCCTGCCTCTCATCTCATGTTGTGATGAGAGGTGAAGTTGGCTGGAGAAACAGGACCAGCAACCTGAAATTAGATCCACCCAGAACAGATTGTCCCGGAGAGCTCCTGTGCTCGTGGTTCTTGTGATGCCCCCATCCCAAATTACACATAGCTCTTCCAGAGACTGCTGTGGCATTGCAGAGCGATCAGGCTTGGCCATCCCTCACAGGTGCTTGTTGCTGCCTTGCCCACAACCCGAGGTCCCGCTGCAAGACTTCTGCCTGAGGATGCAGCCGATGCTTTTGGCTTTGAGCCTTCTCCTGGGCTTTGTGAGCTCTGTCTGTGCTGTGCGTTAGTCCCCAGTGGGGTCTCGTGGCCTCCTGTGTCTGCTTGGGAGATGGATGTCAGAGAGCACTGGCTGAAGTCGAAATGCATTCAGGGCACTGAGGAGGGACAGCACCTTGTGAAGCTGATAACCATGTGGGAAAGTCGAGGTTGCTGCAGACTTGGCGTGTGCCATACTGTGTTTTGAAGAAATGAGAGTGGTTCATTTCAAATGACAAATGAAGAGGGAAGGGGAAGCCTGGTGTGTGTTTTTCTCATGCAATAAATCTGACCCTGCTGTTGCAGCACCGCTCTGGTCATTGCAGTACAGGCAGCATGGTCCTGTAAGCCAGTGCTGTGGCTGGCAGTGTATTTGCCCTCAGGGATGGAGACAGCAGCTTCCTGCAGGTTTTGCAGAATTGCTTTATGAGATACTTGGAGTTGGAAGGGAAGTGAGCGGGTAAAATAAGGCTGCTCAGCAGGAGGGAAGGAAATCCAGATGCTGCCCTTGAATCTGGGGTGGAATTTCCGTGCTGGTAAACAAGAAGATGCCCTGAATGAGCAAGATGCAGGGTCACACTGTCTGCAGTGCCCTGGGCCGGCCAGAGAGAGACATTTCCTGGGGAGACAGGGCCAGGTTCGTGTGCAGGGCAGGGAAGCTGGCTCAGAAAACACAGGACACCCGGGCTGTGGAGGCAGAGAGCCTGGATCTTAAGAGACGTTCCTTTTCTTCATCGCTTTCTCTGCTGCTCTGCCTCGACTCAAACTGTCCTGAATTACATTTTCTAGTGGGCGATGCACTCCAGTTCTTGATTTCAAGCTCGGCCGTGAAAGATCACGGGAGGAAAGTCATGAAAAGCAATCTGGATGCGGCCACTTTCTGTAATGGGCGTGCTACAAACGGGGGAATGTGAACAGGCTCTCGGATCTGAGCACCAGGACGGAGCCCGGTGCCCCGCGCAGCCCAGCGGCCGAGGAGCTCCGTGGTGTATCCAGAGAAGGAGCTGCCGCCGCCACTGCTGCTGCCTACAGAAGAAATGCTGCCCGGTGGGAGAGCGTGTTCTGGATGGCATCTGGGTTGGATTCCTCGTGCGTGGCTCCCTTCAGCCTTGCGGCCTGGGGAGGGCCCTCTTTTACCCCAGCAACGCATCTTCAGCTGTAGCTACAGCTCAGACCCTTGTGGAGCGCTTGACTTTGCAGAGAAACGGAGCTCTTTTCCCGCCTGAAGCCTTGAGAGCCTGGGCAGAATTCACGTATTTAAAGGCCTCAAGCATTCAGGATGCCACAAACCTCTGTCAGCGCCGTGTATCTGCGCCTGGGGCTGGCCGGGATCCCACCGCCTGAAGATCACTTGCATTTTGACCGTTTTCAGACTTAATTGAAACCACTGGGGCGCTCCGCGGCAGCCTGCGCCGCAGATGGAGTTACAGGGAAAGGCTCTTGATCTCTGTGCAGCTGGGCTGGGGCGACTGCGCTTTCCTCTTGGTGGCGGTGCCGGGGAATGCGCTAATTGTTTGTCTTCTTCATCTCTGCTGCCTCCTGTTTCTCAATCACGGGTTTCATTCTCACGTCCCTGCTCTGGAGTTAGGCAGACGGTTCCCCTTGGGAGACCTGGTGAGACAGCTTGGTGCGTTCGGTGCCTACTCCTCCCTTCCCTCCGTCTACAACATTGTTTGGGGCAGAAATTGGCTTATCTCTCTCCTGCAGCTCCAGAGAAATTCGCTCCCTGGTGCCTATAGGGCTTCCTGTTGCAGGAATCGCTCCAGCTTCTTAGCCTGATTAGCTCTCCGTGCTGCCTCTGTGTGCTGGAGAGGGAGAGACCATCTCTAATTTAATTTAATAGGATCCTGAAGAGAACAAACTCCTTTAAGCCGCCTCCGTAGCGGCACTGCCAGTTACCCTTAATGTTGCTCACGCAGCGTCTGGAACCGTTTCATTCAGCTACGCGATTTACTTATTTTCCTTTTCACAAACAGGAATATATATAAAAGCAGCTGTGATATAAACAGTTGCCAAGGTGACGAGGATGGGGGAGGGTTTTGTGTCCCGTCCCCCGCTTTTCCACGCCGTGGGAGCGGGAAGCTGCGGGGAATCCTGGGAGGTTCCATTCTTGACTCCCAATTCCTTTCTGCCACCGCTGCCAGATGTTGCCGCGTCGCGGGGCTGCGCGGAGGCGCCCGGGGACTCCCGAGGCCTCGAGCCGGGGATCCGAGCGGTCCGGCCCGCTCCTGCTATGACCCGTGCCAGGACCTTTTGTGCAGGCGCCCCGCTCCTTAACAAAAGGCTGCCGTTTGGCTTTGATGCCCACGAGGAGCCGAATGGAAAGGCCCATGCGCGGGTTTCCGCAGAGCTAAGTTGGATCCTTCCCCCCGGCCCCGGCGCTCTTTGTTTGCGCTTGCCCGTCCCGCGCCATGGGCTGCGCGTCCTCGGCTCCGCGCGACGAGGCGGCCGTGGCCAGGTGAGTTACCCGCCCGAGCGGCACAGGGAGCTGCCGGGCGAGCCGCCGCGGGGTGCAGGGGCAGGAGCAGTGGGGAGAGGCGCAGCGGGGCTGCGGGTGCAGCAGGGTATGAGCAGCACCCAGGCTCGCTGCTCGCTTGGGATGCACGCGTGCCTTGGGGAGCGCTCCAAATGCGCTCCCTGCGGCGGAGCCGTTGATCAGCCTGCCAAGCTGCTTCTCCTCCCCAAATACGAGAGCCCCAAGACTCTTGGCTCCAGCACCAGGGACGGGCCGTCAGTGCAAGCCACAGGCCAGGTTCAGCAGTGGGGGTACCCCCACCGTTCCACCTGCTGCTCCCCGTCCCGTATTGCCTGCGCTCGCCAGGCTGTGCGAGCTGCCCCCGTCGAAAGCAGTGCTTGTGTCACCCCCCTCTTCAGCACCTGCCTGCTTGCAGCTTAGTCTCGCAAGGAGCCATCCTGACAAAGGAGTTTCAGGGAGTTGTGCAGCTTTTTTTCTTTTTTTCCCCTCCTCCTTTTCTGAAGGCAGACTCATTATTTCTGCTGTGCGAGCCATGGGCTCTTCTTTGCCTCAGCATTGTAATGCTACGTTGCTTAATTTGAAAATGCAGACTGACTCCATCTGCATGATTTCCCTTTTGAAAGGAGCTTGTTGAAAGGCTCGAAACTGATTTTTTTTTTTTCTCTCAGTTTAAACATTTTTTTTCATCAAGTGACCCCACAGCTGTTTTAATTGGATATAATTAGCAGAGGGCTGTGAAATGGGTTTACCATGGGGGCAAAACTAAGCGCGAGCTTGCTCTGGTGAGCCCAGGCCCCTGTTTGGGTGGTAGCATGGGCAGGGCGAGGGCTGCTCCCTGAAAGCTGCTGGTGGTGTTCCTGGTACAGGGTGGATCCCACCCCCGGGAGGCTGTTAACAAGGGGGCACAAAGCAGCTCCTTCCTGAGAGCACATCTTCCTTGGGACGCCTTTTGGGGAGCTCTTCCCTGCAAATTCGTGGTGTACTGCGGGTGCTCAGAGCTGTCGGGCTTAGTTGTGGAGCTCCTTGTTACGTCTGGGTAGAAAGGGGTGCTTGAAGAGATGTCTTGCTGACTGTCCCCTGCCTTCCTCCTCTGTCTGTGGGCTCTGCAAATGTCTCGGCACATCCTCAGAAATCCCTCCCTCTGGGCTGCAGAGTTTAGGAAATTGTTAGTGAGCTCTGCACATTCTTGTGTGGGCCAGAGCCAAAACCATTTGTTGTTTCTTCTTACATTTTTTTAATTTCTTTTTGCCTAGAGGCTTCTCTCTTCCCACAGGAGACGCAGCTTTGCGTTCTTCCATTGTGAAAGAGAAATGGGAATAGATCCCACGTTCCTCTGCTACTGAAGCTCCAGTGGGGAAGAGAGCAAGGGAGCTCCTGACGCTTGTCTTCCTTGCTTGAGGAGACCCCAGCGTCTGGTCTGACTGTAGCTGGAGCCACCTCTGCCTCTGGAGGGTCCTGTGCTGCCCCTGATCCCTGCCAGGGCTCAGTCGCTTTTGCAGCCTGACGCTAAAATACCATGAGTGTGCTTAGGGTAATTAAGCTCTTAATTCCCTTGGCTCTCTACTTAATGGAGTAGCTGAAATCATGTGAATCTGTGGATGGGTTTGACCCTGCTGTGGCTTATTCCTCTTTTCAGCTAGCAAAAGCCGCCTCCATGCCGTAACGCAACGTGCTTTGTGCCAGAGAAGCTCGGTGGAGCAGAAATTCCAGTGTGGGAACGAGGCCTGCAAGCCCCAGAGGGCAGCAGTCCCCCCGCCAGAGACTGCAGCTCTGATGGACCACAGAGGGTCTCCATGTGTCCGTCTGCTCCCTGCGGCGCTCCAGGATTTTTGTCTGGCAGATGCTGGGATGCTCTGTTTTAAGCGGCTGGTTTCTCTTTCTTTAAGCTCCATCTGCCTTCAAGAGCAGCCCTCCCAAAATGCCAGTGGGAAGGTGCACTGTGACCTACTAAAAGGCTGATGGCAGTGGGGTTTATTTGTATAATTGTGTCTTCAAGCTCTTCCTCGTCAAGAACTGAGATTTACTCTTGTAGGGTGGTTTTGTTTTCTAGGTCTCTGAGAGCCTGTTAGAACGGGGTAAACTTGCCTGCATTTAATGGACTTTCTCACCACTTCAGGCAGCATTCTTGAGATCTGATACATTTTGGGTAGTCACTTTTTCACCCCTTGCCTGTTCCTGTGAATGAACGTATTCACCTGAAAGGAGGTTCCTCTTGTCTTGCAGAGCATCTCCAGTGAGAGACAGCAGCTTCATTGAGAAGATGAAGAAGACGGTAAGCATCCCGCTCCGAGAGGCTGACGTGGCTGCTGGACCTCTTGGCCTTCCCGGTTGCCTCTGGTGACCATCTAGCTCTTAGCAGGAGGGAGCTGCTTGCACATGGAGGCGACCTGAGCAAAGAGCTTTCAGCAGACTGTGCCTGAAAGTTGTTCTTAAAATGTAAACGACAGAGGGAGGCTGTGGTGAGAATGTGTAATACGACCTCCAAGTCAGGAGCAAAATGGTAGAGACTTTAAAGACTTCAGCTGGTGGCTCTTACCTGTATTTGATTCCCAAATGCTTACTCTGGAATGGGAATTGTATGCAGAAAAGTAGCCTGTGACTCTGCTGAGCTGGATATAAAGCAGAGGAAGAAGCGAGGGCTGAGTTGCAGCTCATGCCTCCTGATCCCAGGCATTTCTTTTGACATGATGCGCTTCCTCCAGGTCTTTCTACTAAATGAGTAATCGCCACTTAACAGAGATTTCTTCTTTTAACCAGGGACGAAACATCGTGGTTTTCTACGGTTCCCAAACGGGTACAGCAGAGGAGTTTGCCAATCGCCTCTCCAAAGATGCTCATCGTTATGGCCTCCGGGGCATGGCAGCTGATCCAGAGGAGTATGACTTGGTAAATTAGCTGTGAATGTGTCCTTGGGATAAGCAATATCCATTTAGTGTCCCCTATAAAAAACAAATTAGTCTGGTCAAGGATTATGCTCTGGGATACCAGAGTTTCACTATTCCTCCAGAGTAGTAGTAGTGCAGAAGGAATATCCTCCGGGATACTCTGGAGTGAAACTCTGGAGGAAATTGGATCAGTTTGAGACCCACAGAGATGGGCTAAGCCCTTGCCAGGTTATGGATTTGAGGTGAGCGTTGCAATGCAACTGGAAAAGAGAGTAGTCTCAGGTGTTTGGGAATCACAAGTCATCTGCTGGTAGCTTGCTGCTTGCTCCATATTCCTTCTCCAATTAGAACTGGTCTCAGACCACTGCAATCACCTTACATAGAGGCACTGACAAACTCTGTCATGGTGTTTTATGGAATAAACACTGTTTCTGGTCCCTTAAAGCGTGCTGGAAAATCCCATGGCTTTTTCTCGCAGTTTGGAGAGGATGTTTAGCTTTGTTTCTCTTGCCATTTCAGGTGGGTTGGGCCTTTCCCACTGCCTTTTATAATCGTCCGTTTGATGTTATGCAGTGCTCTTCCACACAACAGTGGTGTGGGATCAGGCTTGCTTGATAACCATGTTCTGGGATCCCTGAGGGTTTATTCTTTGCTCTGATTCCAGTCCGACCTGAGTCGCCTATCTGAGATCGACAAGTCTTTAGCAGTGTTCTGCATGGCCACGTACGGTGAGGGAGATCCTACGGACAATGCCCAAGACTTCTACGACTGGCTGCAGGAGACGGACGCTGACTTGTCAGGTCTCCGGTTTGCGGTAAGCCGTTTGACTCTGGCTTGTGCTGCGTTTGGGCAGGAAAGTCAAAGCCTTCCAGCCACTTCAGTGCGACTTGGGTAAAGGTCCAAAGTGGTGTGCGCGCCTTGTATGCCTGTGTTGGATACAATCCCTGTTGTCTTCCTGTACAAGCCTGGATGTTTGCAAACGTGTCTGGGGGCTTTAAGTACAGCTGCTGGAGAGCTCTCTCCGTGCCCTAAATCATAAGGGTTTGCTGGTGTTATTTTGCCACAGACAGCCCCGCAGGCTTTGAATGTGAGGTCTGTAAATGAGTTACAGGCTGCTGCTGCTGTTCACAAGCTAATTGAGCAGCCCTTGGCCAGATCTTCCACAAATTAAATCCCTTGGAGCGTGCAGCTCTTTTTCTGTACTGAACTGAATTGAATAATTGGCTGAGATACAGCTACCTCACCTAAACCCCAGCCAAATTCCTTAGGCAGCATCACAATTGCAAATGAGGAGAAAACCCAGTGCTGGAGATGCTGAGCTGCTCGCTCTAATGCAAGCAGCAAATATTTGTTGAGCGGTTTGTGGGTGGGAAGGGTCAGCAACTGGTGTCCAGGAAATCCAGGTGCTTTTGGTTCTTAGGAGAGACAGTGCAGGCAATTCTTGTATGTGCATCTTGTTGATATGCATGATATGCATGAGCTTTACCTTGTGGGAGGTGGTGGTAGTGACTAGACACTGTCTTGGAACTCTTGTGCAAACTCAGTAGTGAGTTCTTGCCAAAGAACTTCCCAAATCACTGATGGGGATCAGGGGAATTTTATTCCATCTATTGCAGGCTCTTTCTTCAGAATCTTTTGCTACGTGCTACTGACTAGAGGAGGGGAGAAGCCCAATCCCCAGTTATCCACATTGGTTAATGTTTTCTTCCAGGTGTTTGGGCTGGGGAACAAGACTTACGAGCACTTCAATGCCATGGGAAAGTACGTGGACAAGAGACTGGAGGAGCTAGGAGCTCAGCGCATCTTTGAACTTGGGCAGGGAGATGATGATGGCAAGTGAGTAGCTTGAAGGGATGGTCCAGTTGGCTAATGTTGAAGGGCCATTGGCAGGGATTTGGCTCTGCTACTTGAACTAAGGCAGGTGTAAACTCCATAGAGTGCGGATGTGTCTCTGAGGATGCCTCTGCTTGCTCTTGCTCCCACAAAGACTACCAGATCTGTCGTGCATCCAGAGTGTTATGGGGAATCTTGAATCTGGGGCAATCCCAATTTGCTTTCAATGATTGCAGTTACGTGCTCAGCAAAGCTGAGCTGGTACCAGCTGGTACCAGCTCAACCTCGGAAATTACATTCGCCTGTGGTTTTGCAGCCAAAGGCTGCAAGATAGTGGTGTGTTTTTTGTGGGAGGCTCTGTGCGCGGGAACATAAGCTTTGCCAGGCTGAGCCTCTGTTTTAGAGAAGTGGCTGCAGATGGTGCCAGGAGTGGACAGCAGGGAGCTGAGCTGGGTGAAAACGAAGTCTTAATAACCAAGCCTTACTTGGCAGACCTGGTGGAGCAAAAGGTGGCTGCTGTAGCAGCAGTTCCTTCCTGTCCTCTTAATGATCTGAAGGTGTTCTCCTGGTGATCCATGGGCATATGGAAGTACCAAAACTACCCACACAACGTACAAGGGCAAATACCACATTAAAGGTGGAAGTCTCTAGGGATCTTGTTGTTCCACTGGGAAAACCCCTTTTTTTTTCTCCCTGATTATTGAATCTCTCTCTTGTCCTGAATAGCCTGGAAGAAGACTTCATTACCTGGCGAGAGCAGTTCTGGCCAGCAGTGTGTGAGCACTTTGGAGTGGAGGCTACAGGAGAAGAGTCCAGGTCAGTGTGGGGTGGATTCTCCTGGGGGCAGAGATCAGATCAGCCACCCTTGACCAGCAGCCGTCCATGAGCACTGAACTGCTGTCCCCTCTCCTCTGTGCTGCTTCCCCTTCCAGCCTTGAGAGGCACACATGGAGTGGATCAGTGAGCAGGGCTGTTTGGCCTAAGTTTGTCCTGGTGCAAGTTTGAATACAGCTCTGGATTCATGTCCTGAACGGGCAGTGTGTTGGGTTTAGTTCCTGTGTTCTGCTGGGTAGCAGTGCTCCCAGCAAAGCAGGTGGTTTCTCATGTTTTGGACTTTGTCATCTCTGGGCTCTCTAATCTGTTCCCTAGTACTTAGGAGTACCCTTATATCCCTAGGGAGGGGTGAAGGGAGTACTGTGGTATTTGCTGTAGCAAATAGAGCAGAGCAGGTGATGATTCCTACTTGTGGTTTGTGGTTTGACGTTTTTCTCTCTCCTTTTCTGCTGACTTTCCAGCATCCGCCAGTACGAGCTGGTGGTGCACACAGATGTGAACATGAGCAAGGTCTACACTGGCGAGATGGGCCGGCTCAAGAGCTATGAGAACCAGAAGCCGTAAGTACCCGGCGGCCCTGGGCAGCGCGTCTCCGGGCCGGTCTTTGGGCATTGGGGTCCTTGATGCTTCTAATGACACATGATGTGTGGTCAGTGTTGTTTGTATAAAGCAGATAGACATCTAACAGTTACCACTTGCCCCAGAGGAGGGGTTCACATCCCCTCAAGGCCTCCCAGGGGATCCCCAATTAATAAATCATTAGTGCTGGGAAGGCAGCTGTGTTCACATGTGTTGTTTTGCAGACTTATTTTAATCCCTTCACATTAGGATTGGTGGGAGGGGGACTGATTGCTTCTCCCTTTCAGGGCCTCAGTGGCCTCATTCTCCCTGTTGGGCTGGTAAGATTTTAGTTGCAGGGTCTGTTTCTTAAGGTCAGTCGCAGATTTTCTCCTCCAGAGGTGCCTAACATGACTGCTTGTGGCCTGGCAGTGAGGATACTGATTATGTAAATAGCTGCATCCTGAAATATTGTTTTGAGATGTGATATTCCCTCTGACTATTGCATCTCTTGTTCTTAATGGGGCAGAAGCTGTCAGCTGCAGGGCTGTGCTTAGAAGCAAAATACTTGTTTTTCTGCTAGGCTCAGGATTCAGATTCCGCTTAGGTGGATTTTGAAACGTTATCATGAGGACACTGTGGCCAAATTGTATGGGCCTGCCCTGGTGACAGGGGGAGTGTGCCCGGATAAAAGCAGCTCTCTGTGACCCTGCAAGAGAGTAACCCCAGTCCCCAAATCCTTGTCTTTGCAGCCCATTCGATGCCAAGAATCCTTTCCTGGCCCCAGTCACGGTGAACCGCAAGCTGAACAAGGGTGGAGAGCGACACCTCATGCACCTGGAGCTGGATATCTCCAATTCCAAAATCAGGTATTTTCCTAAAACAGACCAGACCATTTTTTTTCCAGAGGAGGCAGGCTGCACAAGAAAGCAAGAGCAGGGATGTGGCACTGGCCTCGTTGAACACTTCTAAGGAGACCTAGTTCTCATAGTTCCCTACTGCTGCCGCCACTCTAGGCTGCTATACTGCATATTGGGGCTTTCTCCCAGTTCTTGGGATGTGCATGGAAATACCAGTTATCTGCCCTGCGCCTCTCCAGGGCCAGGTGCACCTATTTGTCGTATTTGAGCAGTCCCAGCAGCAGGAATTCTCTAGGAGCTGTCTGAGAGCAGGAGTAGCAGAGATACTGTGAAAGAGGGGAGAATCAGTGGTGGTTCATGTTTGGATTTGCCTGGCCTGGCTGTACTGGGTGTGGGGGAACAGTGAAGGGTGTTCTTTAAAAACCTCTTGCTGGTGTAAACCTTTGGGCATGATTGTGAGAAAGCCATTAGCCTAGGTTGGTCAATAAAGGCAATTACTGAAGAGGTTTTGGGCAGAGATTTTTGACACTTGTTAGCTGGAGACTTGGCCTCTTCCTGCAGGACATTTAGTGTCATTGAAGTCTCTGGCAAAACTGGCTTTACTTCAGAGCTTCCCTGTGAATGACCTGCATCTCGGAAACTATAATTCCACAGCAATTCTTTCCTGTTCCATCTGCCTGCTCTCTGGGGTCCCTGCTTCTGCAGGAGCTGTGCAGCAGGTCACATCTCAGCTGTCTGTTGTACAACCCACTTGTCTAGCTGGACAGATGGGGCTTGATGTGGGTGAGAAGTGCTCTGGCGTTTCAGTCCTCTCCTTGCTCTCATGCCAGGTATGAGTCTGGGGACCACGTGGCTGTGTACCCAGCCAACGACTCCTCGCTGGTGAACCAGATTGGCGAGATTCTGCAGACCGATCTGGATACAATCATGTCCCTAAATAATTTGGATGGTGAGTAGAATGGATCACTTCTAAGCATCATCAGTTCTCCTTCAGTCATGGCAGCTGCTTTTAACACCAGTGGAGGAGTCAGACCTCATAGGGCGTCTCCGGTCAAAGAAATTTCTCAGCAACAGTGAATTTGAGGCCACGTTAGCAGCATTGACACGGAGCCTACTTGCTGAGAACCAGCTGAAGTGGGTCACTTGTGAAACTTGCCTGGTCTGTGTATTCAACAGCAAATTATGTAACGACACTTGCGTCATTACAGAGCACCAGCCCGCCAGCTCTCCCCTTTGCCACAGCAACCTCGAGCTCAGCAGAGACCTTCCTTTCAGACACTGTTACTCGGTCCCTTGACTAGGCACCGGTGTGTTGTTGTTCAGCCCACTGCTGGGTTGAACTGCCAGGATAGAGAATTTTTCAGTGTCTTTCTTGGATGATATCCCTGAGATATTGTCCAAGAAATCTCTGCCATAACAGGATGCAATTGCTAATTTTCTTTCTCTCTTGGACAAAGAGCTTTTCTTGAATGACATTCCTAGCATGGGAGGGAGAGGGCAACTGCCATCTCGTTGCCGTATGGGAAGAGTGATGCCCAACCAGAGACAGGAGAGGCCTGTTAGCTGGAGAGCTGAGCGCTTGTTTCTGGAGAGAACTCCTTGGTGTTAATGCAGTGTTGGAGTCTGCAGACCCCTGTGCAGTGTCGCAGACTGTCTGCCTTTGCATGCTCATTCCTGTGCATCGTGATTGCTAAACTGAGTGGCTTGAGGTTTTGATTGCTGACATTTATCCTTCGCAAGAACACTATGAGCGCAAGTGTCAATGGCTAAAGGAGGCAAAGGGCACTGGAGGCCAGAAAGCTTAAGAGTCTGAGGCCAAAATAGCCATCCAGAACTGTGTCCTTGCTTGTCCTGGGAGTTTGCTGGGTGCCTCTGTGCCAAGAGCTCTCTCTAGAAACTTGTTCCCTCTCTCTGCCTGAACTTCAGGGTCCAAGATATGCTATCTTCTAGGCCCTGCCTTCTGGATCACCTTCCCAAAGTGTCTCTGAGCAGCGTGACTTTCTCTGGAAGCCGGGAAGAAAAAAAAAAACGGGGCATTGCAGTGCATGGAGCTGACAGCCTTGGAGCAAGACATGTCAGTGGAAAGACTGTGATGTGCAGGCAGTTCTGTTCTTAACTCCTGTGTTTTTGGATGAGCTGCAGTATCGCTGCCCTAGCCTGAATGTCTGTTGCCAGCCTTGTAAAAAGGAGGATGATGACCTGAGCCCTTACTGTTTGCAGCATGCATGCCTATCTTGGGCAGAGATCCCCCCGTCGGGGAACATCCTGTATTTTTTTTGCTGATAACCTGTCAGACAACATGTGTAAAACAGAAAGGAAAGGGCTATTGGGAGATGCAGCCCTCTGGAGAGGGAGCTGGCCTCTGCTGATGCTTCTGTCATGTGGCATGGCTGAGTAGTCAGGGCTTTGGCCAACAGGCCAATTCAGCCATCCTCTCCAAAGGCATTTCCCTGCTCTGTCTTTCACAGATTCTCCTGCATGTAGTTGATGGCATGAAATTTCCAAGAAAAGAAGATGCAGTTGCTGACTTTCTCTCTCTTTCTTCCTCCTCTAGAGGAATCCAATAAGAAACATCCCTTCCCCTGCCCCACGTCCTACCGGACAGCCCTTACCTACTACCTGGACATCACCAATCCGCCTCGCACCAACGTCCTCTACGAGCTGGCTCAATACGCCACGGAGCCCGGCGAGCAGGAGCAGCTCCGCAAAATGGCCTCGTCTGCTGCAGAGGGCAAGGTGGGAGCTGCAGCTTTCCCGGCAAAGCTGTGGGGTTGAGCTGGGTGATGGGCCTGGGTGCTGTGGGATTCCCAGAAGGAATCCAGGATTGTCGAGCCGCGCGCTCGGAGAGCTGCAGGGAGCATTTGCCAGTCACGCGGGGACGTTCTCACGTGTGTGCCCTCCTTGCCCGCAGGCTCTCTACCTCAGCTGGGTGGTGGAGGCCCGCAGGAACATCCTGGCCATCCTGCAGGACATGCCCTCCCTGCGGCCCCCCATCGACCACCTGTGCGAGCTCCTGCCTCGCCTGCAGGCCCGCTACTACTCCATCGCCTCCTCCTCCAAGGTGAGCTTGCTGGGAACCTCTGCCAGGCCCACGGAAAGGCCTCGCTTCCAGGGGGAGGCTGCTGCTCGTGGGAATCCCTTGTCTTCAGCCCCACAGGGGCATGGGCTCAGCTGGGGACACTGGGAATTTCTCCTAGAAACCTTCTCTGGGAGAAGGGTAGTTCTGCTTTCTTCCCTGTATGAGAAGGGGCTATCCCAGCTTCTGTGGGACCTGCAGCGGGAGATGGTGTGTGCCATGTCACAGCAGGCTGTGCCCTGATACCATCGTCCTCCCTGCAATCCAGCTGTTCTCTGCCATACACCTTGTTTTCAGGACTCGGAAGCGAGGTGATGGTGCACGAGTTGATCGGGATTTGTCCTTTACTTTGTGGCCTGAAGCTCTGGCCATGCTTGGGGAAGCTTGGGAACAAGACAGGAGACCTGTGTGCGTGCTTGGAAGTTTCATCTGCTGGGGAAGATTAATTGTTAACGTTAGGTTAAACAATTCCCTGTCGCTGAAAGTGAGGGACTGACGAGTACCTCAGCTGGGGTTCGCGCTCTCCCTCGTGCTGATTTTGCTCCTGCGTAGGTTCACCCCAACGCCATCCATATCTGTGCCGTGACGGTGGAGTACGAGACCAAGACGGGACGCCTGAACAAGGGGGTGGCCACCAACTGGCTCAAGAACAAGGTGCCTCATGAGAACAGGAGCAAGTCCCTGGTGCCAATGTACGTGAGGAAGTCGCAGTTTCGCCTGCCCTTCAAGCCCAGCACGCCCGTCATCATGATCGGGCCGGGCACCGGCATCGCCCCCTTCATGGGCTTCATACAGGAGCGGGCCTGGCTGAAGCAGCAAGGTGAGAGCACAGAAACTGCCCCCGGGACCGACGCTGCTGCGGGGCAAGGAGAGGGGGAGAGGGCAGAAGGAGAAGGAGGACAGGAGCGGGGACACTCATGGCTGTTGTGTCACTGCAGGCAAAGAGGTTGGCGACACGGTGCTCTACTACGGCTGCCGCCACGAGAATGAGGACTACCTGTACCGCGAGGAGCTCGCTCGCTTCCATGAGGACGGGCTCCTCACCCAGCTCAATGTCGCCTTCTCCAGGGACCAGGCTGAGAAGGTACCACTCAAGTCCCCTCTTTTGTTGCTTATGCTGCTAAGCGTCACTCTTGGGGTGAATAAAAGGCTTGGAGACTTCCCAGCCTGGAGCCTTTCTTGTAATGGGAAGGTTCCCAAGTAGCCTGGGAGCACCCGGTTCCTCCGCTGTCTGGTGGAGCCATGTGGGGAAGGCGAATTTTGTGCCTGGATTTGGCTTCTGTCCCCTTGCCCAAGGCTGGGCTCAGTGGTGCTGGAAGCTCTGCCCCTCTCACCTCATCCACCCTGTTCCCTGCCAGGTTTATGTTCAGCACTTACTGAGGAAGAACAAGGAAAATGTGTGGAAGCTGCTTAATGAGGGAAATGCTCATGTCTACGTCTGTGGGTAAGTCCAGGAACAGGAAAGGGATTTGTAAGCTGCTCCTGTTCTCTAAAGAAACTGTGAGACCTGGTTTACCCGCTTGCTTCACAGTTGCATTACAGAATTATGCTCTTCATGGGCCAGGGGATGGAGAGCAGCCACGGGGATGGGGCTGGGCTGAACGAACCATCCGCGTGTGGTTGTTCAGAGACAACCAGAGCTTTGTCCCCGTGTTGCCCCAGCCTGGCTGCTCTGTGGTAACCGGAGCACGTCCCTCCCTCGCCGCTGAGCGAGCGGGAGCAGCCCCATGTTCATCCGTCTCTGCTGGCCCTTTTGGGGCAGTCCTTGCGTAGCCCCTGGCATCCAGTCCCACCTGTGCCCTGGCAGAGACAAACCCAACCCTGCCCTGCCGGGTGGAATGGCGGGAGTGGGAGGGCGGACTCCAGCATCAAGTGCTATCTGGGCATAATTAGGGCTGGTTGGGAAACGCTGAGGAGGGTGGGAGCCGCCTGGGAGGAGGCGGCCGCTGAAAGGGAGCGCCTGGAGCGGAGCCTGCGGCCCCGGCCAGCCCTGTACGTGGGTCTGCGCACCCACATCGTCCCGGGCCTCTCTGTTGCTGTCAGCCCCACGTCCCCTCGTGCCCAGCTCGGTGCCTGTAAGGACAGATCCTTCAGCCTCAAGATGTGCTTGGGCCACCCTGTGTGGCCTGAGCTCCGAGGCTGCCTCTGCTGGGTGAGGAGCAGGCTGGAGTCCTTTGGGATCCACTTGCAGCTCCAGGGGCGGGGGGCAGTGACCCCAGGGCAGGGCAGGGATCGGGGCGAGAGCCTCGTCCCGCTCTCTTTGCTCACGGGTCCCTTGGTTCGCAGGGACGCCCGCAACATGGCCCGGGACGTGCAGAACACCTTCTACGAGATCGTGGCCGAGTTTGGGAACATGAGCCAGCCCCAGGCCGTGGACTATGTAAAGAAACTGATGACCAAGGGCCGGTACTCGCTGGACGTCTGGAGCTAAGAGCAGGGCTGGCAGGGCCAGGGAGAGGACAGGCCTCAGGTGCCGGCCCACGGGAGGTGAAAGGTGCCTGCTTGGCCACCCCACTGTGGGTGACCACATCATCCCCACCCCACAGCTACCCCAGTGTCACCCTCATCCCCTCTGCTCTGGGCTTGACAGCTACAGCAGTCCCCTAGAGCAGGCTGGGGATGGAGCAGCTGGCACTTGTCCCTTACGTGCCTGTGCCCCTGGGAGGCAGAAGGGGCTGAGAGGGCCAGGAGGTGGCTAAGGCTGCTGTTGGGGTAGTGCTTAGCACCCAGGGGAGCATCTCATGGTCCCAGCCCTTCTGTGGGGTCAGTGACAAGGCTGCTGCTGGCTGGGGAAGGGGGCAGGAAGAACAGAGAGCACTGGAGGAGCCCCGGGCTCTTCCCGTGAGCACGTGGCCTTTCTCACCCCGGGTGAGGGGCGTAGGGGCCGGGCAGCCCTGCCCCCAGCTCCGTGCCCGGGGCAGCACCAGCTCCCACGTGCCTGGGCTGGAGCTCCGAGCCCTCCGCGGCCGCCCCGCAGCTCCCTGCCCTGGTGCCCAAGGGCTCCGCTTGGCCGGAGCGTCGGCCGCTGCTCCGGCTGCGCCGGGGGCTTCATTAAAGTGCGCAGAACCGCCCCGCGCGGCAGCTCCGGCTGCTGTTCTCAGCAGCTGCTGCTCCCAGGAAAGGGAGCAAGTTCCTAGTCCTTGAGCCAGGGCCCGCCAGCCCCGTCAGGCATCTCCGCTCCCTTCCCCGAGCTCCAGCGCGGAGGGGAGGTGGCTCCTGTCCCTGCCCGCAGAGATCTGCTCACGGGCTGCAGGGCCCTGCCCGCTCCCCAGGCCCTGCAGCTGGCAGCTCCCCTGTCACCATGCTGTCCCCATCATGCTGTGTACGGTCATTTTTTAAATAGTTTTTATTTTAACATCTTTGTGATTTAATCATGGAAAAAAAAAAAACTTTCAGGCTATCCAATGACTGTAAATTATTTAAATATACTTTGCCCTTGGAATAAAAACACTGTTTCTGTAGGTTGCTTCCTGCCTTCCTGTCCGTCTGCTGCGTGGCTGGAGGGGAGAGGGCGAAGCAAGTGCTGCCGGCAGCTGCCCGGCCTGTGGAAACCTCCACGACCTGCCCTGCCCTGAGCGAGAAACGGGGCTGCAGGTGGGGACGGGGCTGGACCCGGGGCTGGCTGCTGGGCACAGCTCTGAGCCCGGGGTCTGAGCACGGCCAGGGCAGAGAGGACACGTGAGGGCAGGGGGAGCAGCGCAGGCAGAACCTCGGGGCTGGTCAGGCAGCTCTAGAGTGAGAGGTTTTGTTTCCAGTTTCAGGAGTTTCCCTGAGGTCTAGGGCTGCTCCTGCCCCTGGGTTCTGCAGGGAGCGCAGTCCTGCTCTGCAGCTGCTTCTGTGTGTAAAGCTGTGGCCACAGCGAGCGCCACAGGGCTGCAGCTCCCCTGGGAGCTGGGAAGCTCCTGCTGGGCCTTCATGAAACCTTCCCCTGCACCCTGCTAGGGAGCACCTTGCCCCACGCTGCTCCTCTCCCCTCCTTCATTTGGATCCAGGGACCTGGGGGGCTGTGGCCGCAGGGCTATGCGGAGCCCAGCAAAGCAAGGAAGCACCGCCTTCCCTTTATTTTTCCCGTGTGCATCCTGTCAAGATGCAAGACCAGAGTGAAGCCTGGGCTGGACTCCTGCTGCTCCCAGCCCCAGTGCAGCAGGAGGAGCAGCCAGGCCTCAACCGAGCGCTTGTCCAGGATGGCTCCTCCACCCCGGCCCCCTCTGCTCCTCGGCGGGGTCGGCAGAGGAGCTCCTGTGGTGCCGTGCTCCAAGTGCCAGCCTGGAGGCCGTGGAAGGCCAGGGAGCCTGAGGGCTCACACCTGCTGAGACAGGAACAGGCCCCGTCTGCCTCCACTGTCACCTACGTGCTGCAGGGCTGAGCGAGGACCAAGAGGAGACTGTGAAAGGGAACCATCCCCCTGGATGCCTTCAGGACAAAGAGCAGGGAAGCAGCTGTCCCAGGCACCCGGTTTATCCTGGAGGAGGGAGGCAGATAGGACAGGAGGTGCCACATGTTCCTGCCTCCAGGTGAGTGCTCGGGCACGCGGCTCCAGCCCTGCTGGGAACACCCGGGCTGATGAGCAGCAGGCTCCAAGCTGTCCCACGTCCAGGCCTGCCTGCTCTGAAGGAACGGGGCGAGACCTGCCCGAGTCTGGATGGCATCGAGGCAAGAAGACGAGGGGGAGATGGAGATGGGGGAAGAAATCCTTTTGGTCCCCGCGCTGCCTCCCTTCACTTCTGCTTCGCATCTTTGTTCTGGTTCTGAAATTTCTGGTGGACAACACGGAGGGTGGTGAAGAAGTTCCCCAGGAAGAGGATGAAGAAGGGGAGGCCGCACATGAACACCTGTGGGAGCAGAGAGTTGCGGGTCGGCCGGGGGGGCCGCAGCCCTTGCCCTGCTGGGGGGGCCCAGGCTGCGAGTCCCTCCGTACCTGCCACTCCTTGCACTCCGGGTGCTGCATCAGGCGGAACAGGGTGACGGCGTTGTAGAGCTGCCAAAACTGCACCAGACACACAGAGTTTCCATCTTCAGCAGCTCCAAGCTGCTCTGCCTCAGCTAACCCAAGGTTCAGCCAGCTGCTTGCACCAGGCGTAAACCCCCCACAGCTCTTCCAGGAAGCCAGCACGCAGTGAATTCCCATCCAGGGCTTTCCAAGGGGATCATTCCAGCCCAGCACTCCAGAGAAAGCCACGGACCAACCTACTGCTTTTGTTCATTAGCCTAAATGATCTGACTCGGAGGAGCTGGACCTTTAGCAGCAGCTCAGGAGCCCAAATTCAGAGGGGTTTTGGACATGACCTTGCAGACAGCCCCTTTGTTGTGTTTCACACCACTTCAGCTACCCCAGCAGCAGCAGAGCTGCGGTGCTGAGGCACCCAGAGCCTCCCCCTTCTCGCTAAGACAAGTTTTGTGCAGGTGGGTGCACAAAGCTCATTTGAGGACTGCTCTTTCCACAGCACTTCTCTTGCCTCCAGCATCTGTATCACAAGTCTGCAGCAACCAGTGAACCCAGTTTGATGGTAGCCATGCACAGCAGGGACCGCTGCATGGCTCAGACCCCAGCTGGAGCTCTGGCCTTCCTTACGGGACCTGCAGGGAGCAGTTCACACTTACCTGCCCAAAGAAGAGGAAAGGAAGCAGGAACGTGAGGCCCCTCCACATCCAGGACTGGAAGCCCTCTGCAAAGAAGAAAGGTTTGAACGGAGACCTAAAAATACACTATGGGCTGGGGACCAGTCAGAGCCCAGCTCCTAAGGGAAGAGGCAGGGAGGTTTAGTGGCCATGCTGTGCCTGGATGAGGCTAAGGTGGCCTCTCTGGGGCTGTTTTGTGCTGCAGGGAGCGTGGGGTGGCCTCTGGCCATGTTCCTGGCTCCATAGTCTAGCCCTGACTCCTCCTAAGGAAGGTGCTCTAGTAAAGATAGCCTCACCTGGCACCATTTGCCATGTGCCCGAGGGGCTGCAGGGGCTGCTGGCCCTGCAGGCTCAGCTCCATCCCTCAGTGCTGCTGGGGACAGGAGGGGACAGCCCACAAAAAGCATCTAGGGCATCAGAGGAGAGATTCCTATCTGTAAAGCAGCTTCCTGGGGGAAACTCAGATACAGGGAGCCATAGCTCTTGCAGGTATTCCACATCCGGAGGTAGTTACCTCTGCCTTTAACAGATGCCAGAGCTCCTATTTTAACTTAGCGCCATGTGTTGTGCTGGGAGGGAACGTGCTCACAGTCCCTGGAGCAGAGGCACCGCCCGACTTACCCACAGTGAGATCCATGTTGTGCCTCTCGCCCAGCGCTCGGAGCCGATACAAGCACCCGCTCTGATAGTAGTACTGGAGGAACTGCACAAAACCTGCGGGGAAAGCAGCTGAATTGAGGATGTGCCGAGACCCAGACCCACACCTCAGGCTCAGCCTGAGCCCTCCTCTGGGGTGACTCAGGGTAGAAAGATGGTCCTACCCCCATGGAGGTAGAGAGCAGGAAGAGGGCCCAGGAAAAACCCAGACAAGCAGGGAGTTGTGGGCAACTAAAGCCACTTTTCCACGTTGACTCTAGAGCGAGGCAAGCAAGGTTGGCGCTACAGGTTGCAGAGAGGTCAGCACTTACTCTGATACATGGAAAAGGAGAGGAACTGGTTCCTGAACATTTGGTACATGACCCCATCTGGCCTGAGGAGAGACAACAGTGATGAGCAGATGCAAGGCCAAGTCAAGAGGCTCTGCCAGCCTTGTCTGTCCCATGGCTGGGGTAGCAGCACTGCTGGCTCATCCCACTGCCCACCAAAATGGGACTCCCTGAATTCAGGCACCACATGGTGGCCCATCTGCTCCACTGTGGTTATGGAGGGCCTCGTCAAGAGGTGTTTACAGCAAGTCAGAGGGATGGTGCCCAGTTTCAGGCATGATTTGGGGACCTGAAGATCAAGGGCTGCCAGCACAGCAGTCAGGAAAAGCTGCAGCAGTCCTTGGACAAGAACTGCAGCACAAGGGACTGTGTTTCCTGATCAGCTGAGTGCTGCCTGTCTTGCAAAGGTGCCAATAGTTGTTTTGTTTAGTGTGGTTTGTTAGTGAGGAATGTACAGAGCAGATGGTCCAGGTCCAAAAGGACCAAGGTACAAAGACCTTGTTCTAAAGACAACCAGGTCCAAAAAGCACCAGTACAGCTATGGATTAGGGTACCTACAGAAAGGCTGCCTAATCTGAGCTGGCCTTTGTAGGCTAGAAGCAAAGCTTGTAGACTTTGTAGTCTACAAGCAAGAGCTACCTTCAAACTGCAAAAGAGGTAAGAAAAGCAGCCTAGGACATCCAGGCAGGACATGAGGACACAGAGACTTACCAAGTCAGCATGACACCTGAGAGGAAAGTGGAGATGTAGTGATGGAAAACCCACCAGCCTTTGATTCTGGAAGGCAGACACAGGTAAGAGATCACAAACACACATCAAGCAGGAGAGCCAGCCACGCTGGCAGCTGCTCTCCGGCTCCCTGTGCCTCGAGTCCAGGAGGCTCCTAGGAGCTGGGGCAGTTTTGCCTCTGCTTCTCCTCCCGGGCAGGGAGTTCATCCATCCCTCCCACCTCAGCAGCCACCCTGTGAGGGCCAGGCCAGCATGCAGAGCCGATAACCAGGCTTTGCTACACACCCTGAGTAGGAGGTTCTTGCAGCCGCTCCCTTGGCAAGCGTAGGCCTACACCATGGGTTTGAACTCCCCCAGCCTTGCTGAGAAGGACTAACTCACTGCCTGCACCCTCCCAGAGCACTTGAAGGACTCACTTGGATCCATTGTTGATCAAGATGCTCTCCCGGATGGTGAGAGTGCAATAGTACCACACCAGGAGGAAGTTAAAGACAGCATCTGTCACCCTGGTGTGGAACAAAGAGAGGGTGAAAAGGAGGCGCGGGAGCCACAACCCGCAAACTGATGGGCACAGGCACCAAGTCAACAACTATTAGAGGACACTTAATCACCCTTAATCACCCGGGGGGTGCCACAAACAGGTCTTTGCCCAGAGAGCTGCTTCTCCCACCATCTACCACCACCCTCCGTCAGGCTGCAGTAGCCACGGAGGCTGCTGCCCCTCCAAGGGCAGTGGCTGAGCTGGTGAGACCTGATTATCCAGTTACTTTGCCAGTATCTTGACTTCAGCTCCGGCTTTTAAGCTTTAGCCGTTCCAAAGCTCTGGGCCGTTCTGAAGCAGAGATGAGAACACAGAGGCCCTGAGAGGAGATCTCTGCACTTGGGGAGAGCATCCAAGCCAGACTCACCTGGAATTGAGGAGGAACCGGCAGGAGAAGGACAAGATGAGCAGGATAATGGTGAGGTAGAGCTTGAACTTCTCGTACTCATCTTTATAGGCAAACCTGCAGGGAAACAAAAGGACAAGCTAGGAGAAAGGCCAAAGGCCTCCATCCCATCAGCCTGGACAAAGGTCTGCAAAGGGGCTCTGAAACATGCTCAGGAAAACCCTCCTCACTGGGACACTTCTGAGAGGAGAACAAACTACTCTGGCTTTCACACAGGTTACAGACACTGACATAACCCCACAGTCAGGCCAACTTGGTGGCTGGCCAAAGGAACAGGGAAGGAATGTTCGTGTGGAGGCCGTGACTTGGGTCCTATTTGGCTTATTAGATCCTAGGTGGGTTAGAAGACTCCGAGAGGGAAAATGAGGAACTGGACAGCCCTGAAAAGGGACCTGTGCAAGGTACATCAAGCAGCCACACATTGTGCCTGCAGTTCAGCTTGGGAAGAGTTACTATTTCCTGGTGACAAGGAGATCCCCAACCACCTCAAAGCACGTGGCACAGTGACGACAGCACCGTACTTAGCCTGTTTGCTGAGTAGTGTGACGTTCACGTTCCCAAGCACCAGACTCAAGTACAACCTGCAGAGAGAGCAGAGGCGCTAGGACAGGCATCTCCCAGGAGCCGGCCGCGCGCCCAGCGGTCCTGCCGTGAACGCGGCACGGAGCTGCCACATATTTCCCTGTGGATTGTGCTGCTGACGGCCAGCCCAGCACGGCTGATGCTCTGCAGTGACACCGAGGACACCCAGCTGTTTTCCACTTGGAGCTGCCAGGCAGCGTGACTGGCACAAGCACTCTGGCATTTCAACTCAAGGGCGCGCAGGAAGGGCACGGTCCCCGTTCCTGCAGGCGTGGGGGTGTTCATCGGGGCTCAGCCGCAGCCCCAGTGCGGATGAAGGCCGGGGGTGCCAGGCGTGACTGGAGGCAGGCCCCAAAGAGGGGGGACAAGGATGGCTCTGCCGGGGATCAGCCTGGCTCCTGTCCAGGCACCCTCCAGGGCAGCCTGTGCTGAGCACAGCACAGCTGTGACACCGGCTGAGAGCAGCAGCACAGGCAGGTTTGTGCCCTGCAGCATCACAGCTGTGGCACGTGGAGGGAGAAGTGGTGTTTCAGCAGCTACCTTCACCCAGGGACTGTGTCCTACACATCCCCAAAGCTTCCACCCTCCCCAGAGGGAAACTAAAGCTTTCTCCAGCAGTGAGGTTAGGATCTGGCCCTCCAAGGCCAGCAGCTCATTCCCAGCTGTCTGTTCTCCCAGGAGTTGCTCTGACAGGGGGCAGCCGTGGGGGCATCCCAAGACCCTGGCAGTCCTGACTACCCACCCGAAGAAAAAGACGGAGGCGGGAAGGAGACCCAGACATAAGGCACCTCTTACCCATTTTTCTTTGGCAGGTAGGCCTCCATCTCGAAGAAGACATTCTGCCTCTCTTTTATGAGGCTCTGAGTCTCTTGGATGGATTCCTCCTGTTCAGGACTCACGTGGGCCTTGCATCTGGGGAGAAAACACAGGCACTGGCATGAGGACAGCCACCGTGACGAAAGCAGCACACGCTGGCACTTGGAGCATGACCACATCTCAGACAAGGCACCCCAAGGTCAAGAAAGACGAGCTGGGGACAAGTCTGCAACTCCGTCTGCAGGACTAGCAGATGTCTTGTCACTCTGGGATGTTGCTTCAAGGAGAGGAAGCAGAAATCAAAGTGAGGGGAGACAGACAGGTCTCCTCAGCCTCAAATAGCAACAGAGAGAGCTTTGGGCAGGAGAGAATTTGATTCAAGCACCATAAAGACCTTGCAAGCTTTGAAGAGTGAGTCAAGGCAAAGGAAACGAAAGCACAAGGAAGCCCTGGGTTAGCTCCAGACCCCAAGAAGATCCTGCTGCCAGCGAGGCTGCGTTAACACATATAGCAGAGCTCTGTCCTTGCGGCTCTCCTGAGGCACCCTAGCTCTAGGGGCTGTCACAGGGCATCAACTTACTTCTTTAGAGAGACAGACAGCTCCTTCAGCCTCTTCTTCTGTCGTGCGATGGAGCTGGAGATGCCATCCTGGAGCTTGGTCAACTCCTCGAGTTTCTGCTTGTACAGCTTGTGGTTATCCTGGGAATGAGAGACCGGCACACGTTGCAGCCTTTGGCCTTTGCATGAGCCCAGCAGCCCTTGGGTCTTCTGCAGAGTGCCTGGCCCCACCTTGCACAGCCAGCACTCCTGAAGGCCCCGGGGACACAAGGCTTGTCTGTCTGCTCCAACCCCATCCTCTCTGAGCCCCCAGTGTGACAGGCCCCTCAGTACAACCAGCTCAGGGCAGATCAGTGCTGGCTGCTCTGCTGCTGCTCAGAAACATCCCTGGTAGAAAATGGGATGTATGAAAGCGATGCCTCCCTCAGAAAGCTCCTGTAATCCAGTGTACAACAGGCTGGGTAATAGAAAGGAGGGTTAGAAAATGCAGGTGGGTGGCCGGGGTAGCTGGGCACACTGTAGAGTGACAGGAGTGTCTGGCCACGCGGCCGTGCGCCCACAGACCAGGGCACTCGACCACCCTCACGCCCTGTAAAAGCCCGGCTTAAGGCACAGCCTTGTCCTGGGGACATTCCCATGGCTGGGAAAGCAGCAGCTGCAGCAAAGGGGCCGCGACAGAAACCCAAATGCTCTGGTGTGAGGTGAGCTGGGGCTTGGGTCACACCAGGCCAAGCTGACATGGAGAGAGGTGCCTCTCCCTGCCGCTGTCCGGCATGGGATGGGAAGCGTCTCCTTTCTCTGCCAGAGGCCGTGCTTTATCCAGGATCCCCCCGGAGCCCCCGGTTAGGTGCTGGGTGGGATGCTGGAAGGAGCCTGTCGGTAGGCAGCACTAACAGGACCGGCAGCAGGGCTCAGGTCGACGGGCGGGCTCCGAGTGCCACCGTAACCCAACCGCACCTGGGTCACCCGAGCTGCCATTCTTCCTCTATATTTAGAAAGGAAAGGGGAGACCACACCACGTCAACACTCCTTCTTGTGAAAGCCAGTGGCAAACAACCTTGCTGCGACCACGAGCGGCCCGGGTGGCGCCTCCAGCAGAGGAGCGGAGCGCGCTGCTCACAACCACCCTTGGACTAGACCTTGAGGTTTGCAGTTTTCACCTCTCTGGTGCTTATCGAGCACTTTATCAGCAGATCCCAAAGGAGAAAGGTGAAAGCGAGGCACAGAGCAGGAAAACAACTTGTTCTCCCTCCCGAGACAGGCAGCACAGGAGCAACGGAGTGGGAACAGGTCCCAGATATGGCCAGCAGTGATTGATGTCCCTGCTTGACAGCCAAGCTTCCTTGCTTCCATCCAAAGTCATCCAAGCTTCCAACCTGCTTCTGCTGCCCTCGGGAGCGCAGGGCAAGTGGCGCTCGGGCTTGCTGCTCTTCCACGGCTGCTTTAGAGGCTCCACAGCCTGGACCCCAGGGAGCCAAACCGGGAGCGGGTGCTTGGGATCCGGCCCCGGAGCGGGAGCTGCCCCGTGCCTGCTGCGCTCCCCATGGCGCGAGCGCGGCGGGTCCCTCCGGGTCTCCCTTGCCCCAGACAAGGGCGCTGGCGCCGGCAGCACCGTCCCCTTGGCCCCCTCGCTGCCCGGGGGAGGCTCCCGGTTCACGCGCCGCGCCAGGCGAGGGGACCGGCGGCCAATCCCTCCCCTCGGGTGACCCTGCTCGCTGCCCACGTCCCCAGCCCGGATTACACAAAGCAGGAGGCGCCGTCCCCGCCGACGCGGCGGGGCCCAGGCCCCTTCCCGGCCCCCGCGTGTCCCCGAGCAGGGTCTCCGAGCGCCCGCGGGGCTCCAGCCACCCGCTGCACCGGGACCCGCATTCCCGCCGTCTCCCGGCGGAGAGGAGCGGGAGCCCCCCCGAGATGCGGCCGCCCCGGGCCCGTGAGGAGCTGGGGAGCCCCCCGGGCCCCGCTCGGCCTGGGCAGCCCCGGCGGGAGGCGCGGGCTGTGACAGGGAGGGCGGCGCGCGCCGCGGAACCGCGGAGGCTGCCGCGGCCAGGGCGCGCGGGCGGCCCACCTGGATGCGCTGGTAGCCGTCCTGCAGCTCCTGCCACTCGCGCAGGCAGTCGGCGGCCGAGGCGCCGCTCGCCATGGCCGGGGCCGCGCGCGGGGCGCTGCGCCGCCGCCGCCGCCGCCGCCGCCGCCTCACCGGCCGCTTCCGGGCGCGCCCCGCCGCCAACGGCCGCGTCACGGGGCGGGGCCGAGGCCCGGCCTGGGGGCGGGGCCTAGACCCGGCCTGGGGGCGGGGCTGAGGCCTGGGTGGGGCGGGGCTTGCGCCACGCCGCCAAAGGCCCCGTCAAGGGGGCGGGGCCTGGGACAGGGCTGGGGGCGGGGCATTGAGGGGGCGTGTCCTATGGCTCCGTTTGGGGGCGGGGCCTCGAGGGGGCGGGGCCATCCCCGCTCTGAGCCGGTCCCTCCGCGGGGTTTTTAAGGGCAGTGACCGGCCCGGGGGGACCCGGGTGCCCTTAGTGCTCTCCCTACCCGCCCAGGTCACACTGCAGGCGCCTCGCTGAGGTTCGAGGGCTGGGCATCCCCTGCCCCAAGCTTGCACTTTTCAGTAGCCTTCAGTGAAGTTTGAGAAGGTAAGGACGGAATGATGCTGTTCCCAGGTAGCCCTTTTGGGCTTTCAGTTCTGGGGAGGTCTGAAATGAAACACCGTTAGCACAGAGTGCAATGAGAGCCCCAGAGAATCGTTGGTAGTGTTTTATTTTGTGGTGTCAATACAAAGAAATGACAGTTCTTAAAGAGTGGAAATTCAGATTTCATGTAACAGGGTAGAGGTGTCAAACTTCTCTGCCCTTTAAAAAAATGTTCTATTAGAAAGGTAAATAGAAGATAGAAAGGTAAATAGAAGGTATGTGTGAGGTCCCGCTAAGCAGGCTGGTCTCATACAATCCCATCTGCAAGCCTGTGAGAAGCTGTTCCTGCATCCTAGTGTCTGCCAGGATCTGAGAAGATGGTGCAGAAGGGAGGAACTTCTGAAATGAGGAATTTCTGTTTCTCCATCTGAAGTCAGGTGTAGTCCATCTCTCAAATACCTATCCCTCACTGTGGATTGATAAACTTTCTCAGAGCTAGTTCTGATCATTTCCACATAGCTGGGTTAATGAGCATGGTGGATAATGTGGTTATAATAATCACCTTAGCTTATGAAAGAGACAAGTAGTGCACAGGGGGCCGCATCCTTCCGGCCTCCCTTTCCCCAAACCACCATCTTCAACAGCACAAGAGGGTTTCCCTTTTGTCTCCACAACTTGACCCAAAATGATACCTGCTGATAATGGAAACCATTCCATAATGTTAAGATGTTTTTCAAACACAGTTCAAGTCCCTTTCTAGGTATAGATCAGATCTATAGAACAGATAGGAAAGCACCGTTCCTTGCTGGGTGTTGTCCTTGCTGCCTGTCAATAATTTGGTTCGGAGATGTCTGTGATTGTGATCCCATAGATGCGGGTCTCCCAATCTGAGAGCTGTTTCACAAAGCCACGGTTTGGTCTCATGTTTGTTTTGCATTTCCGAACGTATTCCCAAGCTTCCTGTAAACAAGAAGGAAGGAAGAAAGTGTTAGGAATTTGAGCTGAAGGCAAAGCTCATGTATTTATGCTAAGACACTGCACGTGAGCTACACAGCTGCTTAGCTACTTCCTTGGTATTTCATGTTGGACAGCAGGAGCCTCTAGATGAGGACGTGGCTACCAAAAGAGGGACTGTCTAGATCTAGATGAGAACTTTAGAGAAGCCTTTTATCTTTATAAGCTCAGCTCAAGCCTCTCTCTTTATGTGCCCCATGCCTTGCATTATTTTACACTGATTGAGTGATGCAGTCCTGGATTTCCACCAGAGGCTACACCAAAACACTATTTTTTCCATGGATGATAAATGAAGCACTGAAGTATCAGCTATCTACAGCTAAGCAACAAAGGTTATTGTATTTCTGGATTAGTGTGACCCAATGTGGCCGAGCAGCTGGAAAGCTGTCCAGTTATTCCACTGTGTTAAAGCCATCTTCATTATTTATTAGCTTTGTGTAATTAGCCAGAACTGTGCTACCAAAGTGGCAGGCCCACTCATATCAGCCCATCTTTGCTCCACCAATATGCTTGGGGTTGACCAAGCAGTGCTCATCTGACTCACAAAACAGAGCTTCCCCCAGCAATCAGAGGATTGCTTAAGTGCAATGAGACCAAAGGTTAAAAGATTGTGCTCCATTAGTTTGTTTTGCTAATCTTGGTGATTCTGCGTGCTCTGAGGCTGATAATCCAATATTTACTGTTCCAAGGCACAGATGACCTATAGTTCCCCCAAA
Source organism: Nothoprocta perdicaria (assembly GCF_003342845.1). Lineage (NCBI taxonomy): Eukaryota > Metazoa > Chordata > Aves > Tinamiformes > Tinamidae > Nothoprocta > Nothoprocta perdicaria. Next base: position 1,094,097 of record NW_020455082.1, read on the forward strand.
CTCGGTAGATCTACTAACATACCAAACACTAATCGAGTAAGAGGCTTCACATCCCAGACGTGCCTTTCTTTTGCAAAATCCATGTCTTTGGGAATCCTGGAGCCACACTAAAAGCTTTCAAAGATCTTTGCCTACACTGGGTGAAGAGTCGACAGGAGTCTGTTGCAGTGTTTCAGTCTGCAACAAACACATTTGTCTGCCAGGGCAATCCACTGCCAGGAAAGTTTTGCCCGGTCAACAGTGTTGCTGCAGGAATCTGTTAAGGTCTTGCCCCCCATCCCTTTTTTTCTTCTTTCCCCTACTTGGCGAAATACCGAGACCAAATTGGTCATCTCAGCTGAGAGAAACTGCCATGATCAGCCTTTGACTTTTGCACTGCAGCAGCAAGCACCTCCAATAATTTAGCAAGCAGGGGCAAACAGCAAGGGAATTGTTATCAATCTGCAGGAGCAATCACACCCAGCATTAGTATCGGAGGCCTGATAGTATCTAGTGCCCTGCTGGCACATTCAACCTGAAATTACCCTTTGGCACACTGATGGTAGGCAATTTCCTGTTATGTTGCAAATGCTTGCACAGAATCGTTTAAATGATTAAGTGTATGCCCAGCTTCGTTGAAAGCCTTCAAGCTCCCACAGGAGAAAACCCACTCTCCAAACAAAGACAAGATTTTTAAGGAGCCGTCTTTCAATTCCCATTCATCAGATAACACCAGCCTGGTCGGTGCCAAGCAAACACAGCGAAATGTTGTCTGTAACAGTGCAATGCTGGTATGTTGTGGGCAAAGTCAAAAAGGATCTCGGGTCTGGTAAAAGCAGGCAGTCTAGCACACAGCTGGGAAATTAGCAGCCTTCGTTACTTTTCTTATGTAATTCAAGAGCTATGGAACAGAATGTACTGGCTCTTTAAACCGTAGATTCCTCTTGGTCCAGTACTATCCCAATCCAGATTTTCCTGTGGTAGTATCATTGAGAGGGGATTGCTTCCAGGGGCAAAAAAAAACCCCTTTACTCTTTTCTGAAGAAAATGGTTAGGTCAGAACTTTGTAAGTACTACAGGATGAACCTCCCTGCAGCCCCATGGTAATAAGAGATGGGATCAACTCAGGTAACTTCCAAGTAGTCTCTATCTCAGATCCAGGAAAGCAGAACTCCTAAAAACTGAAACTGTTGTGTTATTTTTGTAGCCCTGTAGCTAAGCAAGAATATTACAGATGTCATATTAAGGAGTCATAGATCCAAATTCTGTTTTTAATAGTATAAATAGGACGGTCTGAGAGAATAAAATCTATTACATTATCACGTAGACAGTAGACACAGATAATTTATTCCTCATTTATTCCTCATTCCTCATCAATTCATTCCTCAATTTATTCCTATATCTGTTAAGGAACAGAAATAAACTATAGACCTAGTCAGCATCTGTTGGAATTATGAAATGATGTACCTTCAGGGTAAATTGTGAAGAATGCATAAGATAGGCCATGATTACTGTGCTGCTCCGGCTTATCCCCAGGTTAGAGAACACCAGCACTGCTCCATAATTTATCTGAGCATCTGAATAAAGAAATGCCACATTAGTGATACCAAAAACAAACAAAAAAAACCCCAAAACAAAAGAATTGTAAAGATGCTGTGAATGCTGACAGATTACTAGCCTGAGGGACAGGTGCATTCATGAACCCTGACAGGAACAGATGGGCACTGCCAGTTCATTGTTTTGTAAATGTTTGTCTTTTGTTAGAAACCCACTGAGCTAAAAAGTGGCTGAGAAGAAGAGAATCAAATGATAATGACCAGTCAGTGCTTCAAGACAGATCAGTTTCATCCTTTTGTAAGTGTGGTGAAAGTGGCTTACTCATCAGCTGTGGTCAACATCAAATCAGCCACCCACTTTCTTCCCAGATGGGTTTAAAGATACCAACATTTCTGATCAATGCATCAGCCATGTCTTATCAGTGTTCTGTGCTCAAGTTGAAGGAATCAGCTCTAGAACTGGAAGGGACTTAGACTTCACGTGCCTTATCCCTCTGTGGATCACCAGCAGAAAGCATATACCGGTGTTGTGGATATTGGCTAGACATCATTGCTAAAATTAACAAATTCCTTTTTACAAATCACCACTTTGCTTTAAGAGGATGTCATCACTCACATATAAAACACAGGTTCTGTATTTTACAAATAATCTTTTGAACTTTTTCCCTCCCTCTCCAGAGGTGACAGCATGACATGTTTAGGTATACTAACGATTGCAGTCTAGAACTAGGCCAAGGCCACTTCTTTTACTGTTGTTGAGAGGTAGGTTTCTATCAAACTAAATTCTACTAAAGTAGAATTTTCTGAGTTATTCTAGTTCTGTTCTAAGTTCTGTGGGTGGAAATAGCCTCGCACATACACGTACCTGCCATGAGCTCACCTCCTCTCTTCTGCAGATATGTGGAGAACTTCAGTCTAGTGTTCATCCATAATTGCTTCCATTTAAATAATCTACTATAGGCTACCATGTTGTTTAAATAATCTACTATAGACTGCCATTTTTACAAGGGCTACAGCTGCTAAACTCTCATAGTCTATTTAGGAAGCTTCCACATACTAATGTGAGAAAGAGACTTTCTTCTGAAGTACTGCGGGGAATAGAACTGGGTTCTGTTTGAGTTTCCACACATGCTAGTCATGAAATACGATTTAGGACCCCCAAAACACATCTTCAAATATTGTTTTCTTGCTTGTATCAGGTTATCATTTCTTATTGTACATTTTGGTTATAATATTTTTGGCTACTGGGTAGTCTTTTAGTTCTAAATCTATACAAGAGTAGGGCCGTGGTGTGTGGCAAGTGCTATTTCAGGAGCTGATGAAAGATCCATCTTGCCTGGGAGTATGCTGATATTGAGAGATTACAAGCTTTCTGTCTGAGCAAAATGTGGTCACTCCCATTTGATATCTGAAGGTAAATAAAATCTCAGCAATTTCAGATCAGGAACAACTCACCTACAAAATGACAAATGGTAGAAAAGTGAGAGAAAAGATCTGCATCGGGAGAATCTGCAACAGATATATGGAGGAGCTTGTCTTCCGCAAAGCTACATAAAGGGAACACAGCATTAAAGGACCAGGGAAGCAACTTTGCAAAAATGTGCACATACACTTGAGGAGAGTATGCTGCTTAACTTACAGTGCTGTAGGCTGCTTAGAAATGTTGACTTGGGCTTTGATCTTCAAATCCTTGAGAATTTTCGGATCACAAGCCTGCTTGAAATTGCCCATATACAACTTTGCAGGCAGTATCTCTACTGGGTATGGCTTCAAGTTGTCTAGTTCCTGCAGGAAAAACCACAGGCTCACTTTAGAAGTATTTTTTCTTATTAGCTTTGTAACTTCTTAAACTGATGTGAAGAAATGAACACAAGCTTAGTCAGCAGCCCGTGACACATTTTAGTATAATGAGTCATTTAATCATCTGAACATTCTGAAATACTGGAGTCTTTACTAGATTTGTAGAGAACAATTAACAGAACTGCTACCAGTGTGGCATTACTTAAAATAACTGTTAAACGTGAGGCAGAATATATATATATATATATATAGATATTTATAATGCATGGAAGGACAGCAGTGTAACAGAATCATTTTGCTGATTACAGTTTGCAAGCCTCAGGGAAATCATCTGTTCCCTGACAGAGCTGCAGGTGTGAGGTGGTGGCCCAAAACAAGTTCACAGCTACTTTTGATTTGTGCAGCATGAAAGCCAAGAATAAAAGCATGTAAATTTGCCAAGAGAAGCAAACAACACACAGAAGCTAACTGTGCCTCTATAAGCATATCTGAAACTCAGCTAATGCCACAGCAGAATAATAGAGCTAAACTGAGCAGCAAGGAAGTAATCTGTATCAAACCGAATCTGATGGAGAAGTTTAGCAGTTTATAACCCATCACAAAAATAAATAAATGTTTTTTCTTCTGCATTGTAACATCCCAGGGGATAGCACCATGTCATGGACTTTATATCATTTGAACCAGATGTGAAGTTTTATGAATAATGAATATGAAAGACACACTGCAGTGGTATCTCCTCTGCCCTTTAAAGATGCCCCTTTTTTTATATTGCCATCGATGTAAAATGAGGGTAATTGCTTTTAATAAGCTCAATACATTATTTTTATAGGCAAAACTAAATTATTAGGATGCCAAGCTTTCAGTGGATGGCTGTTTTCTTTCTGGGCCCATTGAAACAGGCACCAAGATATGTGCTTTGTGATCCTTGCAGATGAAAAGCTTTATAGACACAGAACCTGTCTAAAAATATTTACTTCTGTAATATCTCAGATAACCACATATAGAGATCAGATAAAGAGATCACAGAGGAACTTGCTTTTTTTTTTAATCACTCTGGACTGTTCATTAGTTATCAATACTCTCTAATAGGCCAGTTTCAATGTCGTCGGAGAAAGCTTCCCAGTTTGTTTTCATGAGCTTTTCTTCCATGCAATAAAAGAGGAAAAGACACAAAATGTAGCTGTAAAAGAACTAGTGGTGTGACTCAGGGCAAGCACAGTAACTCCAAGTACATTCAAATCCTGTGTTTGAAATTACTCTGGTATCAGGTTCATAATACCATTTAACTTCAATTCAGTAGCCATGGATGCTTGATTAGCAATATGAATGCTATTGTTTTCTACTTGGAAATTAAAATCTAATCTCACCTGAGGCATCCAGAATAACTTCTGAGTCCTCAGAAAATGATAGCAGGCTGTAAAACGCCTGTATCCTCCCGTCAGGATGAGCACAGGGTGGCGGGTGAACTGTTCTAAGTCTCTGCCATATCGAACTGCAGTTCCTTCCTCAGCATCTAATGAGATAAAAAAGCTATTTGCCAGGACTGGTTTAGTCTCTCCATCAGCATCTGGGGTTAAATCTGGGCCACTGACACTGATAGCAAACTACTTTTGATTTCACAGGGTTTAGGATTTCATCTAATGGTCTGTAGAAAGCCTTGTTAATTGCTAGACTTATTCTTTAATCACTGCTGCAGAATAAGGCACGCTGGCGTTCACATCTTGATCTTTTATTCTCCTCATAGTTTCTTTTGTAGGTCCAAATAATTTTTTTCTCCCCATTATCCTTTGGGAAATGCTTATAGTAAGTTCCTATAATAGAGCAGTATTCTTAGTTTCAATCTAATCATATTACTTTTTATGGAGACTCTTTTCTTTGCCCCTTAAACAACAGGGAGAGAAGGAGGTGGTTTAAACATTTTTTCCCAACCATTTTAAACGTTATCCTTAGTGATGCAAATTATGTGAGAGGTGGTTGCTCCCCCTCATTCTCCCACAAGATCCATCCAGAGTGCCTCGAACTACGTCTGCTTTAGGATTAGCACAATGGAAAACTGCTTCTGAGTCTTCATAGCTTGCTTTGACAATGTCTCATCATGCAGCATTTATGAACACACATTAACTGTACACCTTATACTCTCAGGTTTTTCCCTCAGAAATCAGGGTGTGGCCTAGATGTAAAACTTTGATAAAACTATAAAAGTTCTTATAACGCTGATAGGAGCCAGGTTCAGAACAACCTAACCCAACAAAAATAAGCGGTTCTTCATACAACACAATTCCTTGCCAAAGAATGTTTGAAAGCCAAATATTTACATGGTTCAAGGAAGACTGCACAAGTTCATGGAAAAGTTTTCAATTCTGCAGCCTTCACAGCAATTTTAAATATGATAATATGACAGGTTTAAATAACCTTTAGAAGGAAGTACTCACTCAGTGAATATAGGGAACTTGTCTCAGCATTTTCAATCTCTGAGGAAGCACTGGCCCCTAAAAGGCAATAAGTAGATAGGGCAAATCTCAATGAAATAAGAGTACGGAGAAGAAAAAAAAATCTTTTCTTTACATGCATTGAAGAACTTTGTGGGGATCAGCGCAAGGGTAGGGAACTGGACCTACTAGGAAGCCTTGAAATAAAACCTGTGTTTATGAAGCCTAAGAACATATGTAATACAGTCAGTAAGAAAAAAAAAAATGAGGTATATCACAGTATTCCCAAATAAAACTGAGCATAATTTGGATCTCTTCCAAATAAGCTCATAAAAGTAAATGAGGAATGTGAAGAGTATCCTTCAATGAGGTCTTGACTGACATGAGTCATAAGCAGGACATCTGACCTACCTTTTTCACTCTCCTCTTTCTCATTATCACAGAAATCCAAGGAGCTGGTCTCGCCGTCATACACAACACAGTATCTGACACACTCCAACTCCTCCAAATCCGGTACCAGATACTCGCCTGTAGGACTCTAGCAAAATCACATCAAAACTGTATCAGGAGAACAAATCCACATTTTTCTTGAGGCATCAGCCCTACAAACATCCTGCAAGTTACCGCTCTGTTGCTACAGGATGGGTTTGGGGACTACATTTGTACTTTATTCTGAAAGACTCCAGTTACGTAAACTGCTCGGGATTGCTTAATCAGCTTCAATGGTAAAGATGTCAGCACAGTTCTTTGTGAGACAGTGCTACAATATGTGAGGCCTTGTGCAATATTTTTCCTGATACTCAGCTTCTATGTCCCAATTCTTGGGGTTGCTGAGGCCACCTTTTCTTTTTCTCTTGTGTTAAAACACATCCCCCCAGTGGTAGAAATGAAACGTTTCACACGGGCAGAGGAAAGACTAGAATAATTCCCTCTCCTTTTAAGCCAGTTCTGGTTTACTTCTAAAGTCCGGGGATGGCTTGAACAAATGGTAAGCTCCCCTCACCTGTTCAATCTTGCGTGCAGTAATAATATGGCTCTCATCGAACTCACGCTGAGTGCGGGCATCTGAAAAAACAACCGAGACAAAACAGTTGGCTTATTTGGTACTTTTAAAGTAGACTCTTCTTCGGAGCTCAGTCAATGGGAATTCAGGCACCAATGCCAAGGAGAAACAGGCAGAGATTATTTCTTAGAAACTGCGACTTTATGAAATGTAGTTAATGAAGCACAATCCTGAGGGGATCCCAGACTGGCCTAACACCAGGTGACACCGCCAACTTCAGGCTCAACACGTGGGGACCCGCTGAAAACATTTAATATCACAGTATTTGGCATCCGTTTTGTTTTTTGTTGTTTTTGGAGCCGTGTCTGTCGGGTCGAGGTCCTACGAGGCCACACACAAGCCGGGTTCCCTGGGGTGTCCATGTGCGCGGGAAGCCCCCGGGTCTGCTGCTCTGCCACCTCACCCAGCAAGCAGAGGTAGTTGGGCTCGGCGAGCCTGCAGAGCCGTGCGTACTGGTTGAGGATGTTGTAGAGCTCCGTGGGCTCGCAGAGCCGCAGTCCCGCCATGCCCGGCCCCGCCGGCCCGGACCAGGCCGCGGCCCGCGCCCGTCGCCATGGCAGCGCGCGCCGACCCGTTGCTACGTTACCGCAAGTCTCGCGAGAGCTCCCGGGTAGGCGGGCGGGCTCAAATATCGCGAGGCGCGCGCGGCGCAGGCCCGCGCATGCGCTCTGCCGTGGAGGTCGTTGGAGTCACCGGAGGTGCCGCGCCATGTTCTCCCGCCTCGCTCGTCCCGTCACCGGCCTGGCCCGCGGCCTCGCCACCACCGCCCAGGTACGCGCCGCGGCCGGGCGCCCTGCTCGGGGCTGCCGAGCCCGCGCCCTCCGCGGCGGGGCAGCCCTGACCCGGCCCGAGCCGCGGGGAAATGGCCGGGATGTGCCCCGCTCCCCTGGCCGCTCCTCGGAACCGGGAAGCGGGCTGGAGGGGCGCGGGTTAAACGGTGATCCTGCCCTGAAGGCCCTAGCGTGTGAACCCTGGCGCTAGGGGACACGAAAAGGGGCCATGGGGTCTCTTTATCTTCCAAAGTAGATAGTTTACCAGTGGCAGCCCCCGGAATAACGGTCACAGCTGTAGAGACAGGCTTGGCGGGCGAGGATCATGTGGTTACTTTGAGATTGTGGTAATTACTAATGAGATTTGGAGCTCTTGGTCTCAGCTCAGCCGTAAGTACAGCGACAGGGTTATTAAGCCTGCAAGCTGTTCTGGTGGGGCCCTGTAACTGCTCTCCCTGGGAGAGTATTTTTGCTAAATTACAGTTGTTGCAATAGGAAAATAACTGAACTAAGGTCAAGTTGATTAAGCTTCTGGGTAAACTATTTTATTTCCTGTCATAGCATGATAAGGAGGCTGTACATGCAGTGATTGGGGCAAATATGGCTTTATCTGGTAAGAGAGTGATTAAAGATATCATTATCAATGGAGACTCTATTACCACGTCACATCTCCACATCACTTCCACAGTAGCCTTTGGTTCTTGATTGCATTGACAGAACCATCACATTTAAGGCTGTTTTAGTCTTTTTGTGTGACTTGCTTCTCCTTTGGCAGGACTTCTTTTCTCCAAGCATGAGAATAGAAGTTTTCAAGAGATAATCTTCCAGAGAGCATGTTAGAATAAAATTGACTCACCAGTGGAACGCAAGAGTAGATTTTATGTGCTTCTTTGCTCTTAATGCTCAATCTTGGAACAGCTACGAGTGCTATTTGGAATGTATTTCAGGCTCAATTTTTTTCATGTATGTGCATGTATTATTTGTCTATAAATTATCCCAAAGGACCAGTTGTTTAAGTGAGATGGCGTATATCTTGATACTGCAGCTAAAACTCGAGAAAGTGTGAAGTGTGTATTGCCCTAAATCACTTCTAGGCCTGCAGAGTGGTAGGTATTAGCCTTAAGCAGCAATCCCCAGCTGAAGGAAGTTAATCCTTTGGAGTGTGTTGCTTTTTCTTCCCCTTTGAGGCTCAGATGATTTAAAAAAATCTTTCTAGCATTTTTTTACCAATAAATACCAAAGATCTTTGGGAAGCAGTCATGGGAATAGCTTTATACTGCTTAAATGGCAACCTAATTTATGTACTGCTTGGTAAAGAAATTGGGAAATAGAACTAAAAGCAAAGAAAACATGTTGAAATCCCCAAGGCCAGTTGAGTAGTAGCTACCAAAACATGTCTCCAATATGTTTTTATTTTTCCTCAGAATAATGCTAAGGTGGCAGTGCTTGGGGCCTCTGGAGGGATTGGGCAGCCCCTTTCCCTTCTCCTGAAGAACAGCCCGCTGGTGAGCAGGCTCAACCTCTACGATATCGCGCACACTCCGGGTGTTGCAGCTGACCTCAGTCACATCGAGACAAGAGCACAAGTTAAAGGTACTGCGAGCTGCTCTATGCCACGTGTGTGCAGAGAACTGTGTTAACAAGTTCTGATGAAGTTAAAGAAAACTTCATCTTCTTACCTCATTCAATTGGAAGATTTCTTCATGGAGTTTTTTTTTCAGTCCTTGACTAATAGTAATAAAGCAGAGTCTCAAAGTATACATAATAGCAGACATTAAGTAGTTTCAAAACAAAAGATAAATGTGAGGTTCTCACAACACTCATCTTGTAGTGTTGGAAATGCATAACAACAAAGCATAAGTTAGAGTCCATCTCTAAGCTTGTTGCTTTGCTTTTGAGCATAAGTCTGAATTGAAGGCTAAAAGGAAAAAAAAGGAAGTGAGTGCTTTTAACTGTAATTTTGATTTCTTTTTTTCCAACTGTCAAATTTACCTGACAAAATCATAATGCATAGATGTCTTCTTTTCCAGGTTTCTTGGGGCCTGAGCAGTTGCCAGAGTGTTTGAAGGGCTGTAATGTTGTAGTAATTCCTGCAGGAGTGCCTAGAAAACCAGGTACGTTCTCCTTGTTAAAAGTTTCAGGGCTTCTAGGAGGTGTTTCTCTACAGCTCTGCTGTTTAAATAGGGCTGTATCTGCTATCATATGGACAGAGACATTCCTGATGTTGATTTGGATGTAAATGATCTGCTAGTGACCCAGAATTTGTGGTATTGGGCGCTGGGATTAACTTCTGTCTTAACTGATTAGCTTTAAAATAAATAAATTTCTGGAGTTTTTGTGTAAGGATGAGATGCAGAGATATTTCAGAGAGGCTGTAAGTAACTTCTCTAGAGTTTCTTACACAAACCAGAACTGTATTCAGAGACTGGTCCTCTGTTTCATTTGTTCATCAGAATTAAAAAAAAGCCATTTATTTTTTGTTAATTGTATGATACTGTTTCTGAGGCTGTTTGAATGTTCTTAAGCCTTTCTAGCATCTCTGGTATATTTCATTCCTACTCTGTCCTACTGAGAATGCAAAGGAAGTATAGATTTTATTCCCATCACTTCTTAATTCTCATTTTTATGTGAATAAAGTAGTTTCTGCAACAGAAATGAGCAATAGCACTTACTGTGTTGCACAGGGCAGTTAGTGTTCCAACTGCAGTGGTAAGTGGGAGTTTCATCCTAGGATCAGCTTTGCTGCTGTGAGCCTCACTGATAATTATAAGGGTCAGTAAGGTGATGCCTCGAGCTGCCAGGATCAAATTAGGACAGTTACTGTCTGGACAGTTACACCTGAGGTGGTCACTCCTGAAAAGAGCTGTTCTATCTGAAAAGGCAGGAATTTCTTATTAACAAGGAGAGCTACCTCATTTACTGCCACTGGAGAGTTTTCTGGATATAGTTAACCAGAAGCCAGAGTTGTTGTATCTCTATCCAGAGTAGAGCATTGCTTTCTGAGTTGCTTGCCAACTAATGTATGAACTGTGAGTAGCTTAAAATATTGAACTGAATATATTTCAGGTATGACCCGTGATGACCTGTTCAACACCAATGCGAGCATTGTTGCTAATTTGACGTCTGCCTGTGCAAAGCACTGTCCAGAAGCCATGATCTGTATTATTTCTAACCCAGTAAGTGTGTTCTGGAGACCTGGAATAGGTAGAGTAGGCTGGGAGTACTAGAGTAACATGGTTCCTGTTATGACATTTATTAGTATTTTCTTGACTGTCATCTTCAAGATCTATAGAGTGTTTGCAGCACAATGATGGGGAGGACCCCTTCAAGCTTGGTCCTAATTACCAATTTACCTTGTTCCATAGTAAAGTTAAATTTAACCTGGGTATAAAAGTGCTTACTTTCATCAACATCTAGATTACTGTGGTTATACTTATTGGCATGTTAGCTGAAATAGTTTAGCTCATTAGCAGAGGTGCCTTTATAATGTGAATGAACAAGTTATTCTCTTGATTATTTCAAATGGAGGAGTTATTCCAGCCTGCCTCCAAATTACTCTTCAATTTAGAGATTGGTTACAGAAGACTTCAAGCTTGAAGTTTACTTGGAGTTGTTTACTAGCTTGTGCAGTTTATGCATTTGCTTAATTATTATATTTTTAATAAATACTTGCTTACTCTTGCTTACAGGTAAATTCAACCATCCCCATAACTTCAGAAATCTTCAAGAAGCATGGTGTGTATAATCCCAACAAAATTTTTGGTGTTACAACGCTGGACATTGTCAGAGCAAACACTTTTGTGGCTGAGCTAAAGGTAGGTCATAACTGATCCTGGAGGAGGGATGCTGTATGGTTCTGTCATCAAATCTATCAAAAATAATTTTTAAATCACTGGACAGAGCCGACATAGCTCAGATTTTTCCAGAGCTGGAGGTGAAGGCAACAGTTCCCACTTTCCATTCTTTCTTTGAACCTGGGGATAGGATTTCTGTCTTGCAAAATTCACTTCAGGACACTTTGGCTTTCCATTTTCATAGCTGTCCTCTGTAAGTGAGCAATATGTCTGCATTAATTCTATTGACGTTTTCAACTCTGATGGTGCAAGCAGAGAACGTTGTAGTGCATCTCTGCAAGCAAAGTCTCTGCTGTCTTAAAATATGTTGTACAGTACTAGGAGGTGTAATAGTATGACTGCTTCTCGTAGCCCTGATGGAGTTTGTAGTTTTGCTGTTATTTTCGTGAACTTACATTAATAGTATTTTATAACTTGTCATCAGGATAACATGGAGTTCAACAGTGCTGATTTAGCTTTGTTCCTGGAGTGTAGCTGCCTGTGAAACTTCTATCATGTATATTACCATTGACTTACAGATATGCCCAAATACATAGGGTAAAGAATGAGTATAATGGCTTTTTTATCCATGTGCTTCAGAAAGTGAAGTTTCATGTTTTCCTTAGGGTTTAGATCCAGCTCGTGTAAGTGTCCCAGTTATTGGTGGCCATGCAGGGAAGACTATCATCCCTCTCATCTCTCAGGTAGGTCATAGCAACTCTTGTGTGGCCTTGTACTATGTTCTCTTCCTCGTCAGTACGTAAGAGTTGATGTTAAGTGTCTTGGTCATGGCACGTAGCCTCCTAGGGTATAGCACACACCATCATCCCTGCTTTTGTGGGGATGCTTTTCCTCTGGGATAAAGTGTGAGACTTTGAATGCTTATGAGCTAAATCTGAACTCCTCTGGGTGTTTTAAATAGCTCCTCTTTTTCCCCTAAGGGGTTCTAGGTTAAGCACTGATGAATAGTGTGAGTGACAAGATATGTTGGTGTTGTATCGTGTGTGTGTTTTTAATAGCTGTTGAGTGATGTGAATGCCTTGCTTCAGTGGGAAAATGAAACTGTCTTTGCCTTGGAGGCCTGGAAACACTGCTTCAATGCCCAGAAGTGAAGTGAGGCAAAGCTCAGGTTCTACGCAGAGGCCTCCTTCAGTAATGCCTCGCAGTCAGATAAGCATTGTCCTCAACTTAAACTAGAAGCTCTTGGAAGAATAAAATGCAGTTCCAGAGTATGCTCTGTAGCTTCAGGAGGAGATGGCTAGAATATGTACAGCACAAAGGGATGCTGTGGTGCAATTCCCTGGGAAAAGGCAAAGCTTTTCTTTAGCAGGAATCAAGTATCCCTCACAGAGGATGTACTCCTGGGGAATAAGAGCAAAGGCTGCAGGGCAGCTGTATCCTGAGAGGGTGCTTGCATTAGCACATCCTGTGGGGACAATGACATTGCTCTTAACAGACTCACAGAGCAGTATGTGAAGGTTCAGATACTTTGTAAATAGTGCTTGTAGACTGGATGCTTCATAAAGTTCTTAACTTCTGTAACATCACAGTGACCTAAATATATAGTAGGTGGCCTTTTGAAATTCCTAAGGCCTGTTACATGCTTGGAGGACAATGACAAGCCCTAGCTTTGTAGTCAGGCCTTGAAGTGTTCTTGAGCAAGCTAGCAATGAACAGGCTACTGTTATAATTCGGGCAGTAGCGAGAAGATTGGTGAACTTCCATAGCTGGTCAGTCTGTCACTCAGTCTATAAGCTGGGGCAATTAGCTTTCCTAGTTAAAACTTCCCGGAGCAATGTCAGCTGTAAAGAAAGTACCACATGGACGGCCTTATACTGAATCTGTAGAGCTTCTAGTATTGGATAGTAATGTTTTCTTCCATTTTTAGTGCACACCAAAAGTGGACTTTCCTCAGGATCAGCTGCAAAAGCTCACAGGGAGAATTCAAGAAGCTGGCACTGAAGTTGTCCAGGCTAAAGCAGGAGCAGGTTGGTTTTGGCTTTGGCTTTTACATAATTCTGTGTTGAATTGAATGAAGGCAGTACCAACCCTAGTATATTCTTTACTGCATTTGTGGTGTAGAATTAAGAATTGTTGCTTGCAAATTTAGCTGTTTTATTACGTCAATATCTGTCTGAAAATGGCAGTAGAAGCAACTTAATTTGCAGGTAAGACCAAACATTAATTGATCCTGCAAAATATTTTACTTCAAAAATCATCTTCTCTATCCAAATTAAGCCACGTCTCCTTTGAATCTGGCCAGCTACCTGGGGTGTAGGTGATCCAAACCTGCTGAGTAGTGATAAGGTTGGGGCTTATGGTCTTCTATGACCACTATTCGGACTGTGCCAAGACTGCAATTAATTACAAATGGTGGAAGCACAATAATAATTGTCTTTGCAAATAGACAGGCCTGGAGAATGAAAAGGGGAGGATTTTAGATATGGTGAATACTGTCTGTTTTTGTCTATAAGTGTTTATACAGAGCCCTGAGGGAGGGGGGCTGAAGAGGTAGACATAAAACTTGCTGTTAGGAAACACTGCTTTGCAGTGATTTATCAAAGTGACTGAGTTTGAAGTAAATGGCACTGCAGCTCCCTAAATACAGTAGTATGGAAGTCTTTTGATATTAAAGAAATGTATTTAAACATGATCTGTGTTTTAAAAGTGACTTGACTTTTGCAGGATCTGCAACATTGTCAATGGCCTATGCTGGTGCCCGATTTGTATTTTCTCTGGTGGATGCGATGAATGGAAAGGAGGGGGTTATTGAATGTTCCTTTGTTCGATCAGAAGAGACAGAGAGCCCATACTTCTCTACACCTTTGCTGCTTGGGGTATGTATTTTAAATAATAGGGCTTATAAACAGTAGTTACTGATTTAGTCTTGTTTTTTTTAACTCTGCCTTTCTGTTGAGTGATTTCAACTTTGTCTCATACTAAGATTCACTCACGTTGACAGATGAGCATACGTTTAAGAGTTCTTGAATATTTTGATGTTTCAGTTATGCACAAGCCTGTTGCTTCACTGGAATGCTGCTGCTTCACTAAGCTCCACTCTTAGACTGCAGCTTACTGAGTAATTTGTGTCAGGAGGTCACACTGACCGTAAATTGGTGCTGGTTTATGAAGGGCTTTCAAATAATTAACCACAAACTGCCATGTGATCACCTCAACTTGATCTGATGCAAGCCAATCCTGCACAAATTGAGGCATGTGTGGAAATTACAGTATGGATTAATAGATTAGGTATGCTATCCTCTGGAGGAAGTTTTCCTTTGTCGCTGTCCCCTGTGGATGAGGCAAAAAACAGAATCTGCAGCCCTGGAAAGTCAGCTGGGCTGGAAAGTGCAGTGTGTTTTCTAAGTGCTAACTGATGCAGGAATGGAAAAGGAAGGATGTTAAGAGGGAAGGATTTGAATGCAGACTTAAGATCTGTAATAGCCAGGAGAGCAGCTCTGAAGCAGTTTCAGTTTGCAAGCCAGTGGCAAATGAAGGGCTTTCACACGGGGAGAGAATTCCCATGCAGGTCTGCAGTACTGGAGAATGGATAGGGCACAAAGGAGTAGATGGCATCCATCTTTCCTGGATAGCACCAGGTGGCTAGTGCTGCATATGCAGCTTTCATGCTGCAGGGTAAACAGTGAATGAGAAGCTTATGAAGGCTGTGAAAATCGCTGCAGAGAGCAAGGTGCTGCAGAGCCTTGCAAGGCAGCCTGAGGTTGGCATGCAGCTCCTAGGCTGGGTCTGTATCCCAGACGAATAAGTAATCAGAGCTGGAAAGTTCCATAGCTGATTAATTGAATGGTTAATTCTTAAATAATTTTTCCCTCAGAAAAATGGAATTGAGAAGAACCTAGGTGTGGGCAAGATCTCCCCCTTTGAAGAGAAGATGATTGCTGAGGCCATGTCTGAGCTGAAGGCTTCTATTAAGAAGGGAGAGGAATTTGCAAAGAACTTCAAGTGAAGCATTGATGATGGAGAGGAATTGCAACTTCCTTAATTTATTAAGGCATCATGTCACTTTACGACTTCTGATTCAAAGCTCATGCTTTGGTTGAAGTCTGTCTGTATTAGCTAAATGATTGTTGCCAGATGCTACTCATCAATAAAACAACCTCATTTTTTTCAGCCTATCAACTGGAATTGCTCTAATGTGCTTATCTCTGAAGGTGGAAGCTGCCCCTGTCTGGAAGGTTATTTGTTTTGATTGTAATGAGATACCAGCCTCTTAAAAGGGTGACCCAGTTATTAGATCTTGTAAATAAGAATTATCCTGTGTCATTCCTTCGCAGAAGGATGAAGATGAAGGGAATTAATTGCATAGATTGACAATGATGGGTAAGGAAGCCTGAAGTTATATTTGTTGAAGTATGTTTAAAAGCATGCATTTCTTCCCCAAATTGTGAGGTCTTTAAAGATGAGGGGCTCCTCCAGCTTACAAAATTCACTCAGATCAGTCCGTGTGCTGGTTTCAGACGTTTTTTACTTTCACTGGTTTATGATAGTTGCAAAATAATCTGCCTTTTAAGTAAAGGTTGGCATTTCAGACCTTTCTAATGAGCTTCTATCCCCAAAAAAAGCTAACTATTGAATGGAAGGAAGCAACACCAAAACTGCACTGCAATAGCAGTTTGTAACTTTGATGGTATATATGGCCTTGCCTGCCTGGAAGCTCAGTTTTTCCACAGTTCCTCCCTACGTGGAGCTTTTCTGCCTTTTGTACTAGTTCAGGCTACTTGTTAGCAACTGAGAAACCAGATGTGTTCAAACACAATCAAGGCAGGCTGAAGAGCTCTGGGAGGAGGAAAAGCTCTTCCAGACAACTGACCCAGGAAGAATGCTTGTATTTTTTTTTTCAGGAGGTGGCATTGCCGCTGTTTATTGTTTTGCCTTAATCTCTTTTGTAATTTGACTTAAAAGTATTAGGAAAAGGGCACCGCAGTTGAAATGTCAGTTCTGTTCTAAGGAAATATTAAAATGATAAAGTGATTTATTTCTAGTTAGGAACAAAAGCCTTGATTTAGCATCTCGATAGACTTCGGTTACATTGATCCTCATGTGAGCATAAAAATAAATGCAAGAAAATGTTGATGACAAGTTCACTTGCTGACTGACTTCTTTCAAGGTAAGCTTTAATGAAGGAAGTGATTAATTCACTCTGCCTCTGTGCTCTGTGGGCTGCTTACCCTATTGCTTTGAATTGCTCTAATCCACGTAGGTTGAACTCTAAGCTGAATTCTAATAGAGACTGTAATTTGATTAGATGAGGGAGATGCCAGAGCCCAGAATCTCTCGTTGAGGAAAGGGGCACATTAGTCTGAGCATGCGAACCTGCTGTTGAAGCTTCTCTTGAGGAAGAAACCCAGAGATAATAGATATAACTTGAAATCTTGCTCTTTTTTGATCAATATTCCAATTTATGAGTTTTGCAATCAATTTACATTTCAAAGAGAGCTTGTTGATCTAATTTATTGTTTTCAACTCTTCTGATGGTACAGTTGTCATGCCGTTAAATAGACAGGGGAATAAAATGGTTGGTTCTTCCCCTGGCCTCAGACTGTGTAGGGGAGAGACTGCAGCAAGCTGCTGTTCTCACTCATGTGTCTGCAGAAACTTGGTGTATCAAAGCCTTGTTTCATTATGGAAATGTAAAGAAATGCAAGTGTCAGCATCAACAGGCTTCGGACAAAGTAGTTGGATGGTATTAATAATCATGGAAAAATGGATCAAGTATCTTTGGGTGGGTGAGAAGGGTGTATGGCAACTGAAGGACTTGAAGAAATGTCCACCCAAACCTAATAAAAAAACAAGAGGAACATTGTGATCAAAGCAAAGAGAAAAGGAAAGCACAGGGCAGACTGTGTCATAAAGCAAGTTCCTGCATGGCGGGTGTCATTGCAGGCACCACGAAAGGCCGTACGGCCTCCAGTGCCAACTATGCATGAAGGCCCGAGGAGGCTGCACAAAAGTCTGCAGCCCCGGGGGGCCAGCTGCACATGGAGGCCAGGGGAGGCCACATGAAAGCCTAGAGGGCTGCTCTTTCCTAGCAGTTTTCTTTATAGTCTCAGTGTACGGCTGGGAGGTAGCATTGAAACTAGCTCCCTTGCTGGCTGCTTCTGTGTGCTTCTGTGCCTGTGATACTAATCCTGCTATAAGATGAAGAGGCTGCCCATGTAAGAACGGCAGCTGAGTACTCAGTTCTGCTCTGTGTACTTGTTGTTAACTTAAAGCAAATCTCAAATAGGAACCATAAATCATTCCTTGTCATTATCTATCTGCAGCTGGCTCTCTTGCTTTGAATTAAATAGCAGGAAAACTACGGTAAGGACAGCCTGGGTGATGGAAGGCTGCACCTTGAAACAACTTGGCTGAATTCATCCAGCCCTGAAAGTCCTGGGCTGCCAGGGATTAGAGGTTTAAAAACAGTTTGTGAATGTGCCTATGGGCTTCTCATGCCTTTTTCTTATTATGAATGATTGATACAATGAACATAGGCCTACAGAACTCTTGATTCTCAACACTTAGAAGAAGGTTGATGCATCCTCCCTGATGTTGCATGTCTCCACATTGTCCAAAATGCATACAGAATTTGCTCCAGGTATACTAGAGCTTACTATTTTGAATCCATAATTTTATTTTTTTATTTTTTATATTTTTATATTTTATTTATATATTTTTATATAAGAACCAGTAGAGATAAATCTCCTTTCTAGATTAAAATTCATTTTATGTGGCTATAATGTGTATTTGCAAAAGTGCAAGGTATTTTCCAGGCAGAACACAAACCACTGCAATGAAGCTTCACGCTCTTTAGCAAGGGTCTTCTGCCAAACCCTCCACCTGTCCTCTCCACATTTGGCTCACTCTTCTTCCTTTTGATCCTCTGGAAGGACTCGATACAGCCACTTTGGAGTCTACTCATTTGAAAGAAACTTTGATTATCTGGAAATGCCATGCAGCCTCACAACACAGCTGCTAATAGACTCTTACCTGTCACTACAGTGAGGAAATTCCCATAGCATGAAGAAGGACAAAAGAAAATAAAATGAAGTTTTTTTTTTTTAAAGTTGCCTTTAAAACAACTTTCCCAGCAAGAAAATGCAAGTGTGAAATATTCTCTCCTCCTCAAAACTCATTGACAGGCAGTGACAGCTCACCAATATACCGGAGTGGCCAGAAGGGGATGTTGTAGTACAAGCTGAGATGTTTTCCAGCCCTGAAAAGGAAAAATAAAAAAGAAGTTACCAATTAGCAATAATCGGGTTATGGGAAATACTGAGGCCTATACAAAGCAGGATGTTTTGCATAATTGAGTCAGATTAACAATCAACATACATGTCGGTATAGATCATTCATGCAATGGAGATATTAAGGAGTCCCCAGTCCCAGATCACTTTCCACTCTCCAGCCTCTCTCATCTTCATGGTCGTGTTAATGAGGAAAGTTGATGAAAACTCTTTGGCTGCTGTGATCTGTAGCAAGATGGAGACAAACACTGAAGAGTTTTAGACAGCAAGATTCTCGCTCAGCACAAGACTTAACAAAAAATCTTTAAAAACTAATAAAAACCTTCACCTTTATGTAAAAGGACCTCACCTTGAGGACCTCTAGGTACTGATTCATGAGCAGTGAGCAGTTCTTTTTGCCAGCAGAAGCCCGCTTACAAACCCTGTAAGCAATTATCCTTTCCAGGAAGAGGATGTCCGTTTTCTCCACTGGGCTGCAAGGCACAGAGGCCCATTCCGATTCCAAGGACACTTTCGAAAAACAGAATTTTGCAGGAGGCGCAGGTAATGCTATCTTCTCCTTTCCTACTTTCTCCATTCTTACTTAAAATGCCCCCACTTTGGGAGGCCCTGTGCAATATCAATCCTGCACAGCTGTTTCCTGCCACCTCTGCACCCCTACATCACACCTGGATGCCCCCACAAATTAGACGTGACAGACCTAACACTTGGGACGTTTCCCGAGCGTCGCATCCCCACAAGACATTCCCAAGTCTTCATCTACCTGACAAAGGCTTAAAAATGCCTCAGGTAATCATTGCTGAATAGGAAGATAAAGCTATAAAAGTAACTTAACTGATATAAAGGTACCTTGGGGAAAAAAAAAGGGGGAGAAGAAAAACCTAAAAAGGAGTGGAAAAAAAGAGTAAAAATCTGTATAAGGGGGAAAAAAGGGAAAATAAAAAGGGGGGAAAAAGAAAAAAAATAGAAGAAAAAATGCAAGGTGGAGGACGGGGCTTCTGCTCACTGGCATGAGGCAGATGCAGCCCACCAGGGTGCCCATTAGTGCTGCCCTCGCTCTCCTTGGATCACTTGTTGCCCTCGTGGTGCCCTTGAGGAGCTCACGGAGGTAGAAGGGGAGCTCTGTGATGGATCCCAAGGTGGCAGCCAGCACCTTCCCCTGCACCAAGCCGCTCTGCGCTGCGATGCTGATGCCAGAGGGGCATCAGGGGACGACACCTGAGAGGGCAGTGTCTGTGTCCCGGCCCCCCCTGCCCACTCACCTAGTAATGGCGATGCCCATGGAGGAGGAGGGTGACATAAGGGAGAGCAGGGCCAGGGTGAGTTGGTCAGCTGCCTGTGCCTGTCCAAGCAGCCCTGCCCCAGCGTCACCACCTTCAACGGCTACAGATCTGGGCCGGCCAGCAAGGAGGGTCAAAGCTGCAGGTTTGGGGTTTTTTTTGGGGGGGGGGTGGTGCCTGACCCGTTGTCCTCCCAACCAACACTAGGCATACGGACAACAAGGACGTTGCTGCCGTCCACAGCGCCCCTGCAGCCGTAGGCGTTCGTGGAGGGCTGAGCAGCACAGGACCCCCTCGGCCTCCAGCAGCACCTCCATCCGCTGCACACGGGGACGGGCGGGCAGTGCCACTCCTGCGGTCCCCAAACGTACCCCAGGTGGCAGGGATTGCTCTGGCCCTGCGCCGGCTGCCACCCACCACGTGCAGTGCTGGATGCACAACTGCTCCGGAGGCAGCACCAGCACCTGGTAAAGCCCCCCCATGCAACCCCCCTGCTGCTGGTGCAATCCCCGGGAAGCCTCTCCCTCCGCTGCAAATGCCCTCAGTGCAATAACCACGAGCCCCCCGGTGCCACCCCACCACACCACACCTCAGCTCCCTTCCCTGGGGCGGCTTCCCGCCGCGCAAGGCGGGCTGCATCCCCCGAGCCCGCCCCACTGGCCCCGCCGCCCTCGCGCAGCATGTCTCGCAGGCAGTGGCCATGCTCGCTGCCCAGAGTGGCGGCAGGGCCCGGCCGGGCGCGGGGCGGCGGCGGCGGCGCCAGGCATGGCGGGTGCGTGGGGTCCGAGCCCTGGCGGCACCGGCACCGAGGGCACAGGGGCACGGGAAGCAGCGGGGCGCCCCGCACACGAGCCTCGAGCCCCACTCATGGCTCCACTTAGTTTCCCGCCGTTGCCCTGCTCATCGCTTTGTCCAAAGTGTTCCTTTGTCCTGCTCATCAGCCAAAGCAGGGGGAGCCATTTCCTCCCTCCTTTGTAAAGATACAAACTTGTGTGTGTTGTGCCCAAACTTCTAGTGTGTCTAAGTTTCTAGCCCAAACTTCTCGTGTGTTTTCTGCTCAGGAGGAAGGGGTCCAGGCCCCTGTGGACCTGGGGTATTGTGCCATTGCTGTGTCCTCTCTGTGCAAGGGACTGCGAGGGGCCGGGGGGGCCTTCAGGGCTTTGTGCAGCCCCCCGGGGCCTCCAGATACATGGGGTTGGTGAGGCCTTATGGACCTCGGCGTGGCTGCCCAGGGGCTCTGTGCACACAGGGCCAGGGGGGTCTTATGGGCTTTCAGGTAGTCCCTTGTGGCCTCTGTGTGCACAGTGTGGGAGGGGACCCTACGCAGCTTTATACGGCCCCACGGAAGCTCTGTACACAAGGGCCTGGAAGGGCCCTACTGGCCTTGGTCCGACTGCCCCGGGACCCATGTGCGCACGGGGCTGAGGGGACACTATGAGCCTCGGTGTGAACCTCGGCCTCCATGTGCATGGGGTTGGGGGACCCTATGTGCCTCCATGTGGTCCCCCCGGCTCTTCCGTCTGCACGGGGCCCAAGAAGCCTTTGAGAGGGGTTTCCTATCTACAGGACTGGAGATGCAGCGTGGACCTTTGTCCATATGGGCCTCTGTGCAGCCCCCGTGAGCCCCCATGTGCACAGGGCTGGGGAGGCCATACAGGTCTTGGTGGGTGCCCTGGAGTCTCCGTGTGCATGGTGCTATGGGCCTCTGGGCCGCTTCCTGTTGCCTCTGAACCCTCTGAAGGGTCAGGGTGCCCCTACAGGCCTCAGGACGTCCCCCCAGGACCTTCATGCACATAGTAGGGGGGGACACTGCAGACCTCGGCGTGCGTGGGGCTGGTGGGACCCTTCAGGCCTTCGTGTGGCCACCAGCAGCCTCTCTGTGCACAGGTCCAGGGTCCCCATGGGCCTCGCAGCTCTGCTCTGGAAATGTGTTGATAGTCAGCTCAGGGAGGGTTCAGAACATGGAAAATAATTATCTGATTTTCTTGAAACATCTAAAAAAAGGCCAGTATTGCCTAGAAATCAGGTACAGAAAATACGGGATATATCTGCTACTCTGCTAAAAAGCCAACCAGCCGAACACCTGTTTTCAATGCAGAATTGGGTATCACCTGACAGTGGGGCACTGCACTTAGAGTTTAATACTCCAGACATGAATCGAGCCAAAAAAAGATTTTTTCTCAGCCCTTCTTTCCAGGCACACAAAGAGGCCAATAGTCTTGTCCTACGTTAATCACATATCAACAATCTCCAGTGTCTGCCCACAATCTTTTACTCGTTTCTTTGGGCAACAATCAGCATAAACATTTCATAGTGTTTTACAAATTTTATCATTTCCTTTCTGCCAAAAAAGGAGCAAATTATCCATCTCTTTAGATTAAGTCTCACCTTCCTTCTTTTTTTTCTCTCTCTTTAATTATTTTTCCTAACTGTATCTGTATGTATTCCAATTTATTCCAGTCCTCAAACTGAAGTTTAAAAGCAGCTATGCATCCAGCTACCATTAAATGTGAATATCCTGTTGTCACTGACTGTTGAAAATTGCAGCCTAATATCTGGTAGCTCATTCCTCTGCACTTTTTACATCATAGGCATTCAAGATTGTCTATGTCTTGTGAAGTTTATACGTTTAATGTTTATTTCCTGTACAGTGTCAAGCAAGCATCAGCCTTCAGGACTGAATAATGTCCTCAACAGTTAATGATCAGGAACACAGTTTGAGGATATGGGTATGGAGACAGACCTCCCAATGTTTTTGCTAATGACCTCAGTGATGGGAAAGGGAGGAAGCTTATTAAATCTGCAGATGAGGCAAAGCTGGGACAGAACGCAATGCTGTAAGGCAGGATTAAAATTTCAAATGGTCTTGACAAATTGGTGATATAATCTGAATAAAATAAGATGAAACTCGTTAAGGAGAACTGCAGGGCACTACACTTTGGCAGGAATAGTTTTAACTATGCAAATATAAGGTAAGAGAAAAACAGACTAGCAATTCTGCAGGAAAAAAAAAAAGAGGAGGAACACAAGCTACACATGCAATAACAATGAGGTGCAGGTGCCAGAAAAGCAGATCCCTGACAAGGCAATGCACATAAAGCTTTAGGAGCGTAGCTTATAGGTACACCTAACTCACTGTGTGCATGCAGGTAACTTGCCACTGGGTGCACAGAGTCCAGGTGGAAGAACTGTTGTCTGCCATTAAAGGTGATAAAAATTACTCTTCCCAGGATATAATAATGCTCAGAGTATGTGCCACTACTGGAGGTAGTCTTGTCTTGCTCATCTCTTAAATCATGGCACTTTCCCTCTGCTGAATTATCTTTCAAGCTGAATTATTTCACCCAGTATGTTACTTTATAGTACCAACACAAGTGCTTCACTCAGGCTATGTTTTCCTCTAAGGTAATTAATTTGGGCCAAATTAGACTTTTGGATTACTTCTTGTGCTTCATATAATTTTGCTGTATATCATATATACCATATGTTAAACTGCTTGTGTAGTTGTGACATTTTTTTTCTCTTCTGTTGCACTGTGAGTTCAGCTGTGATTGATTTATTCCAGGTCAAAGCCAACCAATCTACCAAGAAACGCATTAGCTCCTTCTAGTTAAAAAAAAACTTACAAATTTTCAGTTTGGTTTGACTCTCCAGTATTGGACATGTTATAATAATCCTAGTAATCTTATAATTTAATTTATAATAGAGATCTTTTACTAAGCCATTATCCATCTTTTCTAGTCTTCCAAAGTTCCCTGAGTGGATTGCTTTGTCATATCATGATCAAATAATCTAGGCTCTTTAGGAAGCTGGAAGACTTTTATCCAAAGTGTTTTTGCTTTTCAATGGTTTTATCAGTGATTCCTTCTAACTTCAAAAGGACACTTCATAATTCTAAAGCTCAACAGAGTTTTATCAAATAGAGCAAAACTGTTATTGCTTTGGTCTCAGTAGCAACATAAAAAAAAACCCACAAAATTCAAAGGATAGACCTATAAAAACTCATTTCCACTGACTTTCATTTTCTCTGACAATATTCTGACTCTTTTTTTACCTGATAACTACTAGCTTTTCCAAAGCTGGGTGGTGCTGAGTGCTTGAGAAATGACCTTTGATTGTAGAGCTGGGCTCTGCTCTTTCAACTGGTCGGGGAACATACTGTGTGTTAAAGCCTCTGAAATCACAGTTCTTTAGCTAAGAGAGGCTGCTTTGCAGCCTCAGGATCAGACTTGCCTGCTGTATGAGCCTGCCCGTCTCAGGTATGGCAACATTACCTGCAAATTCACCTTTCAAATAGAAGAGCTTTTTAAAAACAGATCCATCTGTTGCTGTGTTATTCTGCTGCTCTTCCTTTACATTGAAACAAAAAGAGGCTAAACCACCAATGTTCCTTTTATTGTCTGTGTTTTCTCCCCAGTTCACTTGTTGGCTGGCTTGCATATGCATTTGAAGAAATTACAGTGGTATCAGAGGAGACTTTCAGGTGCCTTGTGTCACAGGTATGTCCATGGACCAAGAATCAGAAAAAGACACTCCAGAGCATGTGAAACCTTCAGTACTCACATGTATCCAATGGATTAGTGTTCTGACATCACCATGTAAGGGTGTTGCTTGTGTAGAAGGTGAGCAGTGTTTGGAAGAAGCCCTCTCAGACCTGCTCTTTTGTAATAGCTGAAATGAGGCCAATCCAGCTGGTAAATTGAAAGTCTGGCCTCCCTGACATTGGACCCACATGCACTCCTGCCTCTCCCAACTTGAACCAAGTTGGGGAAATAATTCCAACTAATATATTCAGCCCCAGGTGCCCAGGCAAATCTTTCAAAGCTATCTTTTGTAATGTAGTTTGTCTATTTTATATAGGCTGTTCAGATTTCAAGGGCTGTCTTCTTAAACTCCTTCTGATAAATTGAATGAATTATATTTTTGTTGGCTGTCCTTTTTACCTCCATCGCTGTGTTTCCAATTTATCAACATGCTTTTGAAAAATTGTTAGGATATGTTGCACTCGTAAGCACCACAGGGAGAAAAAATATTCATTTGTTACTGCTATTGTGTTTGATTATATTATGCATATCCAAATGACTAAAAATGAAATGTCATCTTTAATTCTCCCCTTACAGTAGACAATATCACCCTTTCTTCTCTGTTTCCAAGAACAGCTTAGAAGTTAATTCTTCATTTTTATCTTAAATCAGCCACTTGGGAAGTATGGGTATGTTAGGGACAGGGCAGGAGTAACAAAATCCTCAAGATACGAGTTCTGTTTCTGCTTTTATTCGGTAATCTTGAGCAAAGTCATTTGACTTCTGCTGTCCACTTCCTCAGGTCAGGAAATAGGAAGAAGATTACCTTTCTACATGTGTCTCTAGTAAAGCACCAGAACCATGTCTTTTCTAACCACTGTGTTTAATATTCCCTCCTAGCATCTTGCAAAAAGAAAGAAGGCTGAAGTGTCAAATTATGCATGCAAGCAAAATTAAAAAGCTCTGGACAGGCAAGACTTGAAGATTTTAAAGTACTTCCAAAGGGCCTAACCCAAGCCAGGTGAAAGGGTCACAAAGCCAGTGGTGCCATTCGGTGCTGGTAAACATTGATAAAAATATCTATCCCAAACTGCCAGGAAGGGAAGTAGGTGTACTTGGGATGAGAAGCTGTAAATGGCCAGGGCTGGAGGCCTTGGGGGCTGGCCCAGCTGCACTTGTGTTGGCTCTGCACACACAGCCCCGGGGAATTGCTCTGATTAAAGAGCAGGGTTGCTTCAGAGACCTCACAGCTGGTGACAATTTGAGCTCTGAGGGCTCTTCTAAGAGCAGGGCTGAGGGGAAACAGGTGCCTTTTTGCTCTCCTGGCCTGTCTGGGGGGACTGAGCAGAAATAAGTTGAAAATTGGCACTGAGAAAAATAATTGTGCCAGGTCCAGAGTCCATGGATGCAAAGCAAGGTTTGCCCTAGAGCAAGAAGCAGAGCAGCTCTGTCAGAATGATTTTACCAGAATGGCTGAACACGTTATGGTAAGTTACTGGGAGCTGAGTATTTGCAAGGTGGGGGGGAAAGAAGCTTCCCCTTGCAGAGCACAAAGGGAAACTGAGGCAAGGGAAGGTGTGAGGCAGGGCTGGGTGCAGAGGTTGCTGTTGTGTCCCAGCTCCAAGCACTAGGGGCTTTTGTGGCCACTATTCAGTGCCTATTTCTGAGCAGGCTTGTCTGGGCCTTGCTGCTGGATTGGACCTGCTGCATTTGAGGTGGAACAGTGTGGACTTGCTGTCTGCTTTGGACCCTGGGGGCATCTTTGGGACAAGCCTGGGGGAGGTCACGTGGAGCTGCTCTCCATGCTTCTCCACTGCCTCCCAAGTACTTTGCTCCAGTAATTAATGGTTCTGACTGTTTAAAACCTGGTGCCTCGTTTGCAGTCTAAACTTGTCTAGTTACAGGCTCCAGGGACTATTCCATGTGCAGGTTCTTGGGATGGGCACTATGGGGACAGGGGTGGTGGATGCTTGAATCTTGTTCTTCCTTAGGGAAAAGGGGTTCTTTGCTTCTACAGATGTTATGCAGCTCCGCTGGGAAACTCCAGGCCCCAGAACATGGTTTGGGAGATAAAACAGCGCTGTGTTTGGATCGTTGTGCAAACAGAGGTGCAGAGGGGGTACTATTGGGTTGCAGGATCTGATGGTGGAGACTTGGGCACGTGTTAGTATGGTCCTGGAAATCAAATCCCTCTTTTCTGTCTTGGTTCAGAGCACTTGCTTGCACAGGCAGTGAGCCCCAGCAGCCCAGGTTGCCTCCTGGGCTGGGAGCAGGGGAGAATCCCATTCCACCTGAGACTCTGCAGCCTCTCTCCCTCCTTTGGAGTGCTTTACTCTGTCCCCTGCTGTTGAGGGTTTCTCCTGCAAGGGCAGCCAACAGGACTTGTGCCTCTGTCAGCAGAACTGGAGCGTGCCAGTGCTATAAACCCGAACTCGGCTGCCTGCGTGGAGAAAGAGCCCTACTGCTGGCTTCCTCCTTAGGGTACAGCTGCCCTGGAACAGCCCTATCTTTCCACACCTGCAAAATCACCTGCTTGTGGCAGGGACTAACGCTGCAGTTTGTCTCCAGTTCTGGTTGATCTTGGTGCTACGTACAAGGGGTTTACACAGTTCCCTGAGCTAACTGGTGGTGACGATGCTTCAGCATGACACCAAAACCGAACAGGCCGTATGTGCTGAAGCAGCAGTTACTTTTTAACTGGCCTTTCAGGTTGCAGTGCAAATGAGGCATCGCAGAAAAGTCCCCTGCTTGCACAACTTGTGTGGTGCGAATGTGTCAGAAGCCAAACCTGGCTTGGCTGTTCCGTGGTGTCTTCCCTGCACTGCCAAAGTGCCCCAGGGTCCCCTGGAAGTGGCTCTTGGTTAAGCAGGGAAGTGCAGGCCGCTGTTGTCATCAATATCTAAAGCACTTCAGGATTGACACTGGGTACCTCGGTGCCCTGTGTGCGTGTGCCCAACACTGCCTAGTGATGTGGGCAGCTGCTCATGAACCCAGCAGTGCTTGGAGCAGTGCTTGGAGCAGTGCTTGGAGCAGTGCTTGGAGCAGTGCTTGGAGCA
>NW_020455082.1:1121700-1411156 GCF_003342845.1 Nothoprocta perdicaria
AGCAGTGCTTGGAGCAGTGCTTGGAGCAGTGCTTGGAGCAGTGCTTGGAGCAGTGCTTGGAGCAACGCTGCTGGCTCTCCGCGTGCTGCGCACTGATGCCTGTGCCTTATTTCCCCCCTGGCTTCTCTGCGTGGCTGTGACTCTACACCTAGCAGGTCCCGTACCTGGGCACGGCCCCAGCTTCCCTGCTTCCTGGGCTGTCCCGGTGCCTTTGGCTCTGCAGCGAGGCCTGGCAAGGGTTAATGCAGAAACCCCACGCCCCCTTTGACGGAGTCGGACCAGCCTCGCCAAATTTGAAAGGCATCCGGGGCTGAGTGTGCGCCCTGGGCGCGAGGAGCAGCTCCGGCCGCGGCCCCCCGGTGCGAGCGGCAGCCGGGTCCCGCTCCGCAGCGGCACTCGCGCATCCCCCGGAGAGCCGCACCGGCGGCCCCGGGACTCCCCGTTCCCCGGCTTCGGGGCCACCTCCCTCCTTGAGGGCTCCCAACCCACGTGGGGAGGCGGGGGGGCCTTGCGCTTTGTGCTGAGTGAGAAGAAGGGGGGTGTGCAAGGAAAACCTCGTGCCCGCAAAAATGCGGTTTGCGCTCTTCTTGTCCTGGTGCTGCTGCCTGCATGGATGTGCGCTAGGGACTGGCTTCCTCTACCAATTCCCGACGTCAACCCTGCAGCACAACTACCCCGAGCAGAGCTCGGGCTCCCCGGGCAGCGGCTTCACCAGTCGCCGGTGAGTAAGATGGGGAGTCAGCGGGACGGTGAAATCGTAGCAGAAATGCTCCCCATCCCTGCCTGTGCTTACCTTGTGGTCCCCATGAGTATCCTCATGGGCAGCAGCATGGATGGTGCAGGGAGCCGTGCAGGGCTGCCCGGGGACTCCAGACCTACCTGAGGCTGAGTCCTTCCAGCTCTGGTGGTCCCTCCAGAGCTGATGGAGACAAGGAGCTGAGCTCTGGTTCCCCCCCCCCCCCCAAACCCTTCCCTTCTTGCCCACCCCAGCTTTTTGGGGTTGGGAACTTTGTCCTGCCAGAGTCAGGATGTCACTGTACTGTGCAGAGCCGTGGTTTTAAAGCCTCTGGAGCTGCAGTGTTGGGGATGCCAGCACAAGGAACTGTTACAGCCCCTGGCTGTGAGGAAAACTTGTTTAGCTCAACAAAGGAGACCTTAATTATAGATACTGCTTCAAGAGTTGCAGTTTTTGGATAGCTGCTTAGTACCAAACCTCCCACCCGCCCCAAGCCTGTTCCCATAAACTTAATGTAAATCAATTTTGATTTACTGCATCTTGCTGCTTCAATAGAACAAACAACTCCGGCTCCCCTCCCTCCTCTGTTTTCTCTGGGTATTTCTCTAGAGGTGAAACAGCTGTTCAGATGAATGAGCTGCACTGTGTAAAGTAAGACAGTGGCTTAACCTGATTCCAGTTGTTCTTGAATTTCATGATTTTTTTTTTCCAGTGATTCCCTGAAATGGGCATTTAGGAATTTAATATTCAGGACTCATCTGTTTTGTCTGTACCCCTCCCCGTTCCCCCCACGCTAATACATAGAGTGCAGGATGGATATGGGGCAGGAGGATGTGGGGCAGCGCAGCTTGTTGGGGCTGGGATAAGGCAGCTACCTGGCGGGTCTGCAAAGCTGCGTCCTGAAGCACAAGAGCTGCTGCTCTCCTGCTCTGCTCTGTGGTTCCTGCATATGGTGCCTATTTTGCCAAGATGGGGGTGGTTTTGTTTGCTGGCCTGTCAGCCAGGCCTCAGTCTATAGGGGGTGTGATGTTAAACTAGAGTAACTGTCAAAGGGTTTGAAACAGCAGAAAATTATAGGAGAGTAATGGGATAAACCTATCCCAGATGGCTGTATTCCAAGGAACCCCCTTCCCAGAGCATGAGTTACAATGAGAACCACATGTTGCTTGTCTTACATATCTATTAGCCTGCAGATCTTTGTTCGGAGCTACCACGCTTACATGAGCATGCACTGCCTCTCCGCTCGCCTTGCCAGAGACCTTCCCTGCGTCGCACGTGGACATAGCTTTCCCCTGGGCAGGTATTTGGGTAGCTGACGCTTCGTCAGGGGATTAGAACCCTCTGCAAGTCTATAAAGTGCTGTATAAAACTGTCTGAAGTGAATTTAAACAGTGATGTAAAAGCTGGTAGAATGGTTGTCCAGTGAAGCTTGGCCATGTGAGAATCTTGGATTCTGGCTTAAAACAGGAGGAAATGTTTAAAAAAAAAAAAAGCTGAAGAGAGGGAAAAATCGCTTTGAAATAAAGGTTCAAGTGCTTAATCAAATATCACACGTTGAAGCAATCTTGATATGTTTAGAATTTCCCACTGGATGATGCTGGAAAATATTTGACAAAAAAACCCTCTTCATTTCCTGGTGGGAAAATCTGTGTGGGAAAACTTTACCCAGTGAGGAAGGATGTTGCCCTTTGGGGGAAGCCTGCTGCAGGGCGCAGCCACAGGTTGAAGTTGCTTTGCTCTTCTGGATTTAATATGGTGCTGAATGCAGAATATAGGTTTTTTTGCTCTGAAATGGGACATTGATCTGCATGAATGTCAAGCACTTCTCAGGACTGCAACTGCTAGTTGTTTCCCGCCCAAGTATTTTCCTGCCTTTTCTCCCATCTAAACTGAGGATCTTAACAGCAGCGAATTAGGTTAAGCGATGGCAGCCACATCCACATAGCATCTGCATCCAAATAGTGTCTGCTCTCCATACCCTGAAGACATTGTAGTGGATGGGTAGGTGATTGCTGTTCATGGCACTGTATAACCAATCCCACTTCCCAACGTGTGCTGTATGCAGTGACATGGCATTATTCCCCCCTGTCTTCTGCCTAGTGCAAGCAGGCTGGAGCTTTGAGAACTGCTGCTGTGGCTCTGCGTGTGCAGATGTGGCTCTGCAGCTCATGTCGCTTCTTGCTCCAAAATGCAACCTGCGTTTGTGAATGACTCTGCTCTCAGTCAGCATGGGAGGACGTGATAGAGCTGTCTGGAAATCTGCTAACATTTTTTTTTTTCACTAACTTGTCACAAAAATTGTATTTTCCTAAGGGAGAGGAGGGGGAAAAAAGTTGATGGAGTATTTTCTTAGTAGTGAACAATTCCAAGCTCAGTAGTTAATTTAGTCCTTGGTGTCTGGGATTTGAAGGGGAGGGGAAGGGAAACATAACTCATATCCCTAACAGTGAAATTCTACTCTTAAAAAAAGAAGGAAAAAATTAAAAAAGAAACACTTTATTCAAATCGTAGCTTCTGATTGGTTTTAGTGATAGACCTAAGAAACTTCAGTCATCTTTGCATGTGCTATGAATGCTCTGAACTCCTCTAGGGTCTGTTTGAGCAATGCTGACTGCAGTTCACACCACAGTGTTGGTGGGTATTGGCTCTGCAATAGCAGCCTTGCTGTTTTGGTTGAAATTAGTGTTCAGGACAGATTTTTAACTGTCTGTCATGTTAAGGCTCTGAGATTGGGAAGCATCCTACCCAAAGCATCCTACCCAAAGACTTCCTAGTGTTTTCCTGACAGTTGTCTGTTAGTTCTGACTCTCCCAGGGAAAGATGGTTTGAATGTGATCTCAGCCCCAAATTTTGAAGTTCTTGTGGTCTTCAAGTGGGTGTGGGATATAAAGCTAGTTGTATTGGAGCAATGTGGTTTCCTTTGTTTCTCCCCAGAGGCTGTTGCTTTGAGTCATTCCTCCATCACCCAATAACAGAATCACGAAATGGTTGAGGTCGAAAAGACTCTTAGAGATCATCTAGTCCAACCTCCCTGGCACAGGGTGGCATCCAGGCAGGTTTTGAAGATCTCCGGGGAAGGAGACTCCACAAACTCTCTAGGTCTACAGCTCTTCATTGCTGGGGATCTCCAGTGCTTGCTGGGCTGTGTAGGGGTGTCCAGCAAACAAACCTGTGTCGTGCTGAGCCCTCTGCACTAATTCTGCTTTGAAGTGCCCTACCCAGGTAACCAAGAGGTCACAAGGTCTTAAGCTCCTCACCAAGCCTTTCAACTCCCCTGTGTTTGTTTCCTGCCTTCTTGAGCCACATGATCTTCATCTAACTTGGGAGGTTCAGAGCTGCAGTTTTGTAACACAATTAAAACAGGGTGTAAGGGCCTAGCAATGCTGGAATGGCTTTGAAATACCAGGCATGACTTTAGTTACTGCACTGGGCTGTATTTGTTTAGGAAATCTCCTACTGTCTTGGCTTTCCAGCTGTTTGTGTGAATTGCTTCCTGTCATGTATGTCTCCTTTCCAGCTCGAGAAAGGAAAAGGTAGCGGTGAAGCAAAGGAGTGGGTGGCGATGAACTCGTGCTGTCTCTGGATAAATTAACTAAAGTGTCTCCTTCAATAATCCTTAATTGTTTGTTTTCTCCAAGCTGAGCTTGTTAGTGTTTCAAGCCCCGAATGAAACACAAGATTAGAAACTTAACAGCTCTGCTTGGCAGAGTAGTTCTGTGACACTTGGATCACAATCTGCTTAGGTCTCTGTTTTATCCACTCAGGCTGTGTCTTGATAAAGGGAGGAAAAAATCAAGGATATCCTTTGGGTTTGTAGCTAAAATGACTGTCAAAAAATGGGTCCTTCTGGGTTTACTGAATAAGAATAATAGACTGACTCTCAGGCTCCCTCTGGGTTTAGATCTCTAGCTTCTCTGCATCTTGAAGCAGCATTTGTTGTTGCTGTTGTAAAAGGGGGACTCACTGCCCTGTGGGGTAATGTTGAAATTCATTGGTCTTCATTTCTGCAGCAACCCAAAGCTCTTGGTGACTTTTACTTGGAGAGATGTAGACAGTGCTTAACTCTGCTTTCACGGAGGCAGAAGGTTTATTTTGAGGCTTTAAGCTTGAAGCTAGACCATGCCAGCCGGCATATTGCAAAAAGATTCTAATAAGAATCAAAACTGAAAAAAAAAAAAATTTAAATGTTAGTAATGGGGATATCATCCTAAAAATTTTCAATTTGTTATATAACTAAATAGTATTAAGATTCTTATTTAATGTTTATGAACATATTGGGGCACTGATCTCTAGACAGAGTTTTGAAGTGTCCCTATAGAAAGGGAAGAGAGTAGGAACTGAGGAATTGTTCTTAATTGCTTTTGTTCCTCTTTTCTTTTCTGGAAGGAAACAATTATTTATGGACTTGCAATTTATTGCACTGAATAGTTGAACCTAAGATGTTTTGGCTTGTTTGGCATCTTTAATGCCTTACCACCCCAAGAATGACCAGAAGTGTAAGTAGTGTGCTTGGGTGAAAGTGTAACCTGTGCTGATTTAGACCTGGGTATTTGAAAACGGCTGTAGCTGTTTCCTTTTTCAGAGGAAGGGTCAGTAGAAGCTATTTCAGATCCAAGACACTTTTAGCAATGGGGAGATCACAGGTCTTTCAAAGAGCAGGAGGGGGAAAAACTGATCCTCTCCTCTCTTGCAAGGGCTTTTCACTGAGGAGCCCACAGGATGGATCCTATGGAGAGAAATGTTTGAAGCAGCTTTGTGATGTTTAATGTCTGAGATAAAGACATCTTGGCCCCATTTATCACCACCCTCTGAGCTCTGCCATCCAGCTGGTTCTCAATCCACCTCACTGTCCATTCACCCAACCTACACTTTCGTAGCTTTTCTGTGAGGATATTTTGGGAGATAGTGTTCAAAGCCTTGCTGAAGTCAAGGCAGACAACATCCACGGCTTTCCTATCGACCATCCAGCCAGTCCTCCCATTGTAAAAGGCTATCGGGTTCGTCAAACATGACTTCCTTTTGGTGAATCCATGCTGACTACTCCTGACCGCCTTCTTTTTCTTCACATACCTAGAGATGGTCTCTAGGATCAGCTGCTCCATCACCTTTCCAGGGACGGAGGTGAGGCTGAGCAGCCTGTAGTTTCCCAGCTCCTCCCTCTTGCCTTTTTGAAGACTGAAGTGACGTTGGTTTCCTCCAGTCTTCCAGCACCTCCCCTGCTCTCCATGGCCTCTCGAAGATGATAAAGAGTGGCTGAGCAGTAAGTGGCTGTGCCTGGGGTCTATCACCATCTGCTCGTTCCCCCAGGACTAGGCCTATTCGGCAGTTCAGAAGTGTGGTGCTGGGAACTCTCAGCTTGGGCTGAGATGCTGCTGCTTCTCATGAAGAGGTTTGAGGTTCGTAGGCTGCTGGGCCACTGGATGACATAATGTCTCCAAGCCATTGGCCTGATGCTGCAGTGCTGGCTGGGGTGGGGTAGCCCTCAACGGAAGGGCAGACACTGCTTTCTGCTGTGTTCTGCTTAGCCCTTATTAAACTCAGATGTTTCCAAGCCTTCCTCCAGGCTTTCATTATTACTGTAAACACAGCACAGGACAATGAGCTTTTTCAGATCCTCATTTGAGGCAGCACTGGGTGACAGATCTGCTGGGGTCTGCTTGTGCATGTGTGTAGGGGGAGATCTTTAACCCTCCAACGTAAGGGAGGTTCTGCTAACGTTTTCCCCAGGGAAGATGACCCTTTTTCTTCTGATGCCACTTCTCTGCCCTTTGGTTTGCTTGGGTCCTGGGCCTTTCTTATTGTTAAGGGATAAGAAGGAGATATCTCAAAAGGAATAAGAAGCTCTGATAGGAACAGTATCTTAGATGCTTCCTACCTTGCTCCCATTAAGTCCACTTTGTACATTGCAAGCTATCATATCCCCGTCAAGTGCTGTTTATGAATTCTTTGTGCCATCAAATACAAAACCATTAGCTTTGAGGTGTAACCAGGTTATTTCTAACCTTCTCATACAACAGTCCTTGAAGAATTATATATCTCTGGTAATTCTCCTTATGAATCTAAAACCGCTGTCTATTTAATATCCTTCTCTTTTGGACTGAGAAACTCTTGGCCCTGCAGGTTACTAGAGCTGCTTTGTGTGTGGTATACGGCTCGGGGAGAGCTGCCTTCCTACAGGATTTCTCAGGATTTTTGTAAGATTACGTGTGTGACTTTTCTTGGGACATTTTTGCATCCGACTGTAATCTCGTGTGCCCTCTTACAAACTGAGCTAAAGATTCTGGCTCCAGTATGTGGGGAGGTATGCTAGATGTCAGGAAGATCGCTACCATTTCAGTGCTGTCCTGGCCACCGAATGCCGGATTTTGCTGGGGATATGGGCTATTCTGAGGCACTTGAAGGTGGGCTGCTCTGTGCTAGGTGCTTGAAATCAAGCTCTTTGAGGCCCTGGCTTGGTTTGAACTGCACTTCCTGAGTTTCAGGGGAGGTATGGAGACCTTTTGTCACTTGATATCCCACATCCCTGGGAAAACATTGATTTAATTAATGCTCGTTGTAGCTTTGAGGGTTTTTTTTTTGTATGCTGCTTTTAATGAACTTTAGGCTAAAATGGCAGGGATCCTGAGAACTGAGCTGTCAGCTTGGCTCTGTCATTGCCACTAGCAGTACAGGATAGAGAAAATCTGATATTTTAAGCTTCAGTATTTCAGCATGGCAAACTCCACTAACCTAAACACACTTGGGGAGAGTCGCATTCGCTGGTAAGTCCAATCTCTGAATCTTGTTAAAGGGACATTCCTGCCAGAACTGCATTGGCCATGACAACAGTGACCAGCTAGGCAAGTGACCCTGGTTTTTCTGCTTGGCAAAGGAATTGTGATTCTGAGGAGTCCAGATTCTTGTGCAGCTTAAAATGATCTGGATTTAGTTGCTTTTAATTATCAGCTGGCTGATTCATAAGGCTTTGTTTTTTCCATCCTCTCCCTGAACAAATGGACTGTTCTCTCGAACACTCAGCCTATATTCTGTAGAACAGCATGAAGTCTGGGAATTGAGACTTGTAAGTTCTCTCTGACCTTTTTTTTTTTTCTTTTTTTTTCTTTTTTTCTCCTCTCTTCCCCCAAATAAAATGGAACCAGTAATACTTCCCTTTGTGGAAGGGAAGACTCTGGGGAGTACTTTGAGGGTGTGGTTAGATCTGAGATGGAAAGCTGCAAAATCCAGGGTATTGTATGTGTATATACGCACAAGTTTATAATAAATCTATGAATGATAATACTTGGCATTCATATAAACTTCCACTGTTGCAGAATAGAGATCAGCGTATTGCTTATTTCCTCTCGGAGCGGGGAGGCCTGGAATTAGTCCTTGGGAGTCAGTCCTTGACCCTGGCAGAGAAGGATTTGGTGAGGAGAGCGGGCTGAGACGGCAGGAGTGAAGCAGAGTGGTGGGTAGAGTGGTGGCACTGGCTGTGTTCCTCTCCCCTTGGGCATGGAACAGCCTAGGAAAGGCTGCACGGGGCTGTGTGTCCATGGAAGCAGCACTGATCTGTGGGCACGCGATGAAAAAAACTCATTTCTATGGCACAAAACTAGCCTTTGAGTAAAGGCCGATCCTGGTCTGATGCTGCTGAGTTCCTCCATTCCCACACAGCATCTGATATGTAGTAGAAGAGTAAAAATGGGAAGTGGACTCTGTAGGATGTTACAGCACATGGTTTAATGCTGCTGTAAATCAGCGTAACCTGCAGCAAATATATTGTCTCCCTGCAGTGTATTTCAGGATGCAGCACTGAGCCAAGTAGTTTAAACTATCACACAATAAAAGACTGTCTCCTGGGCTGCTGTTACTGGAAGTCACTAATGTGTATCACAAATGATACAAAAATTTTGGATTACGGAGTTGTAGGAATTCCTAGGCTGTAGGCCTGTGGATAAGATTTGAATGACTGCACACTGCAAGCAGAAATAATAAGATCCTACTTTGCCAAGCCCTAGAAAAATACTTGATTCCTGATAGGGTAGTTACAGGTCTGATAAAACCTCTTCAAAATCTCTGCAGCAAAAAAAACATTGGAAACTTAGAGCAAGAACTGCAGCAACATACTCATTTTCTTGGGTAAGGTCCTCTGAATAAGTGAGGCTCTCTGATTATATCCATCAGTCCCTGCTAAGTGGTTACTGGCATCTCAACTAGAAGGTTTTCAAAGCAGCATCTTAGAATGACCTTAGAATTTTGCTGAAATTAAACTTTTGGCTCCCAGGTACATTTTGGAGGAGTTGTTCCTTAATCCTTGGGAAGGTAAGGGGCTGGGAAGGGAGGGGAGAGGGAAGCAGTGGGAATGAGAGGAATTGTCCCAATTTGTGAGCTGAATCTGGACTGGCTTGTGCCACATGCTTCAGCTGGCCTGTGCTGTGGCTGGACCTTGAACTCACCTTGTGTCACAGGTTCTAACTGTCTCTTTTCAAAGAAGAGTTTTATCCTTTGTGCTCTTTTCCTTCGTGCTAATCTGTTCAGCCTTGAAAAATTCTATGTTACAGAGAAATCTATAAATTTCAGGGGGGAGAATATTGTCTGTCTTTAATGTCTTTGCCTTTAATTTTGCCACAAAAAAACTCCCCACTTCACCTCTTTTTGTGAGGGATTTTGCCCTGTTTGATAGTTCCCCATGGAATAGTGCAAGATTTTTTTCTGGCCAGCTGTCAGTCTATCTCCTTCGGACCCCCTGCTGTCATCTCTCTGGCTCCATGCTGCTTTCTCCCTTTGGTTTCTCACATGTGTACACGGGAATGTTTCACAGCAGTGTTATCATTCCTAAAGAATCTACTGTGCGTGCACAGGCTACGAGGGGTTTTCTTTTGCCTGTTATTACTTGGCCGAATCAAACCCGTTTTCCACCTGGATACCAAAATGTAGCTCTTATCCCTCAAGACCATCTCCCTTCCAAATAGAGACTTCCAAAGCACTGAGGCACTAAAGCAGTTTCTTAAATTTCTCAAGAATTTTTTAATAATAGAGAAAGGTGTTAGTGTTTCTGGTCAGGCAAGAAGGACTCTCTCTTCTCCCCATGAACAAACTAGGTTGCAGCAAGGTTTAAGGAAGGAAAATGAATAATTGTTTTTGGCCAAAAATAGTGTGGAGACTGCTTCCAAAATGGTGAAAGCTTAGAAAGCTGGATGAAATAGCAAAATAACCGTTTTAATTGAAAAAAAGGCAAGTACAGCACTGTTTCTAGATGTCTTCAAATGTTCTGTCTGTCGGTGTTTAAGTGCAGTGGGCTGTGGGCGATTTAAACATAGACCATCTGTTTAAGAGTGAGCTTAAAAGTGATGAGACAATACAGAGTTTTCACTAGCAGGGGTTTGGGACTACTGTGCGCCGAAGAGTTGATCTCCAGCAAATGCTGTGGAGATACCCCCGTGGCTGTGGCTAGAGGCTTATAAAGGGCTTTGTTAGTGTACTACAGTAAAAAATTATTTTTTGGAAAGTTTTAGGTGCTTGAGTAAAAATTTATTAATCTCAAAGCTAATGAGACAGCAGCCTGCCTTAGTTTGCTGTCTCTGATCTCCCAACGTGCACTTGACTCAATACTGAGTATTGCAAAGGGTAAACTGAGCTCTCTGTTCACACAACACATCTTGGTTTTGATGTTCCTGCTTCCCTACACATGAAACTTCCTTGGGTGTGACTGGAACAATAAGATTGTTTTCCAAATTTTTTTATTGCAGTAACGCCTGGGACGGCCTTGTGCCAGCCATGGCAGAGCTGGCATAAAAGGTTTTCATCTTAAACAGCAAATTAACACACAGCCTCTGGGCTTTGTTTTCCAATCTGATTAGCACTTTGAATGCTCACTGCAGAGATTTTGCAGGATTTTGGTTTTGTTGAAGTGGGCTCAAAATGACACTGTTTGGGATCTGTGAACTGGGCAAGTAGGAGTTGGGCTCCTTGATCCTGCACAGTGAAACTGTGCAATGCTGAGGAAAAACACATCTCCATCTCGCCAAAGACTGTGCTTCTGCTGTGCATGCAACTTTTGTGCTGCTAAATGCTGTAAGTTTGGCATCGGAAAGCTGAATTTGAGGCATTAAATGTGCTCAAATCTAGGGCCATGTAAGTAAAAAAGCCAACCCCCCCCCCCCCCAAAAAAAAAAAAAAAAGGGGTCTTTTTGGGCTGTCTGATGCATGCAAATGCAGACCCTGTGTTGCTAGTCCTTGCCTTGCAGGAGATGCTGGAATCAAGCTAATTCAGTCTGCAAATGCAGGAGACTGACTTAGCAGCTGCTGTGTTGGTGACTGTGTGAAGTGCTGTCTTTGCTGAATTTTGTCATGATTTATTGTAGCAAGTGAACTTGGAGATAACTCAACGTAGTGACTTGAAAGATGATGAAGACCTTCTTGCAGCAAGAGCATTCATAATACATAGGGCAGTTTTATAGAGTTGCTGACTCCTGATAGTTTTTTTGTTTTTTTTATGCTTTTCTCTACCCAGATTTTCTGAGGATAAATTGATACGTGTTGATGTCCTGTCTTTCTACTCGCCGCTTGTCTGCTGTGTTGTTATTTCAAGGTTGGGGAGCCTAATTCTGGGTGAATTTATGTTGGGGTAAGATTAGAGTGCAGTGAGAGTACTTTATAAAATTAATCATGTACTCTAATGAAAATCATTGCTGAAGTCTTGGCTGCAGCAGTACTAGATCTGGCTTTCAGACTGGGACAGAGAGTCATATGGTAAATAAGTCCTTTTAGAAGCCTGGGTATATTTTGAACAAATAGTTGGTGATCCACATCCCAGCTTAATGCTTAATGCTCAAGGTCTTACTTCCTTTTCTTACCTGTATTCCTCCCTCAGGGTCAGGTTTTCTAGGAATGACTAAATCATACTGTGTACGTCTGAAATGTGGAGGTGGGAGACCCGTCTACAGCTGAGTCTTCGATGTTTCAACTCATGTTCTTCCTTTGAAAGGCTGTAATTCAGGGAGGCTTTATATTGCACATACTTGGTTATAATTATACATGATTTCCATGCTGCATGTATGCAGAATGTCAAATTCTATTAGGTCAGTCTAACTTAACAAAGATTCTGTGAATATTTTTGTAGGTTTTCTCTTTCCATCTGTCCACTGGAAACCACCATCTTCCCATTGACCGCAATGGTCGCGAGGGAGGGAGCAGCACTGGCGTTCAGGGCTGAGAAGGATGCATGTAAAAGCAAAGGACTTCAAAGAAGCAGCCCCCCTTCCCCCTTATTTCTGAGCATGCTGTCATGCACTAACTTTTTATTTTCAAGGTGAAGATAATTATGGTTCAGGCCAACCATATTTATTGTTTGATTCAGTCGGAACATGGCACCAGAAAATGCAAAGGAGCTGGATGGTGGGGGAAAAAACAGAGGGACTGTTAGAAACTTTCCTTGGTCCCTCTCCTCCTTCTCCATGTGTATGCCTTAATAGGTACATGGGCAGCAAGCTGTGTGTATTGAAGATGATAAATCTTATAAATTCAGCCTTCTGGTGCTACCTGCCTGTTGGACCGTAAACCCTTGGGTGTCTATGTTAGTTCTGTGGTGATGTGCAGGGTGGATCTACTCTAAAAATGAATCAAGCTTATGTAATAGAGCATTGCTGGTGCCTGCAGGGCCCCTGCCTCATTAGTTACAGCAGCTGGAAGGTGCCTGTGAATGAGGTGGAGGGTTGGAAGAAGCAGAGGGATGGTCTCATGGCTGAGGAAGTTGAATGTTGCCCTGGAGAACCGTGTCTCTGACAGAGCTGCACCCGTGCCCCGGCTATCCCGTTTCTAGGCTTTCAATAATTGTAGTAGGGAAAGTTTCTCCCTTAACCCCTATAACTTCAGTGACTGCAGAAGGATAAGGCTAAACTTTGTGCAGTTTCCTATTGATTAAAGTTAGCTCTTCCCTGGAGGGAAGGTCAGCCATGCACACAACAAGGCGAGGAGAGCACAGTTGAATGCGTTTGGCTGCAAAAGCTGCTGAACATTAAAGCTGTTGTGCAGACTGAAGTACATTTTCCTCCTAAGGTAAAGATTCCTCTAGGATAAAACTCTGTCCAGCAGTGTCTGATAATTCACTTTGTATGGGAGAATTTAAGGCTATTATTGGCAACCAGATGTTTGAAGTGTGCTGAAGGGATTGGCCATGGGGAAGGGTTATGCGATTGGGAGGTACCTAGATAAATTGTCCCATCAGACTTAGCTAGGCAGAACTTATTTTTATGGTCCTTTTTTTTTTTTTTTTTTGCAAACTGTTACTGGGAGGCAGAAAAACTGGAGTTCCTTCAACTCTTTGTCTGACTGACACAGCAGAGTGGGAGACCTGGAACTTGTCTTGTTTCTATTCATGCCTCTGGCTCTCTGCTGCTTCAAATGGCTGCTGCTGGCTGCCTTCAGAAACGTCAGCAATCTT
The DNA here is from genome assembly GCF_003342845.1 of Nothoprocta perdicaria. Taxonomy (NCBI): domain Eukaryota; kingdom Metazoa; phylum Chordata; class Aves; order Tinamiformes; family Tinamidae; genus Nothoprocta; species Nothoprocta perdicaria. Next base: position 1,134,858 of record NW_020455082.1, read on the forward strand.
CCAGTTTTATTCATTTCCCCAAATGAATGGGCTGCTATAAAGATTTTCTCCTCTTTTTTTCACAGGAGTCAGGCTAACCTCCATTAATGACTGAAGTGCTTGGATTCGGTGGGAATAAGGCATGCGTAAAACATCAATATTGACAGGATTTCTGTGGCTTTTTGTGTCTTCTGACTGGGAGACCACTTAGCTTTGTAACAGAAGAGCAGACTCTGCTTTACACTTGATTCTGCTGTCATATATCTGTGCACTGTCCTGTTCCTCCTTCTTCTCCCTCCTCCTCCCCATGTAGTCTTTTATGGAATCCTTAGAAATGGTCCATTGAGCTACAGACCAGTGACCTGAATCAAACCCTGATCTTTGAACATCTGAAGTTTGTGGAAACTGGTAGCTGTGATTGAATTTTGCAGCTGGCTCCAAACAACTGAATTGTGGCCCTGGATTCCCCAAACGTGGCTACTTGGGGAGAGCTCCGTTATAGCTGTGAACACGAGAACGACCAGGTCCTAGCGGTACAGAAGATAAAACTAATGACAACCAACTGAAGTAGCTGGTAAACTTGGCTCGGATGAGAGCCAAAGCACGTTCTGGGAGGTGTGTATTTGTGAATAAGAAAGGAATAGTATGGGATTATGTAGAACTGGATTCTTCGGGAAGAGATACCCCAGAGAGAGCCTGGCAGCCTTTCAGTTTGAGGTTTCTTGGCATGCCCAGGGCAACTTCTACTCCTGGCCTCGCTGGAATGTATAAATGTCTGACACCAGCTAGCCAGGGGCTCCAGCACACAACGTATGGCTTGGTGTTCTGGCACGGTGAGTGGGATGCTGTGCTATTTACACAGAGAAAAGGGCATAGTTTGCTTTCATTAAGCCGGAACAGCAACTTTTTCCCAGTCAAAGTTGGTGACCTTCTGATTTTATTGAAATTCCTCTGTAGGATTGCAGGGAAACTGATAGCTCGAGTGAAAAATGTTACGAGGAAACTCAGGGAAATATATCTAGCTATCAAAACACTCCTACTGTTTTCTATGCCCTAAATGTTGTTCTCTGCTAAGTATAACACACAGTGTGTTATCCTTGTGGAAACAGAGATAATTCAGTGCAGTTGTTTACACAGCTCAGAGCTTTAGGGTGGATCACAAGCATCAGAAATGCCAGCCTTATTGAGAGACATCTTTGGTATTTATTGGGAGTGGGAAGAGTTAGTTCATGCCCAAGCACATGCAACAGGTGCTGATGAAGCGACCCTGTGCCTAAAGCTTTTTTTCTTCTTTTTGTCTCCAGAAACACACCTGCTTTTCTCTTCTTTTTTTTTCTCCTCTCTCTCACGTGAAATCTCCACTTGAGTTAGCTCTACCACAATGTAAGTGCAGATTCTAGTGCCAGTAAGTGTTCAGATTCTAACTTGAAGGATGGTCTCTGCAAAAAGCCCAGCACTTTGTGCTGGTGGGAGTATAATAGCGCTGCAAGGATGCCATTATCTGCAGCCATCTCCATATCCTTCACTGGGATGAGCATGAGAGCTCCTGTGTGTGGTAGGTGCTGCCTGCTGTAGGTCTGTCCTTAAGAGGGCATGGCAGCAGGTCAGTTTTGTGAGCAAAGCTGAGCTGCGCTCTCCCTGCGAGAAGTGATTAGGCAAGAATGTCACTGCTTTCACTTCCAAGTTGCAGCCTCTTCATTAAACAGGCTACTTGCTGAGTCCTGATCAGTTCAACCCCTTGGTTTCTGACATTGTTCTGTTTGAGAACAGTTGTCTGGTGAAATGAAGCCTACCAACAAGCAGTTGGCTTTCATTTTGCAACCATGCTTAGAAGCCCCTTCAGGGAGCCCCCAGGAGCCTGATAACCTTGGATAAAAAGCAGTACTTTAGACTAGGGAGCAAGCAAAAGTTGTTTTGGGGGATGAGGCTGTTGGCTTGTTGCAGTGCTGGCTTTTTAGAAGTACGTATAGTGGAGAATTGGGTTGAGAGATTCACTGCATATAGTTTGGCTCGTGGGTCTAGGAAAAAGCGCTAGGAAAATTAATAAGAAAGAAGGGGGAAACTTGCTCTCCACTGCCTTCCCCTGCATGAAGCAGTTGCTCTAAAGTGATTTGATTGTGCTAGCCAGGAGTTCAGCTTTCATGTGTGAGTATATGGCACTTCTGGAGCTTGCAGTACTTTGTGTGTTTGCTAGCTTTTATTTCTCTGTGCTAAAACCTCATACTTTATCCCTCACAAGCTGTGCAAATGCCTGGAGTCTCCTGGTTTAGACTCACTTTCCTGAACTGTGCGTACAAAGGAGGCCTGTTAGTGGTCCTGTCTACCAAGGAAAGCTTGTAGGGTCCAGGATTTACCTTCTTCCTTGGAACCTGGTCACAGAAGAAGAATGCAGCTTGGGTGTCCCTGAGGGTCAGCTGCTCTGTGAGGTCTGCTTGGTGTGTGCCCCTGGGAAGTTAGTCCTGGGCTCTCCTTGGGATCCAGGTGGTCCCAAGCAATGTGTCACTGGCCTTGGAACTCCCCCCAGCTCAGTATGAGCTCGGAGCTGTGCTCTGCAGAGAACCTCCAAATGAAGGTGAAAAAATGGGGTTGTCACTTCACTTTGAGACTTTTGTAGTAACATTTCTTTGCATCTGTCTGGAATCTGCACAATAAATACTGGATGTCACCTGACATCAACACTTGTTCCCTATGGAACAACATGTCTCCCGTCACAGCTGACAGGAGATCTTTGTCTGTGGCCCTGGACTGCAGTTGTCTAAGTCAGTAGCTCACAGGCTATGGTCTGTAGATCCTCAGTTGCCCATGAAAGTGTTCCAGGAATCAAGTAGGCTGTGAGAGTAAGATGTCTCTTTGGAAATGGCTGGGGAAAATGGGCAAGGGAGACTTGCCTCTTGAAGCCAAGCAGTGGAAGACCAACTCCATGAGGCACTGCAGGGCATTTTGCTAAATATGCTGCTGATGAGCATACTCGAGATCAGTGGGGCCAGCCCTAAAGGAGTTTAGATCACTGCATTTTCAGGTTTGGAATGGAATATTCTCTTTGCAAAAACAATAATATATTCTCTGCCATCATGGACATGGGCCAGCAAAAGTCCTAAACCTTCCTTGCTAGCATCTGTATATAATATAAAGGGTCATTTATAATCTCCGTAAGCCATGATGGGACCTTTCGTCACTTTGTTTGAATCTTGCTTGGGTTTTGGAGACTGTTCTTACTGCCTTTTGGCTTGCAAGGAGAAATCTTGGGGCAGGTCAGTCTGTTGTCTTTCATCTTGGTCCTCGTGCTGTTAAATCTGCAATGAGGGCCATGTTGTGAACCCTCATGCATCTTGCTATTATCTACACTCTGGTTATTCTACCTCTCCTGCTGGCATGCCTGGTAGAAACCCAAGGCCTGAAAGGAGCATTTATAGGAAAGTGCTGCTAATTATGTGCAGCAAAGAGCATGATGTTTTGCAGTGAGAAGTATCTCTTGTTCCTGGGTGGGTACCTTTTGTAATTGAAGTCTTCCCTGTCTTGGGAAAGAAAGAATTTAGCAAAATCTGTGCTTGCATGAGATTCCCCAAAGGTCTCTGTGATTTGACTCTTCTTTGCCCTCCAGATCCATGCAGTGGTTCCCAGAACTCAACTTTTAGCTGCTTTAAGGAGTAGCCTGAGTGCTGAGGTGACAAGTGCTGTTTTATTAGCCTCTGATTAATCCTGCTGAAGAAAGTGGAAGTTGATTCTTATTCCTAGATAGAGCTGAACTATTTCTTCACTATAGTCCTGTTGAGACCTGCCCACCAGATGATAGCTTCAGGCTAGGAAATGGGTTAAACAAGAAGTTTGGGGCAGACTGTCATTTCCTGTAATGATTGCTCCCATTTATTGTGGGCCCCAGATTAGGTCATCTGAGGAAATGAACCCAGGAATGTGTATGTGTGTGTGCTGTTTCCTCCTCACCATGCACACACGCCATGTGCTGGCCTCCAGTATGTGAATTGGGATGTGGGAGCAGCCCTTGCCTCTCGCTGCTGCCCGGGGCTGTCGGGGTGCACAGGCAGCTCTGACTGGAGGCACCTCTGAGTGAAGGTCCAGAGAAGACGTTTCTGTGGTTAGCTACAGTGTTCAGCCATTCCCACAGTTCTTGATACAGGCAACCTGTGCTGTGCTACCTGCCTAGAACCAGGTCTATAGTATTAGGCTCAAGCAGACTGAAAATAGTCCTTGAAGGACCAAGCTGAAAGTGGACCTGGGCAGGGGAAGGTCTGAGGGGAATATCGGTTAGCTTCTTTAACTTGCAATTTGGACTTTCCATTACACATTAACCAGAGCAGATTCCCTCAGGCAAGCGGGACGTGTCTTCAAATGCCACTTCTTCCCCATGCATGCTGTGCTGGAGTGCATAGTTCATCGTTTCATTCCTTTTCCCTCCTTTTTGCCTTCAGGAATGCGAAGCTATCTGGTTTCAGTATCAGCTGTGCCTGGCTTTACTTCTAGCACCATTGCATTTTCTTGGTCTGACACAGAATAGTTTCTTCTTTCAGGGAAGCGGGAGAGTGCATCTCGGACAAGTCCATCCAAGTCAGGATTGGAGTGGAACAGTATCAGTGTGGGACAATCCAGCCGAACACAATGGAAACGGAGCCTTTTTTCCAAATGAATCTTTGTCATGGGAGAAGGTCAGGGTGCGCATATATATATATGCGCAAGCTATGTGACAGTTAAGGCATATTGTATATAAATATTCAGTCTATTTGGATTTCATTGACTAGCTGGAAGAATGTTCTTGATGTGAGAGCAAGTCTTCAAATAGTTGATGAATATGCTCGGATTTAGAATTTTTGGTAACTTTATTCTCAGTTTGTCAGTATCCAGGTCTGTTGCTGGTGTGCATAATATGGCACCACTTTTTCTCCTGTGGTTGGACCAATTCTTTGTTGCATGTTGAGAAGCTTGGCTTTAAATAATTTTGGGACGAATGCTTTTGCCGTTATCCTGTCATGTTCTGTATATGCATGGCTTGCTTTGCCTGACACAAAATGATTTTGTCCTGAGGCTTGTGCAGAAGGGTTGTGCAGTCCCTCAGACTCTGTGCTAACATGTGAGTTACCCCATGTATGAACGAGCAGAAGAAACTGGCTACTTGTCCTTTTTCCTGGTAGCTTTTCCTTTCATAGTCATATGGATATTCCCTATGGCACGAGTAACTGCTGGAGCAGTCCCTAGTGCCTGATTGCAGTATGCGTGCACTTGAAATTTAAAACAAAAGCTATCTCACTTCCCATCTCTCCTTCTGCCTTTTCCTTTTTGTTCCCTGAACTCTGTACCGAAGCTGTGCTGAGCAGGTTAAGGAATCTGCTATCCTCGTGATTGGAGGCCTTATGGCTGCAGGGAAGGTGGTCAAGGGAAGGCCACGTTCCACCAGGGTGCGGGATGCTTGGCGCTGGTGTGCAGTGCTGGGCAGTCGCTGTGATCTTTAGGGGAGAGGAGGTCCCTTGTTCTGGGTGCTTTTGTGTCATGGGGGCAGAGGAGCAGGCCACTTGCACGGCTAATTCCTGCCCATGCCTTGTGGTAAAGAAGTCTTATTTTCTCCCGTGAGAGAGCATAAGACTCTCTTCCCTCCTTGCCCACACTTTTGTGCCCATTTTGACACTGTCACCTTTCCAGGTTTGTTCAGCATCCAGCTTGTTTCAGCCCTGCTGACAGTGAATATCACCACACCAAAAAGCACGGTTTTCTACCTTGGATGTAGGAGTCTGTAGATGTATGGACTGATACCATAATGAACAGGATGAAATTAAGAACAGTACAATGGGAGCAGATCATCAGGAAATCTGGAGGACTTCCCCCCCCATACACACACCCATGAAGTCCTGTTGTTCATGATAACTAACAGAACTAAATTATGTGCTGTCAATCTCTTCTGAGAGCTGAGCAAGAAGCCTATTTGGATCACTTGTGATTCAGATTGGCAGGAGGCACGAGTCTCTCTGCAGCTCTTGGTTGGGGATGGGGGCAGTCTGGAAAATTAAGACTGAAAGCTGTCTTACTGAAGCAGACATTAAAAACTGTCATCTTTAGTCTTTTAAAATCTTATGTCAGTCTGATGCATGTTGGTGCTGCTTGCTGTGTCCCCGGGACTAACGGTGTCCTTTCTCTCTACAGGCATTGGTGTCACTACACAGTGACCCGGACAGTTTCCTGTCAAGTGCAGAATGGCTCAGAAACTGTGATCCAGAGAGTTTATCAGAGCTGCCGGTGGCCAGGACCTTGTGCCAATCTAGTGAGGTAAAAATCTTACTGTCTTATGTCACACGTACAATTTACGTTTTCACTTACATAGCACATTGCTCTTCCTGGAGAGATTTTTTACAAGCTGTTTCTCAGAATGACAGAGCAAGAATTCTATAGGATCATCCATTTCGGTTTCTCTGCTTTTGAAGACTTTATTGCTACAGGGTCAGTAGTAGAGGTTGGGGTTATGTCACGCAAGAGTTTGGCCTGTAGTTGATGTTTCCCAGTTTCAGAAGCAGTAAAGCCACAGGGAAACCCTTCTCTTTTCTTTCCAGTCAATTGAATAATAAATCCCAGAGCTTATTCCAGTGCATTAGGATTGCTATTTGAAATCTGTTACGTAGGAACTCTTTTATGTGTTCAGCTCCCTTATTTCTCTCCAAGCTGCAGAGTCACATGCTTGGAAAAGATGCCTGGCCTCCCACATGGCCAGGGCTTGCAGCAGGCTGGGTGATTCCACTGCATGCAGGACAGCAGTGATTGCAGACACCACACCAAGGTGCCTTCTCAGGCTTGGGCTGATCACTGCTTAGCATCAGCCATGTGCCACTGGTTTAAAGTGGAGGTAACTTCTCTATAATCCATAGGGAAGCTACATTATGCAATCTATGGCTCATAGGAGTCAGAGGACAGTTAAAATTGTCTGGAGTGAAGATGGTGGTTGTAATAATGTTCTTGATCACCTCGCTGAGAAGGGCTGTGTCTCCTATGGCAGTACCTTCCCAACAATTTCCAATCTCCCTCTTTACCAGGGTAGCTAAGTACTTCAAGATTCTTAAAACCTCAGATGTTAAAATCAGTTTTCAGAACATCCTGATTCTGCAGAGGAAACTTTAGGTTTGCACATGCCTGTTAATCAGGCTGAGCGTGCCAAAAAGTAGGAAAATTACAAAAAGCTTTGTTTTGATTTCTCTTAATGCCTGATTAGCACTTGGTTATAGCTATAAATGGATTATCCTTCTTCAGACACAGTGTAAGGTATAGGGATGAGTCCATTTCATTCCAAGTTGATTGATACCCCTCCTTATTGCCATGAGAGGAGTAGGTGAAAAAAACCCTTGGATTTCTTGGGTTTTGACGGAGTAGGTGGAAAAAACCCTTGGATTTCTTGGGTTTTGACTTCTTTATCAGTCTAAGAGTTCATTCCTCTTTATATCCCAAATCTTACCAAGAAGTCGTGTTGAACTGTGCAACCTGGGACTTGAATAAAAATGAACTGAAGCCTCTGAAGACCTCTGGAATCTTCTTGGACACAAACTGGGATGATTAAATAACACTAACAAAACCATCTCTTGTGTTGAGGAGCTGATGGCGGTCTCTTATAGCAGAGCAGCAGACCTTGGTCATTAACTTCTCTGCAAAGGGCTTGGAAGCCTGCTATTTAAAGGGGCTTTGTGTCCTGGGAAACAAAGAAGTGCAGGTTTGTGGCTCATCCTAACCTCTCCTCTTACTGTGGTTTTGCAGTATTTCTGTGCCAATGCTTGTGGTTTGGGTGACATCCAAGGGAAAGACTTTTCTAATCTCCTATCATCCCTTTTCCCAGGGATGCATTGTATTTCCCATCCCTATTCATTCTAAGGTTTTTTAACAGCTATCTTTTTCTTCTCCTTTTTCCATGTTTCTTTCTCTCCTCTAGCTTTTGAGCTATCGGAGACAGAGGTAATGCTTTGCTAAAGGAGTTTCTTTGTTCCCTTTCTGGAATAACGATCACAAAAGCTTGTGTGGTGGGATATGGTGATGCATGTGACAGCAGACTGTGGTGCCATGTGACATGATTGAGGAAAAACGGTGCTCTGAAGCACAGAGCAGCATTAGAACAAATCAGGGTTAGCAGGCTGGGGCTACTTTGTGTGCTTGACTTGCATGATGCTGAACAGAGCTGAAAACATAAGGACTCTTCCAGGAAATTCAGGGTGGGTGGTAGGCTGTGACAGCTGAGCTCCATGTTTGTCCTGTCTTGAAGTCCCTGCTCTTTTAAGGATTAAAACTATAGCTACTTCCCTGACGTAGAACCACTGCCAAGATTCCAGTCTGGCTCAAGCCACACTCTGCACTTCATAATGAAGCTTGAAAGAGCTTTAACATCTTGGTATTGGCAGAAACATGATTTTGAAATCACGGTGTGGTTGGAGACTAGCTGGCTCCAGCCACTGATAATGGGGATGGAGACTTTCATCTTGGGGTCAAATCTAAGTGTGGTGTTAGGGACAAAGTCATGAACTCTTGACTGTTGGTTTAGGACTTAAGCGTAGCAAGATGTCTTGAGTCCACAGCCAAGAATGGGAGTTGGGAGGCTCAGGTTTTGTTCTTAGGTGTTGCTGGAGCTGTTCTGAGGGGCCCTCAGTGAAATGTTTAAAGCCTCTGTGTTAGATGCACCTAAGAAAAAACACTAAAGACCTTTTTACATCAATGTAGGGCCACATCAAACTCACCAGTGACTGCAGGCTCCTAAATACTGTTGAGTGCGTGAGAGCCAAGCATTAGGTCGGACGAGCTGACTCTCAGTCCCTATTAGACAAGTGGCTGGATTTGAGTTGTCAGTATTAGCAATAAGTGGTGTGCTTTTTGGGAGCTTGGAGGGCAAGGATGCAATGTTCTAGGGAGACCTCAGTATTCCCCATCACTGGGCAATGCCAGTCCAAGTGCCGGCTGCTGCGTGTTCAGGAGGAAGCTTGTGCAGCCCTTTTGTCTGGTTGCTCTAGGAGAAGATGGGCTCTGAGGCAGCTGGCAGAAATAACAGGTCCAACTGTTAGTTTTAGGTTTTAGTTTTTTTAGTTTTCCAAAGGCTGTCTTAACCAAGAGTAAGATATTGCTCTTTGGAATATCCTTACCAATGTCATAGCTGAGCTATCAGATATGTCTGCCTGTGTCTGCTGCTCCATAGATGGATTTTGGATTGGATTCGTGCAGTTTCTAGCTTGATTTTTGGCCATGTGCTTGGGCAGGCCTGGGGCAGTGCTGTGTCTCCTGGTGACTCTCCACGCTACCGGAGGAAACTCTTTTTGGAGGAGTCTGTTGCTCCAGTGCCTGTATTGTGCGTGATGTTGGGGAGAGAAGCCTAAAGCTGAAGCCTGCAACGCTGTAATCCCAAAGCTTCAGCCTTTCCCTGCGTGTGCCAAATTCCTTTGGCTGTTAAATAAGAGCAGGAATTTTGAGAGGAGCTTGCAGAGTACAACTTCTGAGCTTGCTTTTAACTTCATGAATAGCAGCAGTGATTTGTCTGACTATGTACTGGAAAACTCTGATTTGTTGACTTTGAAAGATGGGTGGTTTAAGGCAAAAGCTGAGATTTATTCAACTCACCATCTACTTTGACTTCAGAATCACTACGGTATCTTGTACAGGGTTCGTTGTGTCTGCAGAGAGCTGTCTGGTCTCCAACAAGACTTGTCTTTAAATTGGCCCTGGGGATGCTTTGTCAGCCAGAGCTGACAAATACAGCCTGTGAAAGCTAGACTGTGATGAAGGATGCGGCCCTGCTCAGCGGGGGAAACTGAGGCACAGGGTGGGTGGTTCACTTAGGCTAAAGAAAAAGTTGAGTACCAGATCCTTGATCTTTGCTTTGTCCTGCAAAAGTACTTCAGCAGCAAAGGTTCAATTGCCTCATGAATGTGATCTCTGAGAGGGAATAGAAATAGGTAATTTATAGATGAGCTGTATTTGAATGGGCATATGCAGGGAAGTAAAAGCTCATCTTTTGTCTAAAGGAGCGCTTGTCTGGGGAGTGGACAGTCAAATACATGTGTAATCCTGGAGCTGTTTTTTGTGGAAAAGGGGGCTTTGTACATGAAGGACTTGTAAAGAAAGGAGGACAAACAAATAGTTTTCTTGATGTTTGTAGGAAGTTCCCCCGTTTTGAGGGTAGCAAGCAAGCCCTGGGGAAACTTTCTGATGGCTGAGGGTAAGTTGTTTGGAGAAGGGGCTGAGAAAAGCCAAGGGAAGCTCCTTGGAAGTAAAGGATCTTAGAGTGGAAAAGTGTTGGGAAAGAAAAGAGCCAAGGGAGGGTAAGATCTCAAGGACGAGTCATGTACTGGGCTGACTGTCCAAAAGAGGCACATCTGTGTAGGGTCTGGCTATAATAAATTTTTTAGCATCGTTGTGGAGACCAGACTGCTGGGAGTCTGGACCATATGCAGGAGGGTGTCTCGGTCTAAAACGTTGTCTGATGCACGTAGAAGGAGCAAGGAGAGGACTCGGGGAGTGCAAAAGCTCATGGGAACAGGCGTTGCCTTGTGCCGTGTACTAAAGGAAACGGGTCCACGATGAGCCCTGTACATAGCAGGAGTTGTGGGGAAGAACCAGAACAGCAAGAGAGTGTAAAGAGAAAAACAAGGACTGGAGAATCAGATCCATGGTATGGTAAACACTGCAATTTTTTTTGTGTGTCTGCAGCTGGGAGGGGCAGGGAGCTTGGGGGATAGCTCCAGCCCACGAGACGTGTGATGAATTGGTGGGAGCTCTGCCTTGGCTCAGGCAGTGCAGCCTGCTGACTTCTTGTTTGTGTTAGTTACAGGACTCTCATCAGGCCCACGTACAAAATGTCCTACCGAACTGTGACCACGCTGGAGTGGAGGTGCTGTCCTGGCTTCACAGGGAGCAACTGCGAGGAGGGTAAGTTACCTGGCAATTCATCCTTCCTGCAGAACAAAAGGGGGATGTGTGGATGCACCAGCTGGGCTGAGTGGAGCTTTGTTCCTTAATTTGCCCTGTGACTTTCAAGCATAAGAGCAAATCACCTGTTGTTTCCTTCCCTGTCATAGTTGGACTTTTCAGGCGTAGCGTCTGTTCATAGATGTCTGCTGAGGTGTAGGGTATATGCGTAATTGGCATCCCCATTGCAATACCCTAGAAAATGTGTTTTCTCTTTGTCAATGTGCATCTTCTGCATATCCCACCATTCATCACTGCAGCTGATGACAGAAGGTTCCTGAGTGGCTGCTAGCAAAAGTTAGGCCTGCAAGCTCAAAGTTAGGTCCACAAGTGTGTTCCCCGAGAGCTTTGAATTATGTTAGATACCTCCTGTTCCCCTTCCATCCCTGCCCCTGGCTTACTGGGTACAACAGGCAGATTGCCCAATGCACACGACACGGTTCCAAGTTTGGCATCTGATCTGTGACACAGAGAAAACACAAGGCTTTTTCTAAATCTGGAGAAAAAGAAAATCTTCTCCCTTTCTCAGTGATGGACAAAAAGGGCGTGATGTGCATTTTCCTCGGGGACACTCTCTGGTTTAACTATTGTTTCTGAGGCATACAAACAAGCCCAGCTTTCCCATTGAATTTCAGGTTTAGGCTCTGTGGCATCAGCCAAATCCCCCTCAGGGGAGTGTTCATGACCGGAGACCCCCAGGGAAATGGTGCTTTGAGATTGCTAGCCCTTTGCCAAGGGACCCAGCTGGCTGGTAACGACTCGCTGGGCTAATGACTCGCATCCAGCATCTCCAAGATGCCGCAGTCTTGTAGCTGCGCCTAGGTTTCTTTGTGCTGCCCTATCTTGGTGTTAATTGCACAATTCAGGCAAATCTCTAACGAGGAAATTTTCTTGTTAACGTCAGAAAGAATGATGGTTCCAGACAGCAGCTCCCTTTGGGCTGCTGAGGAAACAATAGCTTCTCAGAAGCTCAAGAAAAGCCTTGAAGAGTGGCAAAGCCACCATAAATCACAATCAGCGGGAGCAAACCCTGCCTTTTAGCATGCCCTGTACGGAAGGGAGCCTGGGAAAGAGAAGCTGTTGCATCGGCGTGGCCTTTTACTTGGCCGTGCAGGGAAGTGGGTAATCGGGATTATGGCAGAGCTGTTATTTCCAGAGCAGCCATGGCTCTGCCTGGCCGAGGATCTCAACAAGGACCTGAGAAGGTTGTGTGGAGCCTGCTCGGATCTCTGTAGGTTTGCACAAGTGTGAGTGATTACAGCGGTGCTGCTGGTAAAAAGGAGAGAATCCATCTCCTTCCTATGAAGCCAGATCCGTCTCGGTGACGCTGAGGGGAAATGAAGCCGGCGTGAACCTGTTTGTGAAAGTCAGCAAGGACCTTGCAGGAGCAGGTCTGTGGAATGAGGTGACAATTTTACACAGGTCGTTTCTGAGGTAGAACTGCATTTTGGGGTTTGGATAGTGGCTGTGGAATGTGAGCAAGAAAGCCAGGAGCAAACCCTCACTTTCCTGTGTGAGGTTTTACCTTCTTTTCTATTCCCCTCTAAAACATCTGGAGCTACCGACGGTGCTAGTTGGTGTTTTATTTAAAAAATAAAAAGACATAAACCACCCTCACCCTTTTCCCACCTTTCTAGTGGAGCAGGGATGTGCTAGTTACTTTCTAGAAGCAACTTGCAGTGTGCACAAGACCTCTAAGTGACTAGAAGCATTGAGTTTAAAAGCAAACTGCTTTTAAAAGCATTAAAAAGAAGTGTTTAAAAATAAAATGCTGCTTACATTAATCCTACTGGTAGTGTCAGTTTGAATTTTAGGTTAAAAATGAAGATTATTTTTTAGAGCTTTTTTGCTACTTTTGGCAACCCCATGGAAAGCCTGTTGCAGTCTTTCCTTTCTCCACCCATGAACTGCTCTAAGCGTACGTGTGTGGGTCTCTGCTGCAAACAACAAACAAAAGAGAACAGAGAAATAAACTGAAACAAAACAGAACCAGAGCAATTATGAAGCCACAGCAAATTAGCAGGATAGAGCCTCAAAATGCTTTCATCTTTCTCTTCTTTTCTCGTGTTAATTAAATATTGGGATGAAATCTAATTCTAGTTGTCTGTCCAGCTGGCGCTTCTGAAGTTGATGTGGTGTAGATATGTTTGAAGGCAGACTGGCCTTTCTGTTTGTAACTTGTACATGATGGAAATGCTTTGAATATCTGACAGTCTCTGCTTTTCTCCACTGCCAGTCAAATGGCCACCACAATAGCTCTAGGCTTGCGTTTTGTTGAAGATGCCTCTTGTTTCTAGTGACCAAATGAGCCAAAAGAGAATGAATTAGTCAAGAGCGCTGAGATCTGGTTGGGGAATGATGCATGCATGGTCATGTTGATGAGGTTCCTTTTTCACATGAGTGAGTTTTGCAGCTTGAAATTGAAGAGGTCCTCTCCATGGATTCTTACATTAGTCCCCAGGAAGGTGGATGACGCTTATTCCTTTTGTGCTGTTCTTGAACAGTGCCTTTGAGGGAGCCACTGTATGATCCATCTTCCAGATGGACTATTTTTTTAGCTGCTGTTTTGCGGGGTTGTCTTGCCTCTTTCTGTGCTATATTTTGTTTAGCATTCTGTCAGAGAAGATAAGATGGTGGTGGGACAAATCAAGGAAGCCATGTCAAAGGACTCCCCATCAATCAGGGGTGGCAATGTAGCTATTGCCACGCTATCTGCCTTGTCATCTCCCAACTGCAGCCGGCTGCTCAGTGTTGGGCAAAGGGGACAGCCCATGCAGAGGTCCCAAAATACCACAGCCCCCTGCTGCCTTTGTGAGATGTGCCCTCACGAAGAAATCTCCCCTTTCCCAGCAACATGCTGCTGATAGAGCAAGCTGTTAAATGCAGCTCAAGTCTTACAGAGTGCCTTGACCCTTAGCTAACAAGTTTAGCTTGAGAAAGTAATTGCTTGACTGTCACCAGCTGGCAGGCACCTACTTTAATGGTGAAGGCCGTGTGTTGTTTAGGTTTAAATTATCTTGGGAGTTTAACTCTTGCATTGCATCTGACAGAGCATCATCTGGAGGAAGCGCAGCTCTGAAAGCAGATGCTGCTGCTGCCCCTTGCTTGGCTCTTTAATCACTGAGGTAGGATGGCAGCTTCCAGTGCATTTCCTTCACAAATTCTGCACTGCTCAGAGTTCTCCCACTTCCCTTCCCTGCCTTCCCTTCAAGAAAAGGCATGCCAGCCTCGGGAATTCTCCCGAGGCTTTTCTTTTAGCTGTAGAAAAGTGATCAGCCGGTTGAGTAGATGGTTAAAAATGACCAGTTGTCCAGGACTTTCTAAAAGTTCTTTTGCAATTTTCTTGAACAGAGAAAGAAACTTGATGCAAACACATCTGGTGAATTTAACTGTCAGTAGATGCCAACTTTTGTTTTTCAGTTTGGGGCTTTTTTTGTTTAAACTGGTGCCCAAGCCTAGGACAGGAAATGAATGCTCTGAGCCACCTATACTGCTGACATAAAGAACTTATGGATGAGGGCAGTGCGGAGGTGAAGTGACATAGCTATTGCAGTCATGCATCACGCTGGCTGATTTGAGTCCAAGATGATGCTGACACTTCAACTCTGCCTTTTTTTTTTCCCTCCTTCTTTCTTCCTCCTCCTTCCCTGTGTGACTGAAAGCTTAAAGGCAAGTGAAATCTCTAGGGAGAAGAAAAGTGTCCCTGGCAAGTCGAGGGGCTCAGCACTGCTGTAGAGTTAGCTAGCCAGGAAAGATCTTATTTTTCTTTACAAATTTCACAAATATTTTTCTTGTTTGTATTGTTTAAATTTGGGACAGTAGCCAGTATCCTATTTACCCCAGAAGCAAACTGACAGGAGGCAGCTCAATTGTTTGGGCCAGAAGTGGCTCCAGAGTAACTTTGCCCAACTGAAATGATGCTATTGTGCCTGTGAGGATTAAACTCTTGCTTGTTTAGTGTGTGGGGAAAGAGAATTTGAGCACCCAATCTCGAGAAATAATTAGTTTTTTTTTCTCTCATTTCAGTTCCTGGAATAATTATCTGCTTTTAGTGACTGTTGATTGCATGTTATCGTCTCAATATTTTCAAACCTATTAGTCCCCTGTGCATAGAGTTTTTTAAAGACAAGCAAAAAAATAAGGCCTTTGGTGCTCTTGATGTGATATAGTGCAAAAAATTTGATTTTAGAGTTTAGTGATTATTAGCAATTGTGTTTATGAACTGTTAGATTGTTGCTTTGAGCCTGATTTTAATAATAATCTGATTGGTAGATAGGTATTAAAATATGGTAACTAGCTCTATACTAACCTTCAAAAAATTTTATAAAAGCTCATCAAATGATGGTAATTATAATGAAGTTGATGAATGAAAGCAGCTTTCTGAGAGTGATGTTTGTTTATATAGTGTATATAGATGTTAGATAATACCTGCTTAAATGTTTTCTTCTGTAACAGCGTTTTCTCCGCTCAGAACACAGTTCTGCTTCTGGTTGCTTGTGGTTCTGGTAGCCTTTTCTGGTGTAAGAGAAAAGTTCACCAGAACTTTCCCAAACTACTCTATGATATATTGTCCAATTCCTGTCCTTTATCATGACCACACTGACCACTTGGCAACCTCTGGGTTCAGGCATGACCTTTGTGTCATTTTTTATCTTTTTTTTTTAAGGAGTTCCTGGACTGTGTGATCACTACTGGGAGAACACACAGCCTGCTGAGAGCCTTCTGGCATCAGTGCTGAGCAACTCCTTAAACAATTTCTAAATGTTCATTTTCTCTTTTGATGCAGGGTCAAAAAAAGAAAAAGAATTACAGGTTTTCAAAGACTTTGATATTACATTCCAGCAAATCTGTCGTCTTTAGGGGTTTTGTTTTTGACTTTTTAAAAAATCTGAACAGGGAGAATTTTATTCAGCACCTAATGTCAAAATATTTAGATGGCTAAGTATCTACAGATATTATCTTAATATAATTAGAAACGCTGTATGCCGTACTGCTAGGTTGTCCTGTCCCCCCTCTTTTTTCCCACTCCCATCAAATTACACTGGTTTGTTGAGAATCATGTTTAATTTGATAAGTTACTTGTTTGCTTTCTCAAACATGTTGTATGCTTGTATAAGTCTTGAGTTCTATACGAGTTTCCCTTAGCTAGCCTGGGAACACCAAAGATGGTGAATTACTGAAATAGATTGTCCATAGCATTGGATAGAGTCTTTGGTTTTTGAAGACAGCAATCTTGCCTGCTGCAGATGACACACGTTGGCTGTCTGTGGAGAGCTAAAAGTCTCTTGAGGGTCTCTTAAGTTGTATCAGTGTCAGCAGCTAAACCTGCTTTGAGTTCTTACCATTTTGGGTTCTTACCAAAGAACCCTTGGTTCTTACCATTTGGGGGGAAGTAGCAATCTTGAAGCTCAGCAGAGCAGATAAAAACAAGTAAGGAAAGACATACAGAAACACTGAGGGATTTCTTCGGAGTTGCAATGTGTTGCTCCGATGAGTGGATAAGCAAAATTCTCAGGCCCCTGTCCATCAGGATGTTGGCCTGGCAGGTCATGGGTTCTCTTTGAACTCCCCTAGGAACCTATAAAGAGAGGGGGGAATAAAAGCAGACCTTTGGCCTGTATGCCAAGAGGGAATTGACGCTTGAATGTCTAATGTTGCTAATTCATTTTCCACTGTGGAACTGGTATTGTTTTATCAAATTAGGACTTCCTGATGGGAGAACATTCAACATAGGAGAAATGAAGCCTGGAAACTGTGGGTGCTACATTTCCCTTGTTGTGACCATATAAAGATCCAGCCATGGTGGATTTGAGAAATTTTAGAAAGTATTTCTATTAGATTTCTACAAATACTCCCAGACATCTCTGGCCCATCGAAGCTGTTGCACACAAGTGTTTTACATCAGTACTTTCTTGTGTAGAGCTTCTTTCCGTGTTGACTTCCTAGTTTCCAAATCTTGAGACAGCATCTTATGGCTGCTGCTGTTTGCCACTTGCACCCCTTACTTTGGTGGTTTAAAAAAAAAGGGGAAAAAAAAAGCTAAAAGGTTAAGTGAACAGTTAACCCTTCCTTTCTGTCCAGGATAAGGAATTTTTGGTCATGTTTTGCATCAGTCCAAGCTCGTGCTACTGCTCTCTACCTTGTGTCCTCTTGGAAAAGAAGGGCTTGATAAGTCATGCTGTCAGTCCTGCAGACATAGTACCAAAGTTATGAAAAACATTCTCCCAAAACACTCCACCCTGTTCCTCTTCCCTACAGAAATTCCCACCAGAGGTGGTGCAGGAGGGGTGGGGTTTTGTTTTTAACAGAATTAACATTTTTCCAGGCGCACACCATAATTCCAGTGGCATATGGAACTGCTGAGCAGAAGAATAATTCTTAATCAGTGTCTACTGCTTGTCTCAGTGCCTTTCAAGTGAATGGTGGACAACAATGGCAGAATTAAAGCCACCCCCTGAAGCTGTATCAAACACATCTCCAAAATGCATTGCTGGTGCATCTCTGTATCTGAGTTTCCTTGCTGCTATCATAACTTTTGTGTTTCTGTTGGGAATAGGAAATGAGGCTTAGGATGCCTTTAGGATGAAGTGTCTACAGTTGGCGTGTTTTCTTTCACGGACTCTTTCAAAGCTAGTGGCCATTTAAGCTGTTTTGCATTTATTTTTTGAGCATAGCAGTTAAAAAATTGCAGCTCCTTCCCCACTGCTTTTCAAGAGCTTGCTTGTGAAGCATGTTGACTTAATATTGCTGTCACTATCCAACAGTGTTGGATTAGATGGTTTCCTGAGGAAGACTAATGAATTTAACCCAGGAATGTCCTTAAGGTACTAAGAAATGCCTGGTATGCAGAGTGCCATCTCTTTTCCTGTCAGTCAGGTGACTTTAATCTATCCTGGAAATCTTATGAGGACAAAGGTTGTGGAAAAAGAGGAGAAAGCTCTTGTTCCTCATCTCTAATATAGCCTTCACCTCAAGCTATGGCTCTGGATTCAGAATTGAGCTGCCATTTCCTATTTTTATCATACCATACAATGGAGACTTCAAGTCTTCATGGAAAATAAGTCAGGCTATTTTATGCCCCACTCCCAATGTTGTACACTGTAGTTTGAGGGGAAAGAGGATATGTGGTTGTCCAGTCTTTGGAAATCTAACTCAAACGATCATCAATAACACCAGATACTTCTTGGAGGCATAAGAGCATGCTATGATAGTAGGGAAGGAATCCCTTTGGTCAGAAGGGATGGATGTATGGACTAAGCACAGGGTCTCTGCAGTGGGCATGGAGCTGGTAGCTCTCCAGGAGCTCTTCCAAAGAAGGTTGTAGTAACAAATGTATGTGCATGTGATGCTGTGGTGGCATCTGCTTCATTATGGCCCTGTATCTTCAAGGGGTTGTATATAATAGTGTGAGTGAAGCTTTTTGCTCTGTTTTTAGGTGCCACTTAGCAGTGGTGTTTAGCAGCTGTGATGTAAAGCTGAGCGAACTTCTGAGATACGTTTTCAACAAGCACCTCTAGATGCTACTGGAAAGGATATACTGCTATCTTATTTAGTCTAGATTTGGAAAGAAAATCAAAGCTTCTTTTTTTACTAGTCCTACACAAAAATTGTAATGCCTGTTAGGACAACCACCAATGAATTTGTATTGATGCAACCTTTCTCAAAAGCGTTAATGAAAGGTGGACTTTTTGATCTGTTGTAGAGAAGGGGGGCGAGGGGAAGTTAATGCATATGGGCTTTGCATATACATGCTTATAAGCAGAGGCCTAGAAGCCAGGACCCCTCACAGGAAGCCCTCAGCTTGCAGTCTCTAGTTTTATCTGAAGAGGTGTATGATAAGCGAGAAGTTTCAGCAAGTGTCACATCCTGTAAAGTCTGTTACTCATCCTGTGCTGCCACAGCACCTTATGATGAGTTTGTAAGCAGTGGAAACTCATATCCACAAGTGGGAGCAGCCAGAGTTGGGAGAGCAAACCCAGGAGTGGGTCCAGAGGTGGATTTGCCAGAGGAGCAAATGCTGTTTCATGCTTTGTTGAAGACTTGGAGGTGAGAGCAAGAGGTAGGTGTCAAGTTTCCTTGTTGCTGAAGCCCAGACTTTCAGTCTCTCCTAAAGTCCCTGTTAATAAAAGGGGAAACAAATGTGTCCCTCCAAATAATTCCTAGTTGAGTTTAATTTCAGTTTAATGCTGAGGAAATGCTAGATAGAAGGTAGCTCACTGCAAGTCGTGCCAACATCAATTCTTCCCTTCATTAGCTAGTAAGCGGGATAAAGGCAGCAGAGCTAGTGTAGCTCCATTTGGGAAGCTACAGGAATGTGTGCTAAATGGAATAACTTCAAAATACACAATCAGTCCATTCAAAGCAAACGGTGCAGTGTAATTAGTAAGGATTCAGACTGTGTCAGTTTGGGCAGAGGTGTCAAATGGAGTTGCACTAGGGACTGTTCTCAGTCCAGTGTGACTTGATATTTCATTTAAAACCGGTAGGAGGAAAGAAGGGAGCTCTCTAATCAGATCTGTGCATGTTGCACAGCTAAGCAGTGCTGGGAATACATGGTAGACTAGGGTTAAAAGGCAGTCAGATCTTGATTAAATTGTAGAATTGGGCAGGAATCCATAATGTAAGATTCGGTCAGATGTGTGAGCAGTGAAATACAGGGGCAGGAGTAATCAGATGCACAGATCTTGAATAGAAGGTGACTCCTCAGGCAGCAAGTTCCCACGGCTGGAGCTGAGGCTTGTGGAAAAGGATGGATTGAAGGGATTGAAGCTCTGTTCAGAAGTGCTATAAACTTAGTGAAAGAAATACTTGTTTATAGTCTAGTGCTACAGATCCACTGTCCAGGTGTAATGCTTATTGCTAATGTATCCATGAAACCATACTTGACACAATTTAGTATCTTATATATGTTTAGGTAAAGAGATGGCTGCCTCTATATATGTCAGTGTTTCTCACAGCACTCAAATTGCAGGAGTTACAGTGGTTTCTGCTTTGTGAATTCTCAATTTAAAAGGTAGTCTTAACTTGTGGTACAGATCTGAACCTGAGTATTGCTAGCTTTACTTTGTCAAGTTTAAAAAAGGTATACAGCTGAGAAAGCACTATGCCTTTACTATTTGAATATCTCATACTATGAAATGATTAGGTTAACTGATTATTAACTAGTTAGGTATGTTTATATACGCAGTTAAAAATATCAACAGCACAAGTAGGCTTTCCTAAAAATAATATAGTTGGTGGACATTAAGGACCTGAAGGAAAAGCACAGTTACTGTAAAGAGTGGGAAACACTTAATCGTTTAACAAACGTTAT
The DNA here is from genome assembly GCF_003342845.1 of Nothoprocta perdicaria. Lineage (NCBI taxonomy): Eukaryota > Metazoa > Chordata > Aves > Tinamiformes > Tinamidae > Nothoprocta > Nothoprocta perdicaria. The sequence goes on from NW_020455082.1 coordinate 1,155,076, forward strand.
ATTGCAAGATTGCTCTTCGCTGCAGCATAGAGAACACTTGTTGGGTAGCTTTGTGACAACTTCACAGTTCTTAAAAGAAACTGAAGCTTAAAAAAAACCTTACTGATGAGCTTTCCAAGGACATTGGCTCTGATTTTTTTTCTTCTGCCACAAAGATTTCAGTCAACACTTAAAGGCCTTTATCAAAGCGGATTTAAGTTTGTAACTTTGCCATATAGATGATTCTTATTAGACTTCTCAACTATTAAAGCAGGAAAGGCACAAAGGAATGGCTCTCTGAAATCCCCAGTGAGTAAGTTCATTAAGGAAGACGACAACTTTTATTCTGGACCCAGAAGCTTCTTGCCTGGACTCTTAATTTGTCTCCTCGGATAATGCATCCAAATCCATAAGTATCCTGTGAGTTTGCATTTCATTTTGAGCCCAGCAGGCATAAGGCAATGAGGTTACAAGAACCTTCCAAGTTATCCTGGAGGGACTTGTTGGCCACAGTTTGGATTTCTGGCGAGCAGCTTACTCCATCTCTTTTCTGTAATAAACTCAGGATTCAGTCCCTGGCCCCTTATAGATATTGAGCATTGTTGCGTGTCTCTGGATAATCAGTCACTGGAAAGGCACAGGTGTGTTGATCTGTAGCAGTGGGTGCAGCATGCAAGAAAGGCAACATCAGGGTAATATTAGAGATGCAACCATGCCTTCCATGTGATCTTCCTTGACAGGAGAAATCTTGCAGCGTTTGCTGATTTCTGGTCACTAAAGCCACCAAACGAATAATGCAAAAACAGCCAGTGTTTGTGGCTTTGCTATTTGCTAAACCTTCCAGTTCTATGTATGCATCTATTGTAAGCAGATCCAGCGCTGGTGCATTAGAACAGAACAGAGTGGGGTACAGGATTGCCCAAGGCTGAGACTTAAATTGATTGGTGAGCAAGTCAAAGCAAGCAGGATTGTAGAAATACAGAGCTAGAAGAGCTCCTGACCTTTATGTAGTTGTGGAGACATTAAGAGATGGTTCAAGAAGTTCTTGCTAGTTCCTTTATTTTTCTGTAAATGCCTTCATGAATACATTGGTCCAGACCAGCCCATCCATCTGCGCAGGAGGCCTTTAGCTAGACTATTTCCTGTCCCAGTGATGATGCCAAATCTGGCTCCCTAGGTCAAGTGCTAAAGGTTGCTAATGAAGCATTCAGATCTTGTTCTCAGGGAGAAGTTAGTGTTTCGAAAGCACAATCTGTAGAAACGGCAGTAGGAGTTCAACAGTATTGGAGCTTGTGGAACATCTTAGTTAATTAGCTCTTCTCCAGTAGCCAAACTGAACGAATGATTAAAAAAGACTATCACTGTTGCCAGCCTGTGATGTGTTTTAGCTTTAAAGAGCAGAGGCCTGTGGTAAAGGTTCTGTTTTTCTCCTTACTTGTGGTGAGAGCTGTTAAATGCATACAACTCAGCACTCGCCCAGTGATGGCTCTGAGTGCTGCAGCTAGTTGTCCTGCTGTAGGGATTTGCACTATATTATTGTATTACGGGCCATTAAATAAGAGGAACAAATTACTCCGGAACTTGAATTATTTGATCTTTTCAAAAATACCGTCAAGTGATTAAGCAAACAGTGGCTTTTCCAGCGTTCTCCAGTTGTATTATCTGCTAAACGCATCTCCCTGTGTGATCTGTCAGAGATGCCTTGAACACAGGCTTTCCGCTGTACTAGCGAGTCCTTGTAAAAGCATAAATAAGCAGTTATTTCTATTACAGCTGGACTGCCTGGGTGGGATGGAAAGGATGGATAATGGTTTGTTAAACATAAAACTGAAGATTCTCACTTTTGTCTTAATATTTGTACTCAGCACAACAGTAGCATTTACCAGCTACGAAGAGCAGTGGGGGAAAATCTGTTCTCTTTACCAGGCAAGTAGTTCAAGTTCCCTTGCAGCAAAATGCGTCTGTGCAAAGGTATCATTCTTGCTCTGTTTGTCTTAAGTAGAAGAACTACCAATAACAGTAAGCATGATAACCATAAATTTTATTTGCAGAACTGTAAATACCAAAGTCCTCCTTGTGCTTAATGAGGTTCTTTACTGAGAATTTGGATGGCTGTATTAATCTCTGGTGGCAGTTTTTTTCTAGAGTGAGTCATCTCTTCTCACTCAACCCTAGGAAACTAGTGTGATGCCATGAGCTGTGGTCTTTGCTATTAGCATGTGCATCATAAAGGATGTTCATGAGCAGGGCTTGAATGAACTGCATATGAGAAGGAATAAGTCTTTTTTTCTGACTAATGCAGAAGATATCTCTATGTATTATGTATATAGGGAAAACCTCATGGTGGGCCTGTATAACACTTGTTACATCTGAATCTTTTGACTCACGATTACTCCTACTTCGTCACTTCATCCACCTAAAATTAGGTGGATTAACCTTAAGAAGGGCCACTGCATTTTTAAAAATTCTTTTAGATAACTTTAAAGCTGTAGGTTATATTTTTGTCAGGATAATATGAAGAGGAATGGAGCACACAGTATGGTAGAACCCTGGTACATATTTCTGTCTTACAAGTGTTAATGTTTCTGTCACAAATACCTGTGTGTGGGTGACATACTTGTGCCTTGTGAAATGCCAGCCAGGGACTATGATTTCCACGCTATTCTCTCGTCAATCCAAATTCTTCAACTTGCTCCAGCTTTCCAGCTTTTTTATTATTTATTTTATTTTTATTCTTTTAGGACCTTTGTGATGCTTTGAATCCAGCTGCATAGGAGCTCCCCTCAGCTTGCTGCTGTAGGGACAGTTTTGGTGTATATGGAGATGTCCTCCAGGGTGTTGTCATCCTCAGCCCAGCTCCTCCATGGCTGGCTTTCAGATCCAGGATGCCCGTGCTCACAAACAAAAACAAGTTGTGCTGTTTTTTTTTCCCCCCCATTCTGTCATCTAAATTCCACTTTGTTGATCCAACAGCACACTTCAGTTCCACGCGCTCCGGGCAGTGATTGCAATTCTTCATGTGATTAAAGTCGCTTGGTCAGCCGCCCTTATCACCACGGGATCGTTCTTCTTGTAAGAGTGGCTGGTATATGCTAACTGTACTCTGGTTCCAGCTTTCATAGCCTCGGGATTTATGCTTCAGTAAGGAGAAGATGCTGATATTTAGTGTTATCCCATTTGAGACTCTCAGGCTTATTCACTGTGCTCAAATAACTGGTTTATCATGTGGATGTACAGCAGGGGCTGGTATGTCTGTAGCCATCAATCTCCAGAGGCACATGGTAGACGTTTACATTGCCCTTACTTATCTGGCCACCCTTCACTGTTTTAATATGAACCATACCAAATAAACCTGCCTGAGAAACTGCATATTACCTGTGGTATTCATCCCCTTTCGGAAGGGGAGTTGGTTTAAAGTTGACTTCTAGCATTTGCTGGGCCATGTCTCCATGACAGAAAAAAGACGCACGAAAACGATTACCAAGAACAGCTGCTTAGGAGGTGCTTTGGGTATTTTTTCCTCTTTTGCTGACCTGAACCACAGCAATTATAAGTCCTGGTTATTGTAAACTTAACCAGAGAACACAAGGCATACCTTAAAATGATGTCATGTCTAGACACACAATTCAGGTATAAATTATGGAGAGAAAGTAACTTGTTCAGTGGTTAAACTGTAAAAATTTAACAAGATATTTCTGTGTCTCTAGCCTTTACTCTTGCATATGTATTTCTTTACTTCTTAACAGGAGAATTCTGTGACTGCCTCTTAATTTTTTTGTGTTGGGAGATGGAATTTCCTCCCGGTTCTCCATTTCATTTCCTATTTCTGCCTTGCTGTGTCTCGAGGGAAGTAGCGCAGCCATCTACTTAGAGCAGCCAACTAGAGGAGAAGAATCCTGGGTCCAGTCATGACTCAGCCAAGGTCACACTGGAGCTGAGGTACAGGAACCTTTTCAAAAATTGGCTTGCTATTTTGGGTAGCCTTTGTTTTATGGGATGGTTGGGGAAAGAGATCTCCTTTGCGGTGCCCAAATGTTTGTTTTGTGGTGTGGTTGGGTTTTTTGTGCTCGTTGTTTATAATCTCAGCAACATCCCTGGAGTTGCTAGGGGTGGTGCCTGGGCCTTGCATTTAAGGATAAGTTAGACCATATTTGCTAAAGGGTTCAACCATATGGCTATGCTAGCTAAATTCTGCCCGGGGTCTCGGCTGCTGCTCTATACATGACTAAATGGGGTGTAGTTAGGATGTTACGGGCAGACTTGTACCTGGGGACTGGGGCCTTGCAAGCTCAGAGCAGGCTCTGCAGGTGCTGTGTTGAACAGCCTTTACAGGTGTCACACATCCCATCTGCCATGAGTTACTGGGACCTACATCTGCTGGCTTCGTAGGGAAGGCTCTCCTGTTAGTGGGGACCTAGCTGGTCTGTTGGCTTTTATTTTAATACACCTTTTCCCACGCTTGGCCTGGGCTTATTTTCTTAATGTGATGGGATTGTTGGCTTGCCACCTGATGTAATCACAGAATCACAGAATCACAGAATGCCGAAGGTTGGAAGGGACCTCAGAGGTCATCGAGTCCAACCCCCCTGCTCACGCAGGGTCACCTAGAGCACGTGGCACAGGGCTGCATCCAAGCGGGTTTTAAAGATCTCCAAGGAAGGAGACTCCACAACCTCTCTGGGCAGCCTGTTCCAGTGCTTTGTCACCCTCACAGTGAAGAAATGCTTCCTTAAGTTCCTGTGGAACTTCCGATGCTTCAGTTTGAAGCCATTTCCTCTAGTCCTATCCCTGCCCACCACTGAAAAGAGGCCGCCCCCCTCCTCCTCACTGCCTCCCTTGAGGTATTTATACACGCTGATCAGGTCCCCCCTCAGCCTCCTCTTCTCCAGGCTGAACAGACCCAGCTCTCTCAGCCTTTGTTCATATGGTAGATGTTCCAGGCCCCTGATCATCCTGGTAGCCCTGCGCTGGACTCTCTCCAGCAGCTCCACATCCCTCTTGTACTGGGGAGCCCAGAACTGGACGCAGTACTCCAGATGTGGCCTCACCAGGGCTGAGTAGAGGGGGATGATCACTTCCCTCGACCTGCTGGAGACGCTTTTCTTAATGCACCCCAGGATCCCGTTGGCCTTCTTGGCCACCAGGGCACACTGCTGTCTCATGGTCAACTTGTCGTCCACCATGACACCCAGGTCCCTCTCTGCGGAGCTGCTCTCCAGCAGGTCCACCCCTAATCTGTACTGGTGTCCAGGGTTATTCCTCCCCAAGTGCAGGACCTTGCACTTGCCCTTGTTGAACCTCATGAGGTTTCTCGCCGCCCAGTCCTCCAGTCTGTCCAGGTCCCTCTGGATGGCAGCACAGCCCTCAGGGCTATCAGCTACTCCACCCAGTTTGGTATCGTCGGCAAACTTGCTGAGGGAGCACTCCAGCCCTTCATCCAGGTCGTTAATGAATAAGTTGAACAGGACCGGACCGAGAACTGATCCCTGGGGGACACCACTAAGTACAGGCCTCCAGCTGGACTCCGCACCATTGACAACCACTCTCTGCACCCTGCCATCGAGCCAATTCCTAATCCACCTCCCCGTCCACTCATCTATCCCACACCTTCGGAGCTTGCCCAGGAGGATGCTGTGAGGGACAGTGTCAAAAGCCTTGCTCAAATCCAGATAGATGACATCCACCGCTCTGCCCTCATCTATCCAGCTAGATATTCCTTCGTAGAAGGTGATCAGGTTAGTCAAGCAGGATTTCCCCTTGGTGAATCCATGCTGGCTACTCCTGAGCACCTTCTTCTCCTCCATGTGTCTGGAGAGAGCAGCCAGGATGAGCTATAATCTATACTATTCAGGTACCTGCTCTGAAGTGCAGACTTTGGAGATGGAAAAGGCCTGTTAGGTTAACAAGCCAGTGCAAGACTATTCTCTATAGCATATTCTGTTGTGCTTTTCCTGGCCTAATTGCACAGTCTTCAAGTGGAGGAATTTGGCAAGGCCACTCTTCCATTTTATCTGGTGCGTGGTCTAAAGTCCTCCAGCAAATTTGTTCGGTCCTCTCTCTTACAGCGTGCTGCCATCGAGATTTCCCTTTTTCTGTTGGTGTAAGTGGCTGCTATGGATTTTGGTTCCAGATCTGGTGCCTGTTTTCACATAAAGAGAACCTGGCTCTCCCCATGCAGCTGCTCTGCAACCTGTGTCTGCTGAGGGATAAGGCTCCTGCTGCAGGGCACTATCTGTGTCTGGATCTATTTCTTATCGTTCCTGGGCCTCTCATGATCTTTCTAATCCATAATCGTGTTAGTTCATTTCCTGGAACCTGTCTGCACATTTCTGGAGACAAGGTCTAATGCTCAATAAACAGACAGTGGCAGCCGACAGTAGAGAAGCTGCTCTGTGTTTGTTGCCCTAAGGCAACCGAGGAAGCTTTTTGCCCTTTTTTGCGTGTATGGAGCAAGGCCCTAATTTCAAACATCCGCACAGGCAGTTAGTGTGCTGCAAAGGAGGGACTGATCTTTGCTCAGTACCTGCAAGTAAAGCTGAGCCTTAACTCACCCCTGCTTGTTTATTCCTGTTTATTTCTTGTAGATATTGGATCCATTTTAAAACAATGACTTGTCTGACTTGTCTGTCCATGACCTGATGCTTGCGATCAGAAAGCCCCAATCACCTGGGCTTCTTGCTCTCCTGCTTTACAGGATCCCAGCAAGACTTGTTTTCTTTTGGATCCACGAGCACCTGTTCTTTCGTTGGGTCTCCTTACCTTGACTAACAGGGAAGGACCTTCTGACTGTTTTGAAGTGTTGGATTAACAGTTTTCCTGCATTTGCTTCCTGCTACTCTGTTGTTTGCAAAGGGTTGCATTGAAGGTGAATTCAGGTGGCACCTGTAAGACATCCCAGGTCCTGCGAGTGGTTAATGCACCAGAGTGCAGTTAGGTGCCAAGCCTAGTGATAGTCAGAAGTGATCTGCACCACAAATAGTTAGGGGGTCTCCAGAGGTCACAAAACAAAATGCGGTTGCACCCAGCAAAGCCACGAGGCAGATGCTCCTGCTGAAGTACAGGATCAAGTGCAGGATTAAGACTACTCAACCCATTAAAACTTCTGGACTGTACCTTTCCAATGTGCTGCTTTTCAGTTTTTAATGGAATGCCTTTTTCCCTCCACTTGGGCTTTTTTTAATGGCTATTAAACATAGGGGAAAAGATTTAATACAGCTCTAAATGCTCTGTCAATGAGAATTTGCCCTCAGTTCTGCTTCTAGGATATCCACTTGCAGGATCCCAGTCTCTGCCTGTTCATGGCCTTTTGGAGGTGCTCTATTTTTCGTGAAACTCTTGATCAGTTCAAGTACAAACAGATGGAAAGCAGTAAAGTTCTAGCTTTATAGCAGGCACCCTGGCCAGAGTCTTAACCTATCCGAGGTGTTTGGTGCTCAGGGACAGGCACTGGAGCCAGGAACTGTGGAGCCTGGGGCAGAACATTGTGAGTTCCTCCACGTGTTGTCCTCTCTGTCCCTACAGCTCTTCTTCCCAGTTCAACTCCCCTTGTCCCACCTTGCTAAGTCTGCAGCCTGTTTTGGTAGCCCTGTGTGTTTGCCCAGGTGAAACTCGCTTCCTTCCCTGAAACATGGAGCTATCTCTTTCTTGAGCTGGTGCAAGCACAAGGAGCTGCAGACTCCGTTGGTACTAGTCTCTTGGCTGGATTGATGGGGACAAGGAATGGAGGCTGGTGGTCTACCAGAGCCGGAAGAGATTTATGGAGGAACAGCTGGTGCTTCAGCCAGGGGTGGTCTTGGCACACAGATCGATGTTTTCTAGGAAACATTCTCCAGAAGAACAGCACTTTCTTTGGATAATGGATTCTGGACCTGCTGCTGTATATGGATTGTAAAAGCCATCATCTTCTGTCCCCAGAGCGCTGTACTTGCAGATGCCTGCAAGACCAAGTGAAATCTTTTGGGCTTTCCTTGGCCCAGGCTGTGGTATTGTGGCCTTCGGGCTGCTTGGCTCGTTAGTGGGAAACCTGCATAGTAGGGCCAGTTTTCTTAAATCTGTGGGTCAATCCATTGCCTCATGAGCGAGGCTGCCAGGAGGGGCTTGCCCTTGTCCTGCCTGTGTGCAGTGCAGGAGATCACCACATTTGCTTCTCGTGGGGAACTGTCATCAAGTAACTTTCCGTCGGGGCCCATGGGAGTCTCCCTCAAACAAATGTCAGAATGTGGAGGTTTGCAAATCCCATTACCCCAAGGGAAGGTGACCTGCTTCAAAGCACTGAATGCTGCAGGAAGCACAACTGCAGCCTCTCTCAAATATTTAACTGTGTAGAAGTCGGAGAAATTTCCCACTTGTACTCCATGTGGAGTAACTTAGCTTTTTTTCAGCACCTTAAGGGCATTGAAGTACATCCAGGGAAGGGAAAGTAGGAGGAATGCAAGAAATGAAAAAGTGAACCAGAGCTGCTTAGGCAGAGACTGTGTCCTGGATTCCTTATTCCCTTTGGCCTAAAATTTCATAGAGATTTTATGGAAGAGAGAGGGCATATTTAGTTTGGGAATAACACAATTACTCTGCAGCATTCTAGCCTTTTCAGTAGACTTTTGTGAGTGTATAGTTATAGATAATCTATTAAAGTTGTGCTTTACATTCTTAAGTTCTTAATCTTATCTCTGTAATTATCACTAGGAATTCTTCAGGGATACTTTTATGTAATTCTGGTAGAAATAATGTCTCTAAGAAGAAGAAAAGATATATTTGAGGGATCATGGGACTAGCTGCTTCTCAAGGTTTTAGTTACCAGCACTGGACCAACTAAACATATAGTGGGAAATAAAGCTGTGAATGAGGCATAGTCTAAAATCTACAGTGGTTTTGAATAGATGATCAAATATTTTCCTTAACTGTACCAGTAAGGCAACCTATGAGCAGCATGAAGACAGACCCTCTTATGAGTTTATATGATCTCTGCTTGTTCCTGGAGGGAAGCTTTGAGTGACTGGTGACGGATCTGCACTAAGTTTGGAAGCACATGCAAATTGTTTCAGAGAATCTGTTTTACAGAACAAGCCGCTGCTGGCCAGGGAGGGAGGATCAGATATATTCACCTAGGTTTTCTCATTTACCCAGCCTTTGCATTCCTTCTCCTACTTCTCTCATGCTTCTATTTCTCTTCTTTTTTCTTTTTTCCACTCTCCAGCATCCCACAGATCTGTTGTTCCTATTCTTTTACATGGGTTGTGCTTCAGGTCAGGAACAGGCCAAACAATTTGGGGATGCTGATTCCTGTCCCCATTTTTGCTGCCTTGCAGTAGCTCCTGTCTGTGCCATCACCCTCAGCTACTTCTAGGTACCAGTAGAAGGTGCCTTTCCACAAGGTGGGATAGCCCATGCTCCTCTGTTTGCACTTTTTGTCTCATTCCTCTGTAATGTTTTTAGGAAAATATCACATGTATCAAACTTACCTAGCAATGGGGAGAAGGGACTGGAGGTCATTGTGTTTCTCCGCGTTTCGCTGGCCTGGGACTTCACAAACCTCAATGTTGTGGACACACATTTGTCCTGTACAAGCTACAGGAGAGCAGCAATGCTGGAATAGCTCTCTGAAGCTAAGCTGAATGCACCTAAGATTGCTGGAAACAGCTCTGGCTGAGTGTCAACTCCTCCTGTCATCTTCCCCTTCCTTCTGGTTTCCAGAACTGCAAAGACTGATTTTTTTTTTTTTTTTTTTTTTTTTCTGAGCTTGCATCTGCAGGTTGGGGACAGGTGAGGTGACTGCTGTAGCCATCACTCTGGGACTGGTCAGTGATCTGGAGGTGCTGCCTCTAGTTCTCCTCCAGCTGCTCCTTGTGGGAAGAAACTGGAGAGCAAGTCGAGCAGTATCCTCCCTCCTATTCCTCAGCCACCTGAGGAAGGCTCTTCTGTGCTCGCTTTCTGCAGCTGCCTTCCCTGGAGGGCTTTATGTAAATGCTGGATGCCTGTTGGCTTGTGGGAAGGAAAGTGATACTTGGAAGTTGTTGGGCTTCAGGATTTAACCCTTTAATTTCTGGAGTTCAAAAACACTGACTGCCCTTCCGCAGGCAGAGTAGATCTCAATTCCCAGATGTCCTTCAGCTGGGCTGCAGGCCAAGACACACCAAGGAAGGGCAGCCCCTTTCCTGCCCTGACCATGCATGAGGGATGAACAGGGATGACAACAAATCAGTTCTACTGGAAGAAGGTACGATCAAGGACAGACTCAGTAAGGAGAAACTCTGGGAGTGGTTCACACCCTTCTCCACCTCTCCTAGAGCTCAGCAGCTCTCTTGAAGCTGGAATGGGGGCTGCATTTATCAAATTCTTGTCTGCAACAACAATACAGTTGTTTTAGATTAGTGTACAAATAGACATTAGTGTAATACATCTGTTGTTAATCCACATTTTGGTATAAAAGAGATGCCAACACATCATTTATTAGCCACGTCAATCCTATAACGTCCTTTCTTTTGTCTTTTGAGAATGTAATAGGTTCCAGGATGTCTTTTATTTCATTGCATACCACATTTCCTCTTGTCTAACATAGAAAGACCTAATGTGTTCCAGGATGTAATTTATGCCATTTTGGGACTGGACACCACATGATGTATCCTGGAAATCTGAACATTTTCAGTGCATTAGTTGTTCTGCTCTGCTCACAGGTTAGTCGATACAGATTTGATGGGTAGAATAAACAGAAAAACAAGTAAGAAACCAAGCAGCAACCTATTCCCTTAATTCAGAGAGAACTAGATATCATTAGAAGCTGTGGCACTGATTAGGTGCAGTATAAATCTTACTCGCTTCGTTTGTTTAGAAAACCAGAGCGCTAAGTGCTAACCCACCTAAAGGGCCTGCCCTTGATTGCTTGTACAAGAAGGTCCTATAATATTCCAAAAAGGAGCCAGTCAGGGAGTAGCTGTTGGACAATCACTGATATCTGTCTTTTTCCATAGAAGTTGAGGGTTGTTGCTGGAATCTATCTAATCTCATGCAGGTCAAGTGTCTGCACTAGATAATAGTATAAGGTCCTTAACTGGTGGGGTTTTTTTTCCTGCTTCATAATCCTGGTTCCAAAATGCTGGTACAGTTTGGGGGGCAGATGGCACTTGGAGGCTGTGAAGAACCAGGGGCCCAAGCCCTGCTGACCATCAGGGAAGTTGGTGGTGTCATGGTTGTTCTGTGATCAGATGGGGAGAAATAGATAGTGGCTCCTTGCTTGGTAGCTTTACTGGGAATCTTTACTACTACTTTTTTCCTCCATCTTGGTCATAATGATTTAAAATCCTATCCAGAGTGATGGAAATGCAATCATAGGTGTCCTCATCACTGTATTATCTATGTTTTGGCAGGTGTGAGACATTCAGCTCTGCAGTGGTGAAGAGTAGGACACTTAATAGCTCAGACCAGCAAAACCATGCAGGATTTGAAGGCAGCTTCCATAGGGAGGAAACATCCAGCATGAGCAGGACCTTCAAGGTTTAGGTTAGACCAACAGTTGCATTAGAAACCTGTGGAAATGTTTTGAAAGGAGAATATTTTGGCAATTCCTGATGCTTGAGGAAAGGACTGGATATGAGCTGTACTGAGCTCCTTGCTTTAGCAGAGTGATTTCTTTGGTGCTAGTTTTAAGCACGCAAGCAGTATGTGGAGTTTTTGAATGGGTTGCTGGCGTAATCAAGATGCAAGAGCAGAGGTAATATTGTTAATAAAACAACTTGCTGACTGGTGAGCAGCCTGATAACTCAGGTGGGGGACTTTTTAGCCTGGACATGCAGTCTTGATCCTCTCTTCCCTCTCTGTCTCCCCTTTAGCTGCCCCTTGCTTGGAGGCATTCACATTCGCAGGGCCATAGTTCAGTTAAATCCAATACTGTGTCATGCCATTAGCGCACAAGTCTCCTGTGCCAGCATCTCTTGTTTCTGGGTCTCCAGAGGACTGAATGTTAAGACTTTTTGAAAGGCAAGCTGTTGCAGAAATGACAGGCTCTTACCCATTTCCAAACAGCTCAGCACCATTCTTCTGCAAGGGGGGGATATAATGGAAAATGAAATAACAAACAGCACAGACGCCGGTCAAGCAATTAGTTTTCTTGTCGGGGGATAGGAATAATAATAAAGGAGAAGACAAAGCAGGGTTATTTGTGTGGTGAGAAACAGCCTGCATTGCACTATAATCGCAGAACAATGTCCCCAGTCCCCAGACCTCACTGTCTGCTTTAATTTAGAAGACTGCCAAATCAAAGCAGCCGTAAGTCTGTGTTTCTGCATGTGAGCAGTCCCAGGAACAAATTGTTGCAGGGCTCCAGCAAGCTCCCTAATCTGTGTGGTTCAGGGATGAACCCCCAAGATGTCCGTAGCTCAGGGAACATTGCATGGAAAAACCTACCTGCTCCAAAGCATATCCTGGCAGATGGATTACTGTGCTTGAAGAACCATTTCCAAAGGGAAATTTTGCCTATAACTCAGACTTTGGGTAGTTTCTGCATTCCTTTTGAGGCATCTAATCCTGGCCTTTTCCAAAGACTCATTCTCCCTGATGGTTTTTTGGCAGTTATCTTGATAGCTAGTGTCTGATGGAGGGAAGTTGCTGGGGAGAGATTAGGTGACCATGCTTGGTCCTTCCACCTTTGAATTTTACAGACCTCTGTGGCCTCCAGGAGGAGGCAGAAATGCAGGTCCCAGCAATGTACGTGCTGTGTAGGCTTGGACAGCCCTTGAGGGATTTGCTCGAGATTATCAGAGGTGGCCAGTGGGAGACGCAGATGCTTCCCAGTCCAGTGATTCTCCTGTCAATCCAGAGATCATGCTTTCTGTTAATAGAACATAAACAGCACGTTTTAAAATGGTGCCATTAAAGCTCATGGACCTGCTCTGAATTTGCAGCAGTGAAGATGAGGTCAGACTTGAGCTGAAGAGGAAATTTGGTGTGTTGTGTGGGCAGGGATTGGCTTCAGGGAGACCAGACGTGACTGCAATCCACGCACTTCTGCCACGCGGCATATCTAGTCATGGAGGAGGCTTAAAAGGGGTTAGCAAAAAAAGTCATGGTGTGATGCAGTGTTTGGCACCACTGAGTTATTTTGCTTAATAGTTTGGGGATGATTTAATCTCTGAGATAATTAAATTGAAGGTGTCATTTTAAAAGATAACAATGTGTGAGTTCTGTTAGGCTTGGCGTAAGCTTGGCTTGTTTTGTGGGGACTGAGGGGTTTTCTCGTGCGGAGAGTGGGGGAGGAATGGCAGAGCTGGTTTGATGATATTTGTTTCTACCATTTCTAGCTCTAAAATACTGACATTAACATAGAGCAAGAAAGCAGCCCTGTAATGTCAAGAGAGAGCAAAATACTGCCCTGGACTTTAATGCAGCTTCTGATGACAAAACCCCCTAGATCAAATCCCAGCCCTGTATCTGCTCCTGCAACCTGCTAAAGGAGAGAAATCCGGCTCAGAACATGCCCAGCAGAGTCTGTGGCCTTGGGAACTCTGCAGCCCTTTAAGAAAGGAATATTATATATAGTACGTGTGTGTCTGCTTTATTTGTTTATTTGTTCTTTCCTTCACCATTTCTTTTCTAGCTCTCATGCAAAAGGAAGAGTCGGGCCTGGGTGTTTTAGTGGCAGGATTTGTGCCTTGCACCATCTTGTCTAGAAGTTGGCGATGACATAGCAGCAGAAACAGGGGAGCTTGGGCTCCCTTCTGGTGAATGACTTAGAGAAACACAGCCAACATCTAAAATTGCAATTTTAGGAGTTGAAGTAAATATTTCAATGAAGTAAAAGATCCATGAATAATATATTTGAGCTGAATTAATATTATGTATGTTTTAGGTAGCAGAAAGGAAACATGATATAATTTCTATTAGTACCAAATATAGATTTTTCTCAAGCAAAGAGGCAGCTGTCCCGTGGAAAGTTTGTGCCATAAATGCTTTAATAAAGGCCTTTTCTCCTCGAATCTCTCTTAGTTCACTCTTCACTGATTTGCAGTGTTTTCAGCCTGCTCTTGCATGTTCTCTGCAGGGTTGCTTATCTTTTTGGCATGAATGAGAGAGAGCATTGGTTACAGTTCCATAAATTAGGGGCAGGTTTGTCTATATGCTCTGATTTGCCATCTTGAGCCTCTTGTATCTTTACTTAAGGTTCCAATCTGACTAAACTGTCCTGTGATTTGGTAAAGTTTTGTTAAACCTTAGGAAGTCTTTCCAGCAAGCAGCTTTGTGCATCTCCTGCGTTTGTTGGGTGCAGCAGAAGTGCAGGGCAGCTCACACGGGAGGCTGCGCTGGGGCTTGTTCATCGTGACTAGAAATCAAAATTAATGGCCTCAAAATTGCTGTGTTCACTCCTCTTCGAGGTATCAATTGCCCCAGCTCCATTCCCCAGGAACATCTCCAGGCACAGGGCTTTTGATGCATGTTTAGCATCTGAGTAAATGTCTGCATAAGGTTCTGTATGGATTAGCTCGTTCACTTCCTAAGCTCAAATATTATAGTTGATGCAGATCAACTTTTCTGAGCTTCTTTGTCTCTTGTTTTGAAGGGTAATGTTGTTTCTTCTACCCGAGCATGATGGAATTGCTCAAATGGGCTCTGTGCTGGTCCTTGGCATCACATAAAGAATGAAGATATACCATCTGTCCCACAAACGCGTGTGTACAATAAATACCAAAGCGCGAGAGGGCCTCATGTATTCTCACACTGCCCTAAATCAAAGCAACTCATCTTCAGGCGACAGGAGAGCATTGGTGTAAAAGTGGCATAAATCAAAACATAGCAGAGATCCACAGCACCCCTGTAAATCCCGGGCTGCTCAAGAAAGGAGGAGTTAGTCGCGGCCGAAGCCCGGTAGCTGTCATTTGGGGCTGACAGATGGCGAGTCACTCTCTTCCTGCAGGTTCTATCAACTTCCACCCCATTGTCAGCAGGTTGTAAATAAAATAACTGCTGTGGTGGTGTTCCTGCTGGCTCCTCGATGAGGATACCTCTGCCTCAGGTTTGATTGATGTCCAGGAGGGCTGGTTGCACCTCCAGCTCCATCAGCCTTGGAAAAGGAGAATTTCAGCTCTTGCCTGGTGGTGGCCTAAATGGGTTTGAAGGTTGAGAGGCAATGTGTAGTGGGAGGTGTTTGAGTTCATAGAATCATAGAATGTTTAAGGTGGGAAGGGACCTCTAGAGATCTAGTCCAACCTTCCTGCTCAAGCAGGTAAACTGCTATCTGATATAAACTGGATTCAATTTTTGAGAGCTTTGAGAGATGAATGGGATTAAAAAATAAATGAAGATATCAATCTTTTCAAAGAAAAGAATGGAAGAAGAGGTGAATGGTCCAGCTAGGCACTGAAACTTGAAATCAAGCTTAAAATTACGGCTTGCTTTTAGAAATAGAATTCAGAATTGCTTGCTTCCTTAGAAGACATCCAGAGAGACAGCTTGTGTATTTTTGATATACTGCCATACAGCACTGTTGGCAAAATATGAAAAATATGGGATGTTCTAGCAATGCCATTTCATAAGAAGACGTGTAACCTGCAGTTGTTGACTTTTGTCTTTGCTGCAAGTTTCTTTGTGAAGTGGGAATGTTGCTACCAATTGCCTATCCTAGGTCATTTCTAAAGGGATGAAATAACATTGTAAAATGAATTTTCTGCAAGGAGACTTCATAATGAAGCAGCGAGTAAAAATCTTGCTCCAAGACTTTCATGATGGTCTTTCTGTATGGGGAACAAAGGTGTCCTGTATATATTTGTTTGGAACTTATATCGAACATCTCTTGTTAGACTCTTGCTAGCCTCGTCCTCTCTGACAATGGGTGTTCCCATTTTCAAGTTTACTTTTCATATCCGTGCAGTCATCTGGAACAGCCGTGCTCTCTGGGGGAAGGCTACATAGGGAATATTGAATTAGAGCAGGATGGTGTTCATCCCAAAGAAATGGCAATTTGAGGTTGCTCCAAATTAATAACCCCAGGAGGATGTTGGCAAACATCCTGCAGCACAGAGTGTGAGTTTGAATGGACACTCTGGACCCAAATTTCTCAGGCAATACAAAGAGCTTTAGTTTATGTTGAGTAGGCATTTTTATTTGCCTTTACTAAGTGTGATAAATGCACAAGTTATTCTTGTCTCCTTTTGCCTAGAGGACTGAATATTTGGTTCTGTAACTCTAGCTGCTGAGTGTCTGGGTTGTTACACCAGTGTTTGAGAAGGGAACTCAGCAGTAAACTTTCCAGATCTGTGTGCAGTTCATTTGCTTCAGTTCTAGTGGCATTTTGGGGAGTTTTATGACTTCTTGTAAGTTAGGTACATGTTTTGTTTTCTTTGGACCCAATATTGGCTGTTCTTGCCTTTCTTTTGGAAGCCCCAGTGATCAATGCCTTTGGTTGTGGGAACTCTTGCAGAGAAGAGAATTCTGTCATCATTTATGGGGGTACGGGAAGAACAGATGAAACACTGTGTTATATGCCAAGTATTATCCTCAGAACTGCTCTTATCTGATATCTACAGCTGTACTTGCTTAATATTAATATTTTGCTTAGCTTGATCTTTCTTTAAAGAAAACAACAACCTTGGAGTCCTCTGAATGAAATTAGGCATCTTTGTACTGCAACCAGGATGATCCCTGTAGACGCTTAAGTTTGGTTGCTTCTTATCCTATTAGGATGGGACCTTTAACTAGCTCTAAGTTCCAAAATCCCTTTCTGGTGCAAGCAGCAGGAAGAAGCTGTTACAGTTTCAGAAGTTAACTGGTAAAATGAACCAAATGTTCATTAATCTGACACTACTTTGCTAGCCTAGAATGGCAACTCAGCAGCCTAGCATGTCCTTGGGAAGAGGGATAATCATGGACAGTAGGAATCAGAGGGACAGATCCTCCAGCTGTGCAGTTGTCAAAACTGTTCCCGACGTTTGTGCTGGCTTAAACTAGGAGACCGTCTGCTACTGAGCCCTTAAAATTATGTGAGTTGTTATTCCAGCACTTGTTCATCAGCCACTGGATCTTGAGGCTTATTATAGAGTCGCCCTCGTAGTAGCGCCTGGATCTCATGAAGTAAGAGAGTAACTTCTACTATAGTGTAAAGCTACCAACAGTGTAAGTTTTTATATCCCCTAATACTTTATGCAATAATACATATATATTAAAAAAGAAAAACTTGTGAAGGGTTATTTTGAAGAAAATGTATGTGCCCCCAGCCTTTAAGGAAATTTGTTGTTCTGCCTAGTAACCCAGACAAGCACTTCATCCTGGATTTCTGCTGCAGCTCTGTCATGACCCATGGCAAGACATCCATTCATCTTGCAACAGAACTGTAGTCCAAGACCCTGACCGTTAGTGATAATAATGATAATACCAGAGCTATTACAGAGCTTACTGTGTGAAACTAACAGATGCAGCTATGATTTGTAGAGATATAAAAGTGGCTTCTTATGATAGTGCCTTGCTTGTTGAAGGAAGCTTAAATTGGAGTAGAGAATAGAGTCTCCTAAATACACCAGCCTGCAAAAAAACCCAAAAAACAAACAAACAAAAAACCCATATTTTTCATAAGTCAAAAGCTTGAATAATTTCCCCGGAAGGCCACTTTGTAACTTAAGTCTTCCCAAAGAAAGAGCCGATGTGCAGTCTAATCACTTTATGCGACTATTTAATATACTGTTTAACAAACAAAAATATTTGTAGTGCCATAGCAACTACTGCACACTTTGGTGCTGCTGGGACAGGGATCAGCCTCTTGATCCAAAGCAAGCTTGCCTAATCCATACATTGAGCTGTACTTTAAGGCAACCTCATGGAGTAATAAAGAAGGCTTTTCAAGTTCAGGCATGTAATAGGCTCTTTTTTGGTGGGGATATTCCATTCAGTTGACCACATTTGCACAGAGGCAGTCCTTGCGTTGGAGGCAACCTGCAGACGTTCGTGAGCTCACAGGATGTCAAGGACATGACAGATTTCTGGTCCTTTCTGTTATGCAGGTGCTTTACAGGTAGAAATCGCTCTTGTTTGGGACCGAAACCTGTGTATATTGAGTTTCAGAGGAATACTTGGCTATTTCTTATCAGGGATGTTAAAATACCTTGTCAGCAGTGTAATCTCTAGCAGCCTTCCCTTCTTCATGAGGAAAAAAAGATCTCCTTGTAGAAAATAGAGCCTTCTGGTGATGAAACAGCAGAGAATGTCATCTTACTCTTGATTAGGGATGAAAAACTTCTAGAAACTGCAGAAACATCCTCTTTTATGAAAGGATGTGGCCTGGGTCTGAATGCAAGCACTGCTGTTTCCCCTGCTATAACATTGATGTTTATGCATTGTCTCAACCTCTGCACCTGAGAGGCTTCTGCCCTAGGTTTTCCAATGCTTTACTCTAGTGCCATCTGGTCTATGCCAGGCAGGAGGACTTAGTAGTCTTGCTACAGGACCATTTAAAGTGCAATTGAGTAGTAACCACACTTCACTATTGGCTGCTTTTATGTGACTGGGTGAATTTGCCCTGGTTCTTGGGGAATTTTGTGACGGTCATGTTGAATAGGATCTGGCCTTTCATTGGAGGCTATAGATTTATGGTTGGGTTAGAGATATTTGTGAGCGTTCCCCAATTTGTCTTGCATCTCGAGTTGGTCAGAAATGTCCCACAAGGACTGTTTTCTGGAAGAAAATATCCACCCCATGGAATCTCCCTGATTTGTTGTGGTGGGAGATTGGTCAAAACTGCTGACAGAAACCAACCAGGCAAGAGCAAGGATCATGTAACTGATCTTAGAGCCTCCTAATCTCTTCAGGGCACTACTGCCAGCTGACCTAATGGGTGATGAGCCGTCAAAGTGGTGGCAGGGTGGCTGGACAAGTCCTGCTCTGGTTCTTCCGGCCTAGCTCCCAGCTTCTCTCTTGCCTGTGGACCTGACCGGGCTGGTCACAGGAGGTCGCTGGGGGCTATTCCCCGTTGCTGGAAACCCTGCAACTTCAGGGCTTGTTTCCATCTGCAGCACGCACAAGTCAACGTTGTCTTTGAAACCCAACTTCTTGTCTGGGCAGCTCTTCCTAGGGTCGTTAGCAGCAGATGCCGGAGCAGGGCGACTGAGCTGATTACTGCCGCCGCTTGTTTGCTGTGTGTGGCTCTCCCCAAATGTTTCTGCGTTCCCACCTGGGAGCCTGAGTTCTCTTACAGCATTGCAGTATGTTTTAGAAGATAACTTTGATTTTTTTTTTTTTAAATCCATTCATGAATGTGAATTGCTATATAATTTTTTTGGTAGTGACTGTGTCATTTTTTATATGGTAGATCTCTCCCCTTCCCCTTTTCTCTCTTTCTTTTCTCCTCTCATTGTTTTGCCGACTTCTCTATCTGCTTTCTCCTCTTTGGAGTTCCCGGTCCAAGGAAAACTGTTAGTAAGTTTGACCAAGAGATCTATGTTTCTCATATATGTATAAAGTTTGAGAACCTTTCTGGTTCAAAAACATAAGTAAGATGTTAAGTTACTGCAATTCTAAAACAACATGCTGTACTTCATCTAGAAGGAATCTGCTTCACATTGCAAGATCTCTGGGCACGTGTAAAATGATACCCTCCTAAGAAATAGAATTTATTAATGAAAGTTTTGACAGAGAAGATTTCATTTAGAAAATAATGCTCCCCAAAGCTTTAATAATAATTAGGTTTGAAACAGGGCTGTGCAGACACAATTTCCAGGCTGAATGATCAAATGCAACTCTTTTTCTTCCTTTTTATTTCTTTATCTGCTCTTCTTCCCCCCTCCAAAGAGTATCCCCAGACAACTGGACCTGCTAACCATTTTATATTGGAAAATCTCAGTAAACTGTAACAGGGGCAAAAAGGGAAAGAAAGAAAACACTTCATTTCTTTTGACTTCTTCTCAAATTATCATTGTATGCAAAATAAATTGAGTTAAAATTTTGCTCTCAGTAACTCCTCTGCAACCCCAGTAACCTTTAATCAGGACCTGCTCTCTGCAATCCCTTCCTTGCCCTCTGCCAAATCCGAGTCTCCATGCTGTGCACTGCACGTGAATGTCTGAATTGCGTCAGTCCCTAACTTTAATTACCATGACTCTAAAAAAGTCATTAATTACTTCCTTCTGACCTGCATTCATGTCTTGTGTGCAGAGAGTTTTTTCATGGGATTAATTACTCTGGCCAAGATGTGAAAACAAGTTTTCCCCCTAATCTCTTAGCATGTGGTAGAGTAGGAAATGGTTTGTTGTGATGTGCTTTAGGGTCTATAACTTTCAGCAGGCGTTGTTCTCCAGAGCAAGTCCCTGTCTGTACCTTCTTGCTGCCCCATAGCTGTCTATCAAGCAGGTTGTGCTCACCAAGTGTCTAGTAAAGCTCCTGGGAGTAGAGCATGTGAAACTTTAAAACAGACAATAGTTCTTCATTGCTTATTTGCTGTGCTGATTGGCAAAACAGCAGTTTATAAGGCCACTTACAGAGACTATACACACATACTTAGAAATCAAACTGTGGCAATCCTCAGTGAAGGCAGCATTACAATTTACGTTCCTCGGGCACATCAGTTTATGGTGATCAAAAGCTGCTGTCCTGGCAGGAGCTGAGGAGCCTGACCTGCTTGTCCCTTTTGCAGATGTACTTATCATCCCCATGCAGATGCTTAATTTTCAATGGCTTTGATAATCTGTCCATTTAACCTAGTGTGAGTCCCCTGTAGATGCATTTTTATTTTGGCTTGCATTAGGAGTATGAGGGAGCATCTGTTGTCACTGCAGCATAATGAGTTTAAATCAATCTGAGGTTATGCACACAAACGTTAATATAACTTCAGCTGGAGAGCAAGTAGGTATATTTCAGTAAGTTCATTTTCATGTTATTTTTCATTCAAGTGCCCAGCCAGTGTCTGGTTTATTCTGCTCCTGGGGCTTCTACACCATCTCTGTACTTGCTTTCAATTTGGTCTGTTATGGAGGTAACACCACGTGGCTGGGGTGGCCCTGTTAATTCTGCAGAGCTGGATATCTTGTGCTATTTGGCAGAAACAGTTGAAGAAAGATGAGTTTCGATGTTGTCGCAACTCAGCACAGGCAAGACTCTGCAAAACCTATATGTAGACAGGTTCACTACCTAATTGTCACCTCAATATTCTGTCCTTCCCAGGTTAATTAGGTGTAGCTATACTGAAGACCACCCCATTTTGGAAATAGATGGCAGGCGTAGTGCTTTCTCAACGCCAGAATTTATCCCCTACCTTGAGTAGTGTTACCTTAATGTGCTTGGCTCAGTTTGAGATAGATGCAGCACCTTGGGCTTTGGAAGGGAGGAGCGGGAGCCTCCAAGGAGAACCTGGGTGTTTTCCAGTTGTCTGCTTGCTTGATTTGATTGCTTGGAGTTCAGCTGCCTGAGTGGCTGAGCTTTATTGCCTGATTTGTGTTTTGTGGTTTTTCGAGAGGCCTGGATCCTTCAATCAGCATGCTTGCTTTTTTCCTCTTATTTTTTCTTTAGAAAAAAAATCAAACTATACTGAAATAGGGTATTTTATGGCTCTTCAAGCTACTCCAAATAAGCCTGCTAACATCCAAGAAAGTAAGGTGAAGAACATGAGTTTCAATCTGTCTGTGTTTTCAATGAATAAGGCACAAATAAATGAAGAAGCTTTTCCGAGTCTGCCAAAAGTGCTGGTCATAGAACTGGGAATAGGAACTGAGACCTTTTTGTAGTCATCAGACCACCTGTCCAACCATATGCTTGTGTTGCAGTGCTCAGCTCTACACAAACACCCATAATTAGTGATCTGTGCTATTCATGCGATCAGAGACATCTCCGTTTAATTTATTATCCTGTAAAAGGTCTAAGCTTTTACATAGTTATACCCTGGCTGTGTTCCTTTGTGAATTATTTACGGTAGTATTTTTGGTCTGTAGTCATGCAGTTCTGGCTAAAATTCTTCTTCCTCCAATTTCCTGCTATTTATCCTTCATGTACAAAGCCAAACTTTTAGATTGTTCGATTTCTGCGTTTCAGATGTTGTCATTAACCTCTGTCTTGGAAAGAGCAGCTTCATCAAGCAGACTAGTTTAGTGTATAGACAGCAGTTGAGGAGTTTCTTTCCTTTTTGTTTTAAGGGATGGTTTCAAATAAGAAATATATTTTAAAAAACTCTGCTTTTAAGAATCCAAGGTTATTTTGTAACATTGGGAGGAGACTTGTTTTTTGAACAATTACATTTTCATTATTTTGTTTGCTGTCGCTTGAATTCCTCAGTGGGACAATGAATTTTTAAATTTTATTTATTTATTTTTTGCTAGACCTTGCGCTTAAGCCCTGCTTTACACTTTCACCAAGGAGAGGAAAGTTATGTGTGGGATGCCTGCAAGAGATCAGATATTTTCTTTATTTACATGGCTTCCTTTTCAGTTCTCATGCTGTAGAACAGTTCTGTGATCTTTGCGTTGGCGAGTGATATTGCTGACTTCATGAAACGCAGCAGAACATTTTGGAGTCACAGAACGACTGAGGTTGGAAGGGACCTCTGGAGATCAGCTAATCCAGCTTTTCTCAAGCAGGGTCACCCAGGGCTCATTGCCCAGAGGGGAGGGGAAAAAAAGAGAGAATTAGAGTCTTAAGGGTCTCTTATGCCAGGAGACCATCAAAGCAGAGAGAAAAGGAACCTGTGTGCATGTGTGTTCTTTGCCTTTTGCCCTAAATCATGTCTTTTGCTTCATACCATACAAATTAAGCCTATTTCATCGTCCTTGCACCAACTTAAATGCTGTGCATGACTTTGTGCATTGCTACCGATTTGTCTTATGCATGGTAGCATGTTCTTTAAATGCCCAGTGTTATCCGGAGAGGCTCGAGTTCCTCTTTGTGGTATGGGCTTAGCTTGAGATGTCCTTTCAGGAATACCTTCTATAACTGTCTGTCTGTTCTTCCAGGCAAAACTGTCTTTTTCACATGAAAGTAACAGCAGGAGACTATGAAGGAGCCTGGACCAAAAAAAAAAATAAGGGGGATCTCGTCAGTGAAGTGGTTATGGCTCTTTAATGATTACTTCCATTCTGTTTCGTCTTGGAGCTGTTTATTTTTGCTTTCTTGGATTACATGTTTTATCAATATTAGCATCAGTTCTTATCTTAGCGACTTGAATATTTTGGTACCAGTGTAAAACTTGCATTCACATCAAAGGAAGCTCAGCTCAGCTAGTGAGCAAAGAAATCTGGCCCAGTTGCCTTTTCTAATACGTGCAGGTTGCTTTGCAGCTTGCTTTGTCTTTCTCAGTGTTTATTGCCCTAGGTGTCATCTGCAAAGTGGTTCATGGTTGAGTGTATACCCGTGAAATACCCAAAAAAGGAAGAGGCTTTTTAAAAACTGGTGTGCAGCAACGCAGGCATCCAGATGCATGCAAAGGACTTCAGCTGTTGAAGCGAGGGTTGTGGCCCTTGAAGACTCCAAGGTCCAAAGAATAAAAGCTATTGTTTCCATTGTGCACGCTTTGCTGCTGTAGCAGAAACAGCTCGATGGACCTCTAGTGGTGTAAGGATCACAGGCTTTTAACCATGTACAATATGGCCTTAACAAATTACAGAAGTTGTTATAAAATAGTAAACCCTATCATATGTAAAACTCCTGCAAAATTGCTATGTTCTGATTTGGCATTTATATGTCTCAAGTTGAGCAACATTTTAAAAAGACAGATTAAAAAAATGCTACCCAGCAAAACGGGAAATACAGTCCACACAGTTAAAATAAAATGCAGACATAAAGGAAACGATCTAAGGTCCAATTTCACCCTAAATTTAGGGGCTGTCTTCTAAAAAACATATCACGCAACATTTCCCCCAGACTTAGATTTAGCAGGACATTTTTTTCTCAGACAGATGTTTGACCAAAAGAAATGTTTTTTCTCAACCAAAAAGCGTGAATTTAATACCAAACATTGAATCTTTTACATCGCAAGCACTCCCACATTTTGCTAGTCCATTAAAAGCCAGTCCAGCAAAGCAGCCTGGAAACTGTTAACTAGAACCAACCACCTTTTGGAGGGAAGCAAAATCCAAACCTGTACAATATGTGTGGAAAGGGAAATTCTTACTAAATTTCTACTTTTTAGCAATGCGAGAAGGTCTAAGTTATTACTTGAAGCGTTATATTTTCCTTATTGAAATGGTGCTCTCTGCATTGTGAGATGAAGTTTGCAAGTTCAGTCTGGCTTTGTGTGGGATGGGGGCGGATGACGAGGTCTGTGTGCACTGCAGGTTGCACCTGGACTCACGTTCTTTGCTCTCATACAGACACGATGCTATGAGGACGCTGGGGAGATGGTGAGCTGATCCTAGTTTATGGTATGCTGTCCCAAACAGTTCATAAAGCAGTGTTATTTTAAAAATTGCAAGTCAGCCTTCACAGAAGAGCATTGTATAACGGTGTATTTCTGTGTATTCTTTTCTGGGTTCAGTTGTCTGCTATCCTAAAGCCAGATTTTATTGCAGCAGTAACTAGAGAATAACCAGAGCATCAGAAATTAGATACCCCAAAGAAGGATTTTTATTTTTTAAAATATGTGATTAGGCTGTGATAATGCCCACATCAAACTAGAGAGGGAAAATTCAGGTCAGCCTGTGCTTACCCAGCTACAGCAGATGGGGAACGTGTAGCAGAAACCCACACGGGCTGCTGTAGCGTTCCTGGCGCTGGGTCAGGACAAAGGAAAGAACTGTGAAATTCGCCCGAGACCATCGTTTCATCTGCAAGTGTGTTCATGGTAATTATTGTAATTTTTCATAGACCTGATCATGAATTTTCCAGCAGTTCTTTAAAATGAAGCTGTTGTTGGGAATAAATGTCTCTCGATCAATGTCAGGTTGTGCGTGCTGCAGAGATGTTGGAAGCTGCGCTTGTGTTCAGGTTGCCTCTGTTATTTCTTGCAGGTACTGGTTGTTTCGCAGAAAGTCTCTTTTAAAATAGAAGGATGGATTGGAAGGCTAGAGGCAATGAACTCTGGGTCAGGATCCATTGGATTAATTTCCCAGTCTTGCTGCTTGTATTGTGCATAACACTGGAAAGATCTGCTGCTCCTTGTGCCTCAGTTCCTCTAACGAAATGTAGAAAACAACTCCAGAATTTGGAAATAGTCCTCTTGAAGTGGATTTCTTAGTAGGTATCTTGAAACCAACCTGTTGAATAGTAAGGCATTCATAGCCTTACTGTTCAGGCTAGTGGTCAATCAGAAGGTGGTCAATCAGAACATGGAAACAAATGTTTTCCATCTTAATGAACATTTTCAAAGTCTTTATCTGCCCCCTCTTCTCTCCCTCCCACCCTTCCCCTTCTGCTCCCCCTACCCCCCCTGCTACACACAACCACAGTTTGCTTCTTTCATATTCCTAGTTGGCAGATGTGTATTTCTCCAGCTAAACTCCAAACAAGGAGTTGTGATTTCATTCATTTTGGCTTTCATGAAGGCAGATGTGATGATGGTCTCGCTCTTCAACTCTGACTTGCAATTAGAAGGGCTAACCTTAAGAGGTGATGGCTTGGTTGCTCACATCCCGAGGAAACAGTTTCCTGTGTAGCCATGACCACTGCATTTGGATATGGGCTTTGGATCTTGGCTTTTTTCTAGTTGGCTAAGCCACTATTTGTGATGTAAGGAGGCTACAATTAGTAGGCAAGAGATGGGTTTTGGCACGAAGATGAGATAGAGACAGCTGCATGGTAGGATGCCACTCTACAATGTCTAAATGGGAAGATGGAGGTCTGGTGTGCAGGTCCTAATTTTTCAGCAGGAAAGTGGGCCTTTGCCTTGTGGGATGATGTTACAGCACAGAGCCATCCTGTGTGCTTTGAGCAGGGAGCTTAACAAATGAGCTCATTTCTACTGAAACTCTAGCACTCTGAGCATATTACTACTTTGGATTAATGTAATTTATTTTTGTCACTGACTGATTCATAGGGTGTTTTCTCGCAATTTTCCAAAGTACCTTGTGAATCATTTAGGCAGGAATTATAAAATTAAAGGCTGCTTTCCCCTTCTGACTCTAGCCCTTGAAGCCAGGTTATCTGGGGGAGGTGTGAGTGAAGGCTGTGTGATGTGCACTCACAGTTGTGTCAGCAACTTCTTTGCCATCTGCTAATTCCAGATCTCTTCTCAGGGGACATAGGGATGCCAGCGAACCCTCTAGCTTTGTTCATGCTGCAGAGAGGGCTGGCTGTTGCTCTGCAACTTCTAAGTCAGCGTAGTGGATACATTGCAGTGTCTCTCTTGTATTGTAGTTATCTTTGCTCATTTGATAGAAAGACAAATGTTCTTCTTTTGCATTTACCTGTTTTAAGAACTTGCTGTTGGTGGCCTTCATGGTGCCATCTTAAGGCCAACTGGCTAATGCCTCAGTTCTCCTTCCACTGCTGGTGTCAATACGCGGGATTTGTCGTCTTTTGCTCTTTCTTCTTCCACTCCAGCACACTTCTGCTTGTGGCCCAATGGTTGATGCTGTCTGTGCCCCAGAGATTAGCTTGTCATAAGCAATAGCCAACCTCTATCTTACCATATCATGCTTACTACTGATGAGAACTAGGAAATTCTGAGCTTCTGTCCTCCCTTGAGTTTGTATCAAATCCACTACAGGAGCAAGCATAGATCAGAGATGGAATCAAAACTTTGCCACTTAGTTGTCCTTATGTCTGGTCATCCTTCACTGTGTGTCACCCCAATCCTGTAGACTCCTCCTGCCACTCCTCTACTGCAAGGACTAGTGGGACGCACGCTTCGCTGGATGAGCTTAAGGCCTGGAGGGATGGAGTGGGCAAACAAATGAGCAGCTGGAGCTCTGTAGTAGTGGTCTAGCTTTCCTTATACACCTATAATGTCAGGAATAAGTCTGAGTGAACTTAATTCACCAGATAGATACGATGAATCTGTTTAACCACCAGTGTACTTTCTGCAGAGGGTTTAGGTTGATGGAAACATCAGCTGTGGTTTAATTAGGGTTTTCCTCAATATGGGGCATTTTTCCCCTCTCCTCCTTTTTTTTACATGAGTGTCCTGTATCTTTAAAAACCCAGAATATTATAAACATATTGTGAGCACATGCTGTCCATGCAGAAAACCACAAAACAATAAACCTAACGTTGAAAGCCACATTAAAACAGGGAAAAATCACTTTGCTAATGTTTTGTTTCATACAATTTTTTAAGACTTGGAATGCAGTCGGTTTCCTTGGCTGCTAATCAAAGAACTGGCATGCTTCACATAGGAAATATGTAAACTTAAGAGGGCCAAGGTTTTACTTTCGGTGCCCTTTTCAGACAGTGGGTTTTATGGGTTAAAAAATCTTGGCCAGTACTTCTCTGATGGGGACAATCAGCCCATGGACATTTAGCATAGTGGACTTCCCTTTGGGGGACCTGGAATCATTTAGATCTTGTTAGCCCAGTGATTAGGCATGTTGAGTTTTCAGTATGTCACCATTTTTGTAACCTGTTAAGGAAATAAACAATATTTACAAAGGGAAATAAATGAATGTGGATTCCTCAGTTAATTGCATTCATGTCTTCCTAAATCAAGATGCTTTATTTGGATTTGCTGGAGGGCTACAATTCTTGTCAAAAGCTGATTGAATTGGACTTTTCTGTGCCTTCATCTGGATCTGATTCCCTCTTGGAAGTTTAACTAACTGCAGAAACATCTGATAAAATGGCTTTTCACTTGGAGGCTTTTACAACTGTAATTGCAAATTATCAGCCTGAATTAAGATAGGGGAGAATGATTAGTAAAAAGGTACTTGGCTAAACAAGCTCCATACATTGTAATATTATCTAAGAATCTTCAGACAGCTTTCATGTGACATCCTCCAGTTATTCAGAAGTGTGCCTGTTGGTCCTGGCCGCAATTATAGGATCTCCCTTGTCCCTATGTAATGATTTCTTTGCAAGATTTATAAAAATTCGGGAGGACAGGGTCCAGCGCTCATCACAGAGGACGTGAGCGGTTGTCTCTTTCTCAGCTGTTGCCTGCAGTGAGGAGACTTCACTTGAGTGTACCAGGAACCAGGGCACAAGTAGGTTGGCTGCAAAGTTGTAAGGAGATAAGGATGCCACAAAATGCTCTATTGTTGTAGAGTCCCCTGGTTACCCAAGAGAGTGAGACTATGACGTGAGGATTTGTAGTGATTTACGGAGTCTCTGAGTTTGCACATTCGTTTCTAGCTTTAGAATGGAGTAAGGGAATGAAAACAAGTCGGAGGAGAGTCGTACTGCTAAGGGGCTGCTAAAAGGGCCCTTGGTGCTGTGAAGATGGCTGTGTTGAGTGGTGACTATTGAAGCACGAGTTATCCCATATTCAGGACTACTGACTTTACTGTTAGGTATTACCTTCTGGCATCTCTGACTTCTCCAGTTTACTCCTATTGTGTAGGTGTCTTTAACAAGCTGCATGTTAGTCATTTTTATAAAGGCACAGTATACTTCTGCAGCTGCATCAGTCTACTGGAGTTCTGTCTTCCCATTTTGACTCTCAAACCTGCCTGAGTTTTAGTTGTAGTAATTTTAGCTGTTCCTGAAGTACTTCCTGCTTTTCTATGGTTAATTTCCATGGAATCCTCATCGATACTCTCTGAGGCACTTTGAATCTAGCTGTTCTAAAGGCAAAACAAATCTTCACGCTCCTTTCTCAAGTGCTTGCAGCCTCCACAAGAGTCCCTCAGATCTTCTGATAAGATCAGAATCCTCCTAAAGGTCTGATGTATGTAATTATGCCTAGCATGGTTTTGAAGATTAGGAACACTACAGTATTCGCTCATGTTGGCAGTTCAGCAAGTCACACTAGGGAGTTCCTCTTCTGACATATGTTCACTCCGGCTTTGCTGTGCCATTAGTGTCGTTTCAAACAGGCTCTGAGTCATTGGAATTTTGGAACCATCAAACTCCTGGCATCTGCCTCTGTTTTCTTAAGATGTGCAGCAATATCCTTAATCCATAGCCCAAATTTAGTATCCTGAATCTCTGCCCAAACAATTGTCAGATGAAAAGTCTTTAAGTCATTTGCCTTCCTCTATGGGTTCCATTATCCCATCTGTCTCCAGCAAAAGCTAGACACCTTCCCTCCTCCTTCAGGAAGTCCATCCAGCTCATAAAGTAGGATGTCAAGAGATACTGTGTTGGAACCACCTTTTCTGAGGATGGAGCCAGGCACCTGGCATGAGGAAGGCACGATGGTGCGTCTCAACTGCTGCCTCATACTGCAAACACTCAATCTTCATTAAGAATGACAACACATTGCAGTTGCTTTAATTAAAAAATACTGTCAAACAGTGGATGAAGTGTAACCAATACAGAAAAATCTAATTGCATTTTGGGGGAACTGAGAGCAGGTGCTTGGGTGGGAGGAAAGGCTGAGCTGTCTCGCTGAGCACAGTCCAGGGAAGTCACTGAACCACAAATCCCCGGAGCCTGGGAGGGTTTGCTGTGCGAGCATTGCTTGTGTGCTCCCTGAAGCACCAGCTGGTGCTTGCTGGTGAACATGGACTCCACAAAAGCTGCACCAGCTACACCGACCATTCCCATGGTGTATTTTAACGGTGCTTTATATGTTAGAATCCTTGCATGGTAGAGAGAAGGTGGCTTGGTTTTGCTTAGTGTGACCGATGCTGCACTGAGCAGGAGACAATTTGAGCCAGTCTCTATTCCCCCCCCCCCCCCTCAATCCGTGCCATTTTGCCACAAATCCTAAGGTTTATTTGAATCCCTTGCTGCTTTTTAGCAACTTTATAGGCAGGACTTCTTGAAGAGTGGTGCTTTAACAGTGATTACTTCTTTTTCCCATTTCAACTTCCCTTTGTTAAGCAGCTTCTTAACTCAATATAACCAGATTGTCACGTTCTTAGGCACAAAAGGATAGTTTGTGTAACCCTTGCATGAGGTTAACACACAAACGTTAGCTCAGGGTGCTAGATTTGGGGCCTTACTGTGTTGCTTGTGCACATTCAAAGCAGTGCTGTCTTAGGTGCTATGTGATGAAAGACAGTATTTGGTGTGTTGGAGGAGCTGCTGAGTAGCAGCTGCCAAATGCAAATGTCATTATTCCTGAGCATGCTGCTTGTGATTTGAAATACACCCAGATCAAGTTCAGTAACCCAGCCCAAGCACCTTGAATTACATTACATTTAAGGCTTAATCCGGAAGATGCTGTTCAATCTCAAAGCATCTCTCGTGCATGACATGTATAGAGCACAGGAGATTTTTCCACATAGTAAATTTTCCCTAGAATAACAGTTTGGGGTTGGAGCTTTTATTAATTCTGTGGTTTCTGCGTGGCTGGGGAAGGAGGGCTGCTCTTTGCCAGTCTCCTGTCTTGCTTAGCTAAGCTCAGAGCAGTCCCTCGTGCGAGTCTGGCCCGTGTATTGGGCCTTTTTTCCTTATTCCGCATTGACTCAGCATGTTTCAGAGGAAGTCTAGATTTTCATCTGGCATGGAAGGAACAAGAGTTACCTTCCCATCCCAGCCCTTTTGTAGAAAGTGTCTAAATTACCATTGCAGCTGTTTGCAATGTCCACTTATGGACAGAGCACTGTGTGGTATCCTGCCAGCTGCCCTACCGTCTGCTCCTGCCTCTCCCTACAGTTACATAGGAAGCAAGTAAGTGACGACGAGTGGCATGCCGTACCCCCGCAAACCACATTGTGTGGGGGACAGCAGCCACCAGTTCCCTTGGGATCATCGCCGGGAGTCCTCCTCCCTTGTACAGTGCCTCCTCCTCCTTCTGACACTTCACAGTCAGAGCTCTCCAAGTTTGTTTAGCTCCTCTTCATAGAAATGCATTTCTTCTTATTTTATTTTTCCAGGAGAGGATGGGGGGGGTGGAGGAGAAGTCATTCTGACATTCACGATTTGGTTCTCAATGGGAAACACTAATTTTCCAGAATGAGTCCCACTTTGGCTTGAAAAACCAGTGGATTTAGTTGTATCTGGTTCTTGCGGGACCTTCCAGAGACTGACGATGCTCTTGCCCAGTTTGGTGGCATGTGTAAACGCTGAGAACGGCTCCTGCCTTCTCACGCTTGGGCCCATCTCAGTGGGTCAGAAGGAACCAAACTTCCTTCATCTGTCATTTCAAAGGTGCCTGGCATCTCCATACCGCATCTCCTTTTGATTAGTATCAGACAATGATTTAATCAAGGCTTTTAGTAACTAGCGCGTTTCACTGGAAATTCATAAATCAAAAAAAAATTCTAGAAAAGGATGTAAATTGAAACCTGCAGAACTAATTTGTCTCCTAAGAGGCTCTAGTTTGTCACAACTGTTGCTCTCTTGTTAAGAACATGTTTTTACAGTTAAAAAGAAATGCTTATTCCAAATGGAGTGCTATCTTAAATAGAAAAACGATGCTGTCAGATTGGAACTCAGCCTGGGATTATAATCAAAATGATTAAATATACCAAAGGAGAGGCTGAAAAGGAGTATTGCCATATAACATAATCAATTCAGTGAAAGAATCAACCCACGTGTATTATATTTGTAAGTGAGCATAAACAAATACATGTTAAACCAAACGGAAAAAAAAATCACAGTGGTAATGAATAAAGTTGCCAAATATTTTGAGAATCTGGGAAGAAGCAAGCTGCTGAAAAGCCCCTTCTGCCAAGTTTTTGCCACTTTGGACACAGTGAGTTGCATGGTGCTTCCCAGAGTTGGAGGTGTTTTCTCTTGTTTTTAATTATGTGTGTATTGTGTTTTGACCAGATACCTGAAGTTGTGAAAAAAGTAAATTTATGAACTTGAAAATAATTTAATTTAAGAAAAGAGGGAGAGAGATTGACAGAAAGAAAGCATTAGTCTGGGTTAGTTGAAAACCGCTAACAAACAATTTGGAGGGAAAAAGAAATGCCCAGAATTGATACTACCATAAGATACTGGCATAAACCCTCTTGGGTGATTAAACCAGGGCAAGCCTTGAAATCGTTAACCTATATTTCCTTTTGGTAAACTTATGTGTTTTCCTGCTCTGTGACCTTCTCGAAGTGCTCTTGGCTCTTTAGTTAATCCCAGAGGTAGCGAATCCATGTGCGTTCCTGCAAAACACTGCCAGGAGCCTGGCACGCGGGCCCTGGCCATGCATGTGCTCCCCAGGCGTTCAGCATTAGTATGCAAGCTTGGAACATTTCTTTTGGGCTTGAGCGAGCAAAATGAGATGTAGCATTCAATTTGGGATTGCCCTTGGTTTATATGAAACCCACTGTGATTGCCTGCAGTGGGTCTGGAGCTTCCAACGTGGGCAGGAACTGCCTGGACAAACACAGTTCATGGGACAAGTTCACAGGACAAACACAGTTCTTGGGACAAGAACATGGGCAAATGTCCTCTGAAGTTCCTGCGTTTATGGAATTCAGGAAGGCTTTGGGGAACGAAATAAAAAGCAAAAATCCCCAGGGTTCTCCAACCAAAGAATACCGATTATTAGCAAGTACGAAGGAGCTATTGGAGCCACTTGCACTTTATGAGCCTTTAAAGAAAAGCAAGTCCTGAAATAGCATCTCGTTGTTTAAGGGGCTCCCTTTTCTTCTTTGACCACACAGGCTACGTTGTTCCGTGATTTGCTGCTCAGCTCTGTGCCATTTATTGCTTTTTGGATGCAAAGGAGAGAATTCCCCTATATCTGTTGAGAGTTTGTTCCTTTGCAGTTTCCCTGGGCGCTTCCCTGTCTAGCAGCCGGTGCTGGATGTGCGTCTCGGCCTTCCCTCCTTTCCCGCCTATGGGGCTGCGCTCCAGAGAGCCTCTCCACCCTTCCGCAGAGTGAGGTCCCATGTTTGGGGTGAGCCTGGTAGGCAGAGAGCACCAGGTGGTTCTGCTATAGCGACTGGAGCCCTGTTACTGAATTTTTCGGTTTGGAGGCCTGTTTATTTTGGATTTCTCCTAGTTTGAATTTCTCCTTTGGTTTGAATTCCTCCTGGTTTGGAGGCCTGTTTATCTATGTGTAGGTCCTGGAGGTGGGAAAGCGATGCCAAGCCCGATGTGCAGGAGCACCGCTCAGGGAAGGACCGCTGCAGTATCAGTCGTTCCTTCTGATTTTGGTCTCTTTATTACTGTCTGTAATAAAGGTCAGGCTGCAAAAGCAAAATTTTGTGTTTGACTTCTTACATATGGAGTTATTTATGTATTTTAGTTAAAAATTCCTACAAAGATAATGTTCAAAAATCAGGATGATAACACAGGAGGGGCCTGGGTGAGATCTTCAACTGCAAGGGCTCTCTTTAAGGATGGTCTCCTGCAGGTTGTGATCTTTGGTGTATCTAGACACACCGTTCATGGGGTTGTACCTGCCTGTAGCAAGCTGTAGTGCACAGCAAGGCTCTGCCTGGCTGCTCTGTGACACGTTCAGGTTACAAATTAGTAGAAAATACGTACATGAGAAAGTACCTTCGATGTTTGGCAACGTAGCTTTTCCATAAATTAGGCTGTAATTTAGATATTTTTAAAGTCTTCCCTAAATCTGCTATCTGCAGACTTTTAAAATAGAAATATAAAGATTTTAGTCCTCTTCACAGCTACAGGTCTGTGCAGTTTCTAAGCAGAGCGCTTCTACCAGGGTGGCTGGTTCCTGCGTGTAGGGAAGGTGGCTGCTCTTCCAGATTACTCTTTTGAAACTAGAAGATCTTCGTATGTCTGTCTGTCAGTCTCTTAAATGGGACACGTGTCTGCAGGGACTCAAGTCTGGTTCAAAGGGGTATTGGTATTCTAGGGTGGTAATGGTCCTGGAGTAGAATAACTACAGGATATAGGAAGAAACTTAGAAACAAAAGTATTTTTTTTTTAATTTGCTAGCCTGGAGGCTGCAAAGTAGCTCAGGCTTTATCTGGACTTGCTCAAGTCAATAGGATGCAAAACTTAAAACTTTTGCTAGTGGATGTCACTAATCCTGCCTGATACCAAAGCGGGATGCCCGGCTGTGCCCAGGCAGTGCTTGCAGCACCTGGATGGCTGCAGGGATGAGCTGTGTCCGGAGCAATTCCCTTCCTCGTCAGAGCTGCAGGAAAGGTTTTCCCAGAGGTCTGGGCAGAGCAGGAGCTGATAAAGATCCAGAAGGTGATTTCACTCATCTCTCCATTGAGCACAAGCAACCTAGGGAGACCAGACCAAACAGAGACATACAGGCTGTGTCCCAGGGTTATGCTGTACAAATACCCTCCTCAGCTGGAGCTTGGGTTTTTTTAAAACGCCTCTTGATTATGTGGTCAGTATTTAATTCCATTCTCTGCTACATTATGAAGTGGAATAAAATCTTCATCTCCCTTGCTTGCAAGGATATTTCCTGCATCTCCCTTCCTCCCAAATGCCCTGCTCTCTGTTCTTTATGATTTGAATGTGTTGGAATGGGATTGAGGTAGTGTGTGAAACCACTAACACACTGGAGTGTTTCAGAGGATTAGGGACCCGTGGTCCAGAATACGAACATTTGCTTTAAAAATGTTCTACTAAGTAGGAAAAGGGAGAAGATTAAAGCCTCATTTTCTTTTTATTTTTATAAGCCGAAGTTATTTGTCCGTTGGAAACGTGATAAATTAGACAAACGTTATTCTTTCCCTCCTCCAGGTCGGACGTTCTGCTTTGCATTTTACAGTGCAATGAATAACTAAGCTTCATTATCACTGAGCTGTCAGCGCTGAAAAACTATTGCAAAGCTGTCTGCCCGGCTAATTGAGTTGAATGTGTTGTGCTATTAATTCATCGTTCTGCAGTTTTGTCATTTAGCGTGTGAGCGGCAGCACGAGGTGACTTTGGATGGAGCGTTGCTGTTGTCGGGCGTTCACAACTTCTCAAGGCTTTACCCACACTGGGTATCCGCGTCCTGCAATCTCGATGACGGTATCGTGAAATAAGTCCATCGGGGACCATTCCATCATCTCAATTACATGATGGAGAGATGTGGGGCGATGCAAAGCCACTGAGGTTAAGAATGCCATGATGTATAAATAGCCTTGGATAAGTGCAAGCATCAAATTGAATGCAGATGGGTTTGTGGACTTTGCAAGCTGCTTGCTTAAGAATGTCTGCACCATATACCCGCTCCTGCATTCATCTTGGTAAAGCTTCAGTGATTGTCAGCAAGTCTGAATTACAGGAAAAATACTTAATTCATGCATAATATTTTTCATGATTCATTAGAGTGCTTTGCAAAGAAAGGTGGCATTATTATTACTCTTTTATGGCTAGAAAAACTGCAGCACAGGAAACCCAGGTCATAAAGCAGGTCAGCAGGCTTTGAAATCTCCATAAATAGGCTATGGCTCTATCCAACTTAGATTTGAGGTGAAAGGCAAATTTCTAGAGGTTTGGATTAGGCTATACCTAGAATTTTGGCTTCAAGACTGATTCCTTCCGTAATCTTTTGATTTCCCAGATCTTGGGACAGTGCAGTAAGAGGAAAGTCTTTTCACGTGTATCTAAAGGATCCAGGTATGGTCTGAGCAAAAGGAAGAGATTGTGCAGATAGGAAACATTATGTGAAGGAAGAAGGGTAAAAAATTGCAAACAAGGAAATTATAGGAATACAGTATAGTAGCATTTGGTGAGTGATTGCTCAATAAGTTAGAGATTATATCAGTTCTAACTAAATATTAAAAAAAAATTATGGGACAAATTCTGAGTTTTAACATTCTGCTGTAGTTAGTAGCGAAGTTTGTTCCAACAAGCTATATTCTTTTCTTTTAAGATGCCTTTGGTCTCCTAAAGTCAAACTGGGGTCTAGCTTAAACTTTTATGACTGCCTTAGACTACCAGTTTTCATTTTCAGTGTGTTCCCATACTTTGTAATCTTTATGGCTACACTAGAATTACTTGTTTTCTTGCATACTTAGTTATTTAAATAGCCTGGTGACTGTGAGTCCCAAACACAGGCGCTCCCTGGGGACGTGCCTGCTCTTCGCACACAGTTGACTCGTGCTGTATATATCGCAGAGCAGATTTGAAGGAGACAAGCTGCGACCAGAGGCCCTATACTGAGTTACTAAGATAAATTGCAAACATTATGTTATTTATTAGCCTACGAAACTCTGAAGTCAGTAAACCTGAGGAAAGAGCAACAAATGCCAGATGCTCTTTGCAGTTTTCTTTGGGCATTGTTTTCAGGGTTTGTGTTCTTGTTCTGTTTTTGGAGTTGTTTTTCTTTGGTTTTTTTTTCATTGTATTTTATTTTTCCTTGATGTCATCACTCTACTTTATGACCCCAGGTCACAGACAAACTACCCTGGTGGAAGGAAGTGAGTGCAAAGCAGAGCTCAGGACAGTGCTGGCGCTTTCAGCCTGTTTTATGCCTCCCGTGAGCAGGTGAGGGATTGCTCCCAGAGGGGACTTTTAGAGGAAACTCCCCTTAAAAGACTCTTTTTTTAAAAAAAAAACTTTCAAGGCCCACATTTAGAAAAGATGAAAAGAAAAGAGGCTTGTGTTTTTAAAGTTTTGTTTAAAATAAGTGCAGACTATGAGCACTCTAGGGGAATTTGCAGACTTGAAGTCTCTCTTATAGCTTGGATAGGTATCAGCTGGTATGTGCTGTGCTAGTTACGTGCTGTGTTGTATGTATTATGCTAGTTATGTGCTAGTACGTATGTATGTATACACTAGGATGTATTTCCTTCAAATAGATCCCAACAGGGTATGTGGCGCACAGATCCTTGCTCTCTTAATCATCACATTAAGAAAAACTCAAAAACCTATGTCTAGCAATTCTAGTTAAAAAAAGAGGATGACTTTTCATGCTCACATTCATGAAAGAAGTCCCCATTTCCTTTATGAATTTCTGAATCCTGACCTTTCTGAACAAATATATTCACTAATTTCACAGTAAAAAAAAAACGGACTCGATCACTGACTAATCAAAGACCTTTCCATGCTGCTGGGAACAAGGATGATTCTTTCCATCTTCTCCATTGATGTCCACAAGCATTTCAGTGCGAATAACTGATGTCTGACACTTACCATGGGCAAGTCCAGGAAAAGAACAGGGAAGCACTGAGTGTTTCGAAGCAGCCTTAGGAGTTTTAACTCCTGGGTGCTAATTAAAAATGTGCTTTGTCAACCAAGCCCGTCTGCAGGGCTTGGTTCCCAGGCTGCCTCATTTATTGAGTCCTTGGAAACAGGGTTGGATTAGTCCCTGTCTGGTGAACTTGTTCTCCAGCACTGTGATTTTTCAAGGGCGCTCTGTACCACTTCTTCATTTCAATTGCTGCTTCTCTGGAAACCAGAAAGCATTAAGGAAAAAGAACAGAAAAAAAAAAAAAAGAAAAACCAGAAATTGGCCTCCTTTCTAGGAGGTGAGGAATCCCTGACTAATCCGCTGAGCCACTCAGGCCCCAGAAGTCGACCCCAGACCTGAAGTCCTCTCTGAAAAGAATTCTTTCCCCATGAAATACTGAGGGAGGAGTAAATTTACAACTTGCTTAGGAACAAGTGGACTTTGCAAGTTCTCTTTCACGCCTTCTGCGTCTGGTTGTGCTGGACTCGCACTCTCTGTGATGTTCTTGCTTTGGATGCATCTCCAAACAGTTGTTTAAGGGAAACAACACGGAATGCAAGTCCAGACAAAGCCAAGTGTCTGGAGTTACGAAGCCTTTAAAGACTCTCTCCAAGTGCTGCAATCCCTTGCCTGCAATAAGGATGGGAAAGGGACACCGTGACCCACTGTTGCTGCCTCTGTTTTGGTTACTGAGACAAGCTGAGAAGCTGCAAGGCAGCACAGTAATGCTGCAGCACTGCCCGGCAGCGTTCTAGCTGCAATCGGCGCATGACTGACAGTGTCTTCCTTTATACCCAGCACGTATTTGGATCTGCTTTTTAATGCGTTTTTATCTATTAGATGAGTTTATGTGTATTCACTCCTCCCAATTCTGTAGCTAGTGCTGCATCTCTACTTTTCTGGATCTGTTGCAGCATGCGGTTGTCTAGGTATGTGTGTGTGTGTGTGTGTGTGTATATATATATATATGAATATATACATATATAAATATATACATATATATTTAGGCCCTGCTTTCTTCAGTTGAATTGCAGGTCATCCCTTGGCCATACAGCCAGCTTCCTTTGCTGGACACGATCCTGGATGCCTCCCCCGCAGTTTGGGTCCCTGCGGCACACACGTATCAATTTCTAGATTGGGTCACTTTCTGCGCAGTCTAGGAGGTGGCTCCAGGCATCATCTGCTGTCTCGAAAGCAGTGTCTGCGCCGATCAAAGGTGGAGTGCAATGCTGAGACTTGGCCACGGTCCCAATCCCTTCTGCTCTCTGAACACATCCTCCTGGAACAGCTGCTCGGGGGGCTTCCACCAGGTGCCTACAGCTCAGCTTTGATACCAGGCCACTTGGCGCGTGGCCCCCGGCGTTAGGGGTTCAGCAAGGCAGCTAAGGCTTATTGCTGCTAGAGCAGATGCTTTCCAGGTACTCCTTCCCTGATCCCGCTGTCTGTCTTCTTTATCACAAAGATCAAGATAATCATGATAGAATTAAAATGGGATTTGCTTACTACAAAATCCTTAGCAGCTGTGCCTGCAAAAAAAAAAATGTGTTCTAGCAACCCTCCTATGAGCGTCCAAAAGGTCAGTGCTTGCTTTCTAGCAATGGCAGGACTCACAGTCTCTCCTTCTCCAAACCTGTTAAGCTGGCAGCTGCCACACACTGATTTCACTAAGAGGGATCCTAAGAGGGTTAAACAACCAAGTGAGAAGCATTTCTCTTCTTGATAAGCTTGCAGTAAGGATAATTGATCAGGAACTTCTGTTCTGTTATCTTGGAAGCTAAAGGTAGTGGATGGAGAGGAAGGACCCGGGGTAGCATTGGTCACACGGGATCAGACTAAATATCCGT
The DNA here is from genome assembly GCF_003342845.1 of Nothoprocta perdicaria. Lineage (NCBI taxonomy): Eukaryota > Metazoa > Chordata > Aves > Tinamiformes > Tinamidae > Nothoprocta > Nothoprocta perdicaria. The sequence goes on from NW_020455082.1 coordinate 1,193,869, forward strand.
GCGTCCCTGGGTCTCGTCTCTGGCAGGGGCTGGGAGCTGCTGCCTAGCGAAGAGGACGAGTGAAGAAAAACACGCAGTCCTGCTTCCAGTGGCTCTGCTGGGCCACATCTCGCTGACTGCATCTCGGGCACTTCCTTAGCTGTGAGCTGATGTCTTTGTGTTTTGGGGCGTCCGTGGATTTCTTTGTGACTTGGCCCAGCCCATGCTGAATCCAGGAAGAATTCAATCGAGTGCGACTTCCTTGGCAAGCTTGACCCAGCTTAGCTGCTCGCCGCCCGAAAGATCAGTCCTCGGCCACAGACTGTGTGTGATCTTGGTCAAGTCATTTTGTTTCCCCGCGTAGAAAAAGAGGGATAATGTGTGCCTGTTTCCCGGGGAATTGGGAGGATAATATTTATAGGGTGTTCATATCCTATGGCTGGGAGACTTACAGAAACATACATAACAAATTAAGCAATCTAAAGCTTTGTGCTTAACCCGATTCCTTTCTAACTTCCAACAGCCCAAACCTTAAACCACGCTGTCTCTCTTTTAATCCCTTGTAATCTAGTTTATCGTATAGGAAAGGAAACACAGGCGGCAGATCTGTATGTCTTGTTTACCATTCCCAGCATCTGTGCGGGGCAGCTCCTTGCGGTGAAGTGGGCTGCTCTTCCCCTGCTTGCGGAGCTAGTGTGCTCTGGCTTTAAAGCTTGTCAGAGAGGAGGAAAGAAAGAGGGAGAAAATGGTGTGCTCTTGCTGCGGGGTTTGTCCTGCTCAACACTCTGCATTTGAGGCAGAAATTAGTTCATTTAATTGATGTATCGGTGATCGGTGACTGTAAAACCTCTGCATTCTTCACTAGGAGTTTAGAGGTCTTGGAGCTCCAAGCTGTGCTCCTCAGCCTGCCTGGAGAGTCCATGGGAATGGAACTGGTTAAAGCCATGGACTTCCTCTCCTGGTATGTTTTGGATGATTGCAGGAAGATACCAGCTCCTTGGTGGAAGCAGGCAGCTGATAGGAGCATTTTCCAAACACAAGCCCAGGCAAGTGCTGCAGACTGTGAAATCCCTCCTGGGAAACCTGAGTTTTGGTGTAATTGCTGCATTCCTCTGGGTGCAGCCCCACAGACAAGTCTGGTTGCTTCGTGTTCACCCCGTTTCCAGTTACATCTTGTGAATATCGAAGGAAAACCCGCTGTGTTATCATCATCCACACACAAAAAAATCCATAACCCGTAGTTATTAATTCCCTCTTCCCGCTGCCTTGACTCTCCATAAATCTTAGGCCTGGAATTTCTCTTCCTTCCCCTCCCGCCCCCCACCTGCTCCCACCTCTTTCCCTCTTTTTGTCTTTTAAATTAAACACATTCCAGAGAGGGGCCAGGAGCTGATGGGAAGCTCTGTGCCCATGGGGCTTCCTCTGGGATGTGCCAGCTCACTGAACACACAGGCCCTAGTCCTGCGGGGAGGATTAAGGGAAGGCCTGACCCTGCCGTGGCCACTGCCCCCGTCTGCTTTCATGATCCTGGCCTGCGAGCTGAGAGATGCTGCGGTGCGAGGGTTGGTGACAGGCTCCAACAGCCACCTTGTGCGACTGTAGTCCCAGGGACTCCTGTATCCATAGGCTTCGGGGGCAAACGAGCGAGCCGGGGCTGCTGGAGCTGCAGTGGGGTCTACCCAGACACGTGCCAAACTGAACAAAGCTTTTGCTGCTTTGCACTAAAACAGAATATTCAAGGTTGGAAGGGACTTCTAGAGATCATCTAGTCCAAACAATGGGGAATGATTTTACGTGGAGGGAAATACTCAAAGCCACGTCTAGCTGAGGCCCTGCCTGAGCTGAGGGCAGCAGAATCTCTCATTCCTCCTCCTAGGTGGGTCCTGACGGCCTCATTTCACTTTTCCTACCTCACGTTTAGCTTCTCATCCACTCTCCCTCCTCTGCAAATTCACGGCTTACCTGAGTATTCTTGGCTCTGCAAACATGCACTTAGGTACTCCTCTGTAAAACCGTGATATTCACTCATTTTGAACTGTTATTTTTTAGGCTGCCTCTCCAATTTGTTAATATTGTCCTGAACTTCGTTCTTGTCCTTCAGTGCATTCAGCATCTCACACGTCTGTAGTGTGCAAATAGGAAGCATCCCCAGGCATAAGCTTACCATGCTTTTAAAAATGCTGTGCTATGGGTCTTACTGATCAGTCCTTTCTTATGGGACTTGCTTGTCAATGTAAACATTAATGTTGTGTCATTACCCTGCCATGAATTAATCTAATTTTACAAGTGTGTGTTAGAATTTATTCCCCAACTTTATGGTAGCTAAAACATGGAGGAGACTGTGGAGCCCCTTTCAGGACCTGCTTTCTTACTTTGGGAGTAAGAGCAGCAGAGCAAAAGGAGTGTGAAGAAGTAGCAAAGTATTTGTCTCACGTAGAGACTAAATATCTGTTATCAGGGATCTCCTTGGCCTCCTTCTCCTGTTGTTTCTTTCTCCCGGGGGATTCGGCAAGCAGATTGATTTGTGGCCTGACTCACTGCCTTAGACTGTGATACTGAGAACTGTTGACAGTATTAATAAAATTAGTGCTAGGGAGGAAAGTTAAACATTTGACTTTTTTAAGAGAGAGAACTGCTCTTTAGTCTAAATTTAAAAGTTACTGGGTTGTTTTCTTCTGACCAAGTTCTTGATGGTTTTCATCTGAAAGCTTAGTCTGGAATTCAGAATTTTTCATTGTAATTTCTGAATTTTCTTTTCCCTGAGAATCTTTGATTATCTGAGAAAGATATTTAACAGAGTTATTGTGAGAAACATTGTCAAAAACCATCAGATAAATACAACACAGATATTTGCAGCTGTATGATTTTATGATAGCGAGGATTTTTTTCTTTCTTTCTTAGGTGACACAGAGGTCAAACCAAAATAACCAGAATCTAAGGACAGGCAAAGATCTAGTTTTTACTTTTTTTCAAGAATGATTTGCATCACTACTTTCAAATGCAGTTGCCTGCTCTTTAGGTTATGTGATTAGCTTTTATTCCCTTTGGGAAAATGACTGAATTCAGGAGACGTTTGTTTCATGTCATACCTGTTCTTTGTCTATGTATCTTGCACTTTATGTTTCTGTGCTCACAAGGGGAGACTTGTCTGTTGAGCTGATAGTAGAAGGGGCTGGATCCTGCCTTGGTATGAATTGGCGCTGGCCAGTCTTGGAGATGTCAGTGCATTTGCTGCCCTGCTGCGTCGTTGCGTCATGGCTCGAACAGCCTGAATTCCATGGGGGAAATGTGACCTTAACCTTTTGGGATAAGATATTGGAGAGAAAGGATGTAAAAATTCATTGTTAGTCATACAAGCAAGTAGTCTGAAGAAATTGAAGATGAAATTTCCAGTGTCTTTTGATGGATTGTTGGCTGTTTCCAGGCACTTTGTCACTTTCCTATATTCTTAACTCTGAGCTGTTCGTAAAAAAGGAAGAGAGGAAAAGCTTTTTCTTCTAGTTAAGGAACTTAGTCGTATTTCTAAGATATGCAGATGCAACCCTCTGTATGGCTTGTTGAATATGAGACTCTTAGCTCTCCCCAGAGGAAATTGGGGGATCATCGTTCACACATTTAGCTTCTGTGATGATGAATGGGATTATTAAAGAAAATCCCCTTGTGCATAGTGAATCTAAAACCAAGCACTTCCTTTGCCTATGCTTTGAGATTGTGGTTTGCTAAATGAAACAGCTGGACTAGTCTAGGCAAGACCAAGTTATCTGGGAGAGGGGTGCATTACATTTTGCTAGCCAAGTGCTTATAGCTTGGGCAGCATTTTGTGGTTTACCTAGAGCTGAGGTTGCCTTGGCCCTTTAGGGGGGATTTGGGATGTCACTAGAAGTGTTTTGGGTAAGAAGCCTTCAGGTCCCTGCCAATGTCATCTCTACAACCTGTGACTTCGTGGTTCAACTTTCCTTCTTAAATTTTTTGCAGTGTGCTCGGGGTGCCCTGTGTCCTGGTTGAAGCTAAATTAACATTTAACTTGACTGAAACATCGAGCGAGCTTCGTAGATTAGAAAGTGTAATTTAGCCTCCAGTAAGCAGAATGAGAAATCTGTTTGTCCTGTAAATTTGACTTAATCTTCCATTGCCTGGTGATTTCTGAGGAGCTATAGATTGAATGCAGGCACACTAGCTAGCTAGGTCTGTTTTCCGAATTGGGGGTATTTTTTTGTTCTTTCTTTTTCTTTTGTTCTTTTTTTTCCCCCTTTTCTTTCAAATTCCTTCAATACTGAAGGACACAAATGGATTCTAAGCCACTAATTGAAAATACTACCAGTAATAACAACAACGTAGAAAGTGTGTTCATTGCCAGAAGTTGGGAACCAGCATTGATGAAAGATGAAACTGCCCCAGGTTTCTTGGCAAATATGATGGAGGCAAATATTTCAAAGGTCATTTCAATTTTGAAATTTGCTTCCTTGGAGATTGTGCTGTGGTAACGTTTGCCTTCTAGATGTTATCAGAGAAGCCCTGGAATTTCATAGCAACTGAAATTAAAGAGTTTTAGGATGTAGAGTCTGAACTCCACAGATATGCTCCTGCTGCCCCCCTGCCCTGCTGTTCTCATTAGCCTTGCTGGTCTTAAGGATGTTGGATGTTCAGCTCAATACTAGCATTTCTCAGTTTATGTGTTATGATGCAAACCTCAAATGATTTGGTTATCAACATTTTCCAAAAATGCTCTTGACAGTCCTGTCCTATCTAGGTCATCTGTTAGGTTTTAAATAAACTTTTTCTGAATTTAAAGATAAACACAAGCCATACTTTGCTTGCACAGCAATTGACTTTCTAGTTAAACAGTGATCTATTATTTAATAGCAATACTTCAGGAGCACCTAGAGACCAATCAGGCCAGGGTCCTACACTACTAAGCTCTGTAGAAATAGTTGGAGCAGGACCTGCCAGATGGCGACACAAAAGCTTGGTTTTGTAGCCTGCAAATAATGTAGACCATGAAGAACTGCTGCATGGAGAGATTGGGTGAAATGTGTCTTATGCAAGAAACAAGTACTAAGAGTGGGGCTATCCAGATGTGTTTCTTGATCAGCTCAGTACCTTACTTGAAGTCTGTATATTCTTACATTGTTTCTACAGTAAATGTACTTAGCAAAGGCAACGTGTTGCTGCTGGCTGTGAGGACTCCCTTCAAGACATGGGACCATTGAACCTACTGTCACAAAAGACTAGGGGAGAAGTCTGCAATATGGAGTGAGGGATTCATGATGTTATGAGCGAAGTTGGAAGTGGTGTTAAGAGTTTGGTTGTCATGCTCTGGTTGGAACTGGAATGGACTTGCTTGTTTCAACTCGGTGCTGGTTTTTGGAGAGCTTCCTTAACAAGAGCTTAGGAACTAGTTTCCCATTGTTTCCAGTTACTGTAGCAATTTTAAGCAAGATGGTAGATCTGGTTTTGATGGAATTGCAGCCATTCTGGGCACGCTTGAGGCACCATCTCATTTTGGTGCTTTTTCCATGAAATATTTTCACCTTAGCTGGACAGGCAACTGGGAAGTAGCAGGCTGCTTCTGCCACTGATTTTCAGGATGCAGAATGAAAACAGTGCTAGAGGGCTAAATAGCTGCTGGTGGGACAGTCCTGCGGGTTTTGTGAGATTGGAACTTGTTCTGATTTGGAGATTCCTTGTTGTTCTGCCCTTTGATGGGCAAAGGAGGTTTGTACCTTACCAGGATTATCACAAACTTAATCTGCTTTCTTAAGTTAGTTGAAAACAATAATTTAGCACCTAAAATGTGCTTGTATAGCTTGGTGATGGTTAGTGCTTTATATTACCTTCATATTGTTGTCACATGTGGTTTAGACTGTCTTTCCTTAAGTGTGTATGGCAGGTATCTGAAGTTCACAAGCCAACTGGTACTTTGAGTTGGCTGTCGTGGGAGTTACTGGGGGTTCACTAAGCACAGCTGTAGTGGCTAGAAGAGAATGAGACTGTAGAAGAAGCTAGGGCTTTGAAGGAGTGAAGCTAAGTTCCTTTCAGCTTGAACATCCCTCTCTCCACTTCTTGATGAAATTAGTCACAGTGAAAACCAAAGAGACTTAGACCGAAACAGGACAAGAGGAATAGCAAGGATTAGCTTGAGGGATATATGAACACATGAAGGATACCTGACATCTGAAGGTCAGGACTAAACCATCATCATTTCAGTGTTGTTGTGTTGTTCTCCAGCCCAGCAGTGGACAAGGTCCTTCACTAAGGTGCAGGTATGTAGTATTAAAGAAATTGTTCAGAGAGCTTCTCAGAATCCGTTTTAAGAGAGTAAAAATGGCTGGGAAGGCAGTGGTTCTCCTGCAGCACAGGCACAAGGGTATGTGCATGTGCATACGTGTGTGTCAATGAATGAGTAACGGGGAAGGTGTCAGAGCACACCATCCAGAGCTGGGCTGAGCTAGGCTTTCCATTCAACCGTTTGGCATATTGAAGGGCTAAGGTAATCGCTGTGTCCTGGTCAGGAGGCAGAGGTGGACCAGATACGCTCTGCCATCATGGTAAAAATGCCTGTCTTTTAGGCATTAAGGTAGCTCTTCTCCCCCTGCTTTTTATATGTGTCACATTTTACCCACTTGCAGTTTTCTGCTTGTATGTTTTGGATTTTGATCAGGACCCTGGGCTATGTGTGCTCATATGGCTTTGATAAAACAGTGAACTTAGACAATACATCTTCTTGGACATTTCTTCCTGTTAGATTCAAGTGTGATACAAAGCAAACTAGCCCTTGATCAGTAGCAGGCACTGTTTTTATCAAGCATTGTTGGATATTCATTAGCCATGAAAAGACTGTAGAGAAGACTTATCACAACTCAGCCCAGCACAGGTGGGTGCTTCCTCTTAGTCCACTTTTTAGCCACTTGGCAAAGCCCTGGACTATGAAGTGTGGCACCCTTTGGTACACAAATACAAGGCTGCAGCATTTAAGCTGTTCGGCTGCTATTTGTCCTGCTGCTTCTACTAGTCAGTCTGCTAACACAGAGAGGAAATGCTGCTGAGATCCTGGACAGCGGCAGGTAAATAGGAGTAGCAGCCTCATTAAAAGCCATTTATTGATCCCAACATTTATTAGATATTGTTTAAAGAACCACAAGAATTGGTAATGCAGTGATATATTGGGTAAAGATCTGAATCGAAGGAGCGTTTCTTATGGTCTCCCCAAAAGCATGTATGCCCTCTGTTAACATAACTAATATTTTCAAGGAAAGGATGTACCACACCAACGTTTAACTGAGGATTTGTCTCCCTAAAGCTCATCAGTCTCTCTGCATGTCTTTGTAGATATCAAACCATGTTCTCCCAAGCCTGCCCTTTGTGTGGCACAGGAGCTCTCAATTACATTGCTTCTTGGGCTAGTGGGAGGCCTGTGCTGCAAGGGCAGGTTGCAGACCTTGTCAGGAGTTTGAGCCTGACCTCTGTTTCTGGGGTCCTAGACATGTTCATCCAGTGTGAGAGAGGCCGAGGGCACTGTGTGGACCCGTTGGTGCTTTGCTGGTTCCAGGATTTGTTCTGGTTCTGGGATTATGGGGATTCAAAACTGGGATTGTATGCTTCAACTTTTATGGGAAGCCTTGGTAGGAATTAATACACTGTTAGTTTTTCAGTAGGTTTTTGCACAACCTAGAATTGAGTCTTGCAGTGCTAAAGATTGTGCTCTAGTGAATAAAAGCAGGTAGAATACCTTTTAATTTGTATGACTTGCATCCCCTTAAAGTCCTCTAGGCTATTTGAACAGACGACAAGCCCCCCAAAAGAGTATTTTCTTTTTTCCTATAATTTTCTAGGTGGGCAAATTCAACCTGGGCTATTAAAGACTAAGTTCAGCTCTCCATATTCCATCCCTTGTATCTTCCTCGATTTGCTTGTTATGAAAGATCTGGTTCTTAGAGTGCTGCAACTAGCAATGTGGTTTTTTTTTTTTTTTTTTAATGGTATCTTAATCTTCGTAGGCAAGAGCTACTCTCAAAGGAACAATTGCCTGCAGTTTTCCCAGGGACACTGAAGCACAGGATACACCTGCATTTGATGTGTGTCCAGGATCTGAGGTTAGGAATTGCTGTTATTGATGATACCTAGGACAAGGCAGCCCTGTTTATACTCACTGTATTGGTTGCAGCACTGATTGTTATGGTATTTTGTTTTTCCTGGTACCATATGTATAGGAAACAACAAGAAGTAAGCAATAGAAATGCCATTTTTTGAAATGCCACTCATGTAAGTCATCCCCAATTTAAAAAATGAAACTGCTTTTACAGAAACCATGCAAAACTATTGTCAAGACTTGTATGAAATACTTTAGCATCCTAATAATAACTTCTAGCAGAAAAATCTTGGCATACTGCAGTTTAGGAAAGGATTTTAAAATTCACCTTCAGTTTTTGGGCAACAGGCAAAACATGTGGCTCTGTTTAGGAGCTATTTTCGTTAAAGCTTGACAATACAGGATGATAAAATACAGCTGCATTGTTTAAACTTTTAATTTAATTTCTGGGTTTTCTCCAAGCTGTTTCACCAATATGGCGCCGCTCATTTCCAAACAAAGCTCTTGGAAGAGCCTCCGTGTCCCACCACTGATCAGGAGAGTGTTAAAATGTGGAACCTAATTATGTTCCTGGCCTCCTTGGAATTCCAAAACTGGATTTTTCTAATTGTCAAATTTGTAATCAGGCTAACTTTCTATGCCAAGTAGTTTGAATTATTAGAGCCCTTATTGCCAGGGGGTCAGAAGTAATGGGGCTATTTGGCTTTTCAAGGCTCTCTAAGTATCAAAAGCAACTTCTATCTTGAAGAATGGCCATTTTACTGCAACATTGTCCACACTTAACTGCACCCCAATGGCTACTACTGTTACAGCCATTTTTATCCATTCTCCAGGGCTGAGTCGTTTCCACAAGCTCTGCAGATACGATTAACTCCCAAGTCTGTCTTGTTGCACAACAGGACTTGGGAAATCTTGACGTGAGAAGCTTCGTCCTTAAATAGACAAGTATTAAAGCTGCTTATTGTTTAGGCATCTTCAAAGTGAGTTGAACATAAATATCTGTACAACCTGTCTGGATGACCACGATCTCTTCTCAGTCTGGCTGACCTCTGCATCCCAGTTAAAGCCCATTCCTGTGGGTGTTAGGCTGAGCACAGGCTTTTACCTTGAGAGATTTGCCCAGGCAGAACTCCCTTCTTGATAGAGCTCTAAGAAAGCCAAAAAAACACAAAAAGAAAAACAGGAAACTGTAATAAAAGAGAGAGAAAAAAAAAAGGAAGCCCACAGGCCTATTAAGTCTAGTTTATACTTCACTGTGCTGTCTTCAGCTCTGTAAACCAGAGTCTTGCAGAAACATGGTGCTTTAGTCTGAATGCTGATGCATGAGTCTGTGTGTTCACAAACCCTTAAAGCTTTCCTCGTTCCATGTGCAACATCTATTTTAGAGGCATCTGTTCAAACCGCAGATGACATCTCTTGGCCTGTTGATGTCAACAGATTTTTGTCATCAGCTTCAACTTTTAAATATTAATTGCAGCATTGCTGTCTGGCATTAGCAGAGAGAGAGAGCCTGTATTTTTTTATAATTTGCATTTATTTGAGTCATTTTTCAGTGGCAGCATCTACTTAAAATTTTCCCCTTTCCCTCTGCCTCCTCTCCCTCCTAGCCCTGCACTGCCCTTTCCATCACACTTACCCAGGCATTTCTGCAGCCACTTGGTTTAGGGAATTGATGTAGCTAAAAAAATGACAACATTTAGCGGGGTTGGCTTGTTTTTCAGTGAATCTGTTTCCAAGTCTGGTCATCTGTGAGTCTGTGTGTGTTCCCACAGACTCCTCCTAAAATCAGAGGTGGCAACTTCTTAAACTTGTGAGGCTGTAGCAGTCCTACCTGATGTCACTGTCACCTCTGTGTCTAGCTGGGCACTAGATTTAACTGGCACCTAGAGTATCTCTGGGCCCACTGACCTGTGTTTACCTGACTTGACGTGTGTGACTATTTCTGACAAAGAAAGGTGCAATAGAGCTTTACATAGGCAGAGACCAAGATGTTTGGACTTTGCCCTGGGAGGAAAAGGAGTTGTAATCAGCTCTGTTTTAATTAAATCAACCTAAGCTAAATGTCAGCTGATACAAAAGTGTTGGTCAGCTCATAAAGGAGCAATGAAGATTAAACGAGTAGTTGCCACGAACAGGTGGTAACTCTGTTTCCGAGTTAGACCATATTATTCTCTGGCACAGGAACCCTGAGAATACCTCATATTCCAGTTTAAAAAAATGTTTATGAAACTTATAAAATATAGGACTCGTTTTATAACCAATTTTCTATCTTACCTGCCAAGAGGAGCTGGGGTTTGAGCCAGCACAAGGCGGACGCCAAGTTTTAGGCAGCCATCCAGAAACAGAGTCCCGGAGCGGTGCTGTGGAATATATTTCTACCTCTGATTGTCCTTTCTTTTACAATTCTTTTGGTTTAGTTTTCTCTTTCTAGTTGCTGTTGCAAAAAAAGGCAATGGGTGCATCTTTTAATGTCACTGATTTAGGCCTGGCGCTGGTGTGCAAAAGGAGAAGCTCACTATGCTGCAGTGTGCACTGTGGTTTAATTCTAGATGTCTCCTGAACTAATAACGGGATCCCCCTTGATTTGGGCCTTGCTATTTCTGCTGACTCTGCAGTTCTTATGGGAGATATAAAGCGTTGATCTAATTTTAACTGGAAAGAATTAAACTGAAATCTTTATCTGCACCTCGAAGTAAAAGCAGAAACGTGGTAGTTTGTAGTTGCTCTTAATGGTGGAATAATCAAAGATAATTTATTATGTAGTGGTTGTTATATTTTCAGTTAATAGTGTAGAGCTATGTAATTCAGAGAATTTTGTTATGGTTTGCTAGTCATCTACTCTGATGAAAGACTTTCTGCAGACCACTGACTTGTTGCAGTGGTGATGAGTTATATCTCAATAACCACTTTTTGTGACCACCCTTCTCCAGAAATCTCATGCAGGATGGAGTAGGTTGGTCTTGTGTCAGGTCCTGATACTTGGCTTAGACGCTGTAAGACTAGATTAATTAATTTCCTTTTCCTCACCAGTCTTCACCTTTCATGGAGTACAGCCAGGCTGCGTTGAGCTGCACTAATACAGCTGTTTGGTAGAGCTCTAGCAGCAGGATCTAGAAGTGAAGTTCAGCTCTTACCTGAGTACACTCCTTGTACATCCACTTTGGCTTTCCTTGAAATGGAAGGATCTGCTGTGCACCAGGAGAACCAGGAAGAGCCTGTGATGCCTCCCTTGGGCTAAGAGCCACCCTGGAGAACTGGGCTTTGCTCGGCTCCTTGGTGAAGACAAAGACAGTAAGAAAAGCAGCTCCAAGACAGCTGCTCTCTTGGAGTAGGGGGGAAGATACTAGAGATATAGCCCAATCCTTACTTTATAATATGTTTGCAGTAGCAAAAACAGGGAGTTTTTTAACTCCTGGTGATCCCCCTGTGAAGATCAGGAATAGGGCAACCGCTGTTCAGCTCTAACAACATGCACTGAACCATGTGGGATCCCACACTAACAAAAAGCACATTCAAAGCAATTATCTGATTTGTTTGTTTTTTAATCCAATGTTTTGAGGCACTGGTACAACAAACACTCTATAAAATCTTGTAACAGTTGTTTGTAGTTAGAGAGCACAAGATGGTTGCATGTATTCCGGTCAGGACCAATATACATCACTCCAGTGTGCCCCTCATCCATCAGGGTTGGGGGGTTTTGATACCAGGACACTTGTTTCTTCAGCTTGTTTAGCATTTTTCTTTCTCCTGCTTTTTATCCTTCTATGCAAGACAACGTAGGTACTGGTTTCATCATTTACTGTGCTTTCCAGACAAAAGTGCTTTGTGGTTCACAGGCTTAAATAATTAGGTCTCACAGAGCTCAGAGCAATTGACAGGAGTGCCTGGAAGCGCAGCTCTTATGTGTGGAGCTCTAAAGACCTCCAGAAGTAATGGCCCAGCTCATGAGCAGAGCAGACCTGGTTCCCAAAGCAGCCTCCAGCTTGCTGAGCACTAGGAGATGCTGCTGGCCACGCCGCTGAAGCCCTTTCCCCTCCCCACTTGATTTCCTACAGTCTTTTTTATCAGCAACTCAGATTATTTTAGCACAGGCAGTAGCTGCTGGGCAGGTTTTGGGTTCTTGCAGTGGCTTGGCCATAACGATGACTCTGGTGCTCCTGCCTGGAAGCAGGGGCAGATGCTACCATACTCTTGAGACAGTGACTGCTCTCTTCCAAAAAAACCCCTACACATTGCAGAGTGGCGCAGCCTGTGTAATTCATTAGGTTTCTCTGTGGCTGTATTTTTTGGAAGCATCATTTCCAACAGAGCTTTTACAGGCGTATTTCGGCACTTGGGAAGCAGGAGTGTTGTGCCTGGGCCCACGTGTCTGCCTGTGGGTGGGAAGAGGGGAAGCGCTGGCAAGCACACACGAGAGCTGCAAGCGCTTTCATTCCCACCCAAGATTCGCTCCACAAGCTGAGTAAACGTTGCCTTCGTGGAAGCAGTGCTGAGCAGGACAAGGATTTGACGTGTTCCTGGTGATAATTGCCTTGTCTTCCCCCCCACAGGTTCATCTGGCCGACAGCACCGTTACTATCCCAGGCTTGACCGTAAGTGGACACTTCAAAAATCGCATCAGAACAGCAGCTGCTAGTGAAACGGGGGCCTACGCTGCTGGGGACACCCGGCCTTGCAGGGCTGGCCTGGTCAGGTGGCAGGGGCTTCACAAGGAGGGTGACTGTGAGTCTCTGCCTTCTTTGCCTCAGTTTTCCCCCAAAATGAGAGGAATCATAGAATCCTGAAGGTTGGAAGGGACCTCTAGACATCATCTAGCCCAACCCCCTTAAGGGCACACACAGCATTTCCTAGAGCATGTGGCACAGGGCTGCATCCATGTGGGTTTGGAAGATCTCTAGAGAAGGAGACTGTACAACCTCTCTGGGCAGCCTATTCCAGGGCTCTGTCACCCTCACTCTTAAGAAATTTTTCCTGAAGTTCCTGTGGAACTTCTGGTGCTGCAGTTTGTGGCCGTTTCCTTCTAGTTCTGTCAGTGTCCACCACTGAAAAGAGGCCGCCCCATCCTCCTCACTGCCTCCCTTGAGGTATTTATACACGCTGATCAGGTTCCCCCTCAGCCTCCTCTTCTCCAGGCTGAACAGACCCAGCTCTCTCAGCTTTTGCTCATAGGGCAGATGTTCCAGGCCCCTGATCATCCTGGTAGCCCTGCGCTGGACTCTCTCCAGCAGCTCCACATCCCTCTTGTACTGGGGAGCCCAGAACTGGACACAGTCTCCAGATGTGGCCTCACCAGGGCTGAGTAGAGGGGGACGATCACCTCTCTTGACCTGCTGGAGACGCTCTTGTTAATGCACCCCAGGATCCCGTTGGCCTTCTTGGCCGTGAGGGCACTGCTGCCTCATGGTCAACTTGTCATCCAATGACGCCCAGGTCCCTCTTGACAGAGCTGCTCTCCAGCAGGTCAGTCCCCAGCAACAAATCATATGTGTTGTTCCTAATGTATATCATAAGGGTGATGTTCCAATCCATCTTTAGCAGCTGTGATGTCAAGAAAGCCCCCAGAAAGGTATCTGAAAGTGAAGTGGCCATGACCTTGTTTGCAATTGTGGCTTGCCTGTAAGGGGCCAGACTTCCCAGTCTTGGGCAACGTGGAGCCTGGTGTCCTGTTATGCCTGAGCATTTCTGTCTGTGACCTTCATCCTGGGGGCTCTGAATAGGTTTCTTCAGAGAAGACAGAGTTGACTTAGCTCTAAAGGTGTCATTTGCCTTGGGATGTGCTGCTGTGTGATCTGTACGTCTCTAAGCAGATGGTAGAAATAGCTGGTGATAGCTTTGGTATCTGTGCAAAAGCCCAGCCAAGGTTTTAAATCTGACCATGCATCTACACTGATGGTTAATCACTGGGCACCAAAGATTTACCCAAGAGTCAGAGAAGGGCTGTTGTGTCTCATGGCCCCATGCAGATTTTACTGGAAATGAAAAGCTTTAGAAGGACCTCCAGGAGAGATGTGTGTGCTGAGCAGATGGGTTACCCAACAAGGCTGTTTCTGTGCAGGCTGCGGTGGGACTAGCAAAGGTGGGAAGGACTAAAGGGCTTGAACTGATGCTGCTCAGTGAGAAAAGCCAATTTATTCCTTGTTCCGAATGCAACCTCTGCAGGAAAATAAGCATCCAGAGCTCACAGACTCAAACGAAGCCGCGAATCCAGCCAAGCTTCTGTCTTCCTGCCCCTACCAATACTGAGGTCCTTGTCCTTTCATGCCCACTGCTCCCGTGTGTCACAGGACATGCCACTGTTGGGCGTTTCGTACCAGTTCCTTCCTTCCTTAGCTGCAGTTCTGCAGTGCAGAAGGGGCTATTTGCCCCATGCACAGCTGGAGTGGCCACTAGGCAAGTATGGCAGAGGGGTAGCTTAGCTGGCTGCACCTCCTGATGGACCTGCTGCACCGAGCCACCCACTTAGGACTCGGTCCTCAGGGCCCATATCTGAATAGAAAAGTCAGTCCTAGTTTTCTGCGAGTAGAGTTATTGGTTTTTATCCTAGTTCTCCCCTTTCCTAATCTATTCCACAGTTAAAGATGCTGTACTTGGATCTCTCCATTAGTTGGACCTTCTCTGGCATGTGCATACACATTTCAACACAGTGGCCCTCACACTCTGTGCTCTTGGAGCTGCCATGTGGAGGGGCACATGGAAGGGTATCATACTGGCAGAACTTATATTCTCACCCTCTGAATTCCTGGTTATTGACCCAGCTACAAGGCAGTCGTGTTTCCTCTATTTCGATTTGTCTTTTTGTTGTTGTTTTTGTTCAATGTCCATACAGGGCGCAAAGTGATGGTTCTTTCTGTGCATCGGGGATCTTTGAGGAGACAAGATATTAAATCAATTTAAAATTAAGTTTATCCCATTGCTAACATCTGTTGAAGCACCTGTTGAAAGCATCTGTTGAAAGTTAAGGCTTTGTCCAGACAAAAGTCTAACTTAGGCTCTTATTTTTCTGCTAGCTTGATGATGGGGGTTGGAAGATATCAGCTGGTTTGTTTCGTTGGGAGAAAGGGAAGGAGGATTTATCTGTGCAAAAAATCCTCCTCATCAGCAGTTCAGTTTAGAATTTCTGTAGTTATCCTGTGCTAAAAGACATTTCCTTCTATGGTTTGTTCTTAGCTCCAAATGATCTGCTGATTTTTAGGATGTGGGCTAGACTCTTTGGGAGTATGGTCAGACAGCAAGGCAGGGAGATGTTGTCCCTCGTGCAGCTGGGACTCACTCCGGGCTTTTCAGGCTAAGGACGTTGAAACTTTTCTAATAGGAGTGTCTAAACTGCTTAAGGTTTTTTTCATGGGCTTTTTCTACTCCTTAACGAGCTGCATCCTGATACCCTGGGAGCAACTGGTGACGTTGCCTCAGGCAAGATGGGAAGGTGCTGTGGTGTGATGCTTACACAGTGCTTTGGAAATGGGAGTTGCTGCTGTATTTCTGTACTGTACGTAAAAGACTGGCTGTTCTCTGTAACACTGTGATGTTCCTCATAGGTTCATAACTGCTACGATATAGAGATCTGCAGATGCTTCTGGCCATACTCGGATAATTTTAAACCGTGCCCAAGGTGGGTGTCTCTGTGGGTGTTTCCCATTGGCTGTTTCTAGGTATTCAATCCATCAGAAACTCTTAGTTTCAGGGACTAAAGCGGAATTTAAACTATCTGAATATAGTCCTTTGCATCAAATCAAATGATTTGTTAAAGCATGGCCAGCTTTGTAGGGAGAATCAATCTTTTTTACTAGATCAACTGATGTGGAAAAAAAAAGCAGACAAACTTCCAGGCATATTAACTCTTGTCCTGAGCTACGTTTGCATTACAAGAAGTGGAGAATAGAGCGCACATTTGGACACACGTTCACACTATCTCTTGGTGGCCAGTTCTTGGACATGACTGCAAGGGACGCCAGGGAGAAGATGTGTCTCCCCGCGTGTTTGAAAACTAGATGTTGCTGCACAACAAACAATAGTCTGTGCTCCACAGCTGACACGTTGTGCAAGTCTGAGGCTGATTACAGAATCCCTCTGTGCCCCCATTTCCATCTGTAAAATGTCACAGATGCCCACCATTCATAAATCGCTTTCAGATTTCCAGATGAGGTGCTGTGGAAGTGTAGAATAGTGTGAGTTTATACATATTGTGCTACAGCATAATATAAACCACATGCAACTGAAGAGTCTCGCAGATGTGGCCCTTTCAATTGCAAAAGGCAAGGTCTCGGCCGATGATTTAGCACTGCACTAATTGGGCTAAAACGGGAGATTGCTTTTGTGCTAATGAAATTGTCACCATTAGAGTCTCCATTTAACAACAGTTTTTGGAGATAACCTGGTTATTTCCTATTGATAAAAAGCAGAGTGTCTTGAGTCTTGAAACACAGCAATTAGTAGCAAATGTTGACATGCTGATAGCAGCCCCTGCGCTGGCTGTCCTCGCGCTTCAGGAAGGGGACTGCTCTCTTGTTTATTTTGAATGTGCATTTTGCTTGTCCTGTAGCTGCACTCAGCACTTTTTTTGTTGCCTGCAACCTTTTGGGCATATCTTCATCTCAAAGCAGAGGCATTTGACCACTCATTTCCATTGCCATTACCGAGTGTTGCATACACAGGAATCCTCATTTATTGATAAGAAAGCGGCTCTCATTGCTGCAAAGGAATGAGAACCTGGCAGCTGTTCAGCATTAAGTCAATTCTCAAAGTTTAAAGGATTTGTGGGCTGTGATTGTTTGGGTTTCAGCAATTAGCTTTTGTAAAGTGCTGGAGAGTGTCTTCCAGATACATTTCATGGAAAAGAGGAACTTAAACCAACTAAGAGACTTGATTTGCTTAAGCACTTCAGAGTTTCCTGATAAGGCTTTTGGGGCAAAATTCTCGGTGGCTAAATTCTTGGTGGGTGTAAAACATAGGGGCTCCTTTGACTCCTATGAGTCAAAGAGTAGCGCAGTACTGGAGGTGAGTGCGTGAAGAGGCTGGCATAGGAGGGAGGCTGGTTGATGTGCAGCTTTGCAGCTTCACCCAACATTTGCTGGGCTGCAGGAGAAATCGGCCCTGGCCTGGCTGGGTCTTTGCTCACGTGTCTGAACATGCTGTTTAAAGCAACAATTTGGAGACAAGTTTCAAGGCGGAGGCAGCTAAAACCTCACAGTGAAGTTCCTCGACCTCCCACAAATGCAGTGGCTTTTGCAGGCACGCGAGCTATGTTGGTCATAGTTGCGTTGGCGTCATAAATCCAAGAAAGTGCAAACAGGCAATTTGCAAATAAGGGCTCGGTCTCATCAGAGAGTATCAGGGTGTTCATCTGCTGCAGTCAGATATTTCTCACTAAGGACCACGCTGGTGGGCAAGGATGAGAAAGAAGGTGATTCCTTAGCCTTTAAGACATCAATTGAAATTATTTTTTTATTTTCTTCTACTCTTCCTAACTGAGAGAAGATCACAGGCCAGAGTTAAGCAAATAGAAATAATCCAAGCTACAGCAGAGGGATGTTTAGTCCCTAGATGGGGACGTGTTTTATGAGCTTGGAGTTAAAAACAGCAGGGTGGAGAAGTTTTGCACTCTTTGGTGCATCCAGGCCCATAGATTTATGGGTGTCCAGTTAGTCTTATACTCCCTAACCCAGTCTTCCTCAACCAGTAGAAGGTCTTCCTCTCTCCCATTTATCTCTCTTTTACCTGGGCTCTTGGGGAACCTAAAACTTTTACCTAATTCTTGGGGACCAGCCTTAGCAGTAAAGACAGAAGCAAGAGGCATTTAATAACTCTACCTTCTCTGCATCCTGCGTCACCAAGGCACCCTCCCCAGTCAGCAGCAGGCTAACATTTCCCCTAATCTGCCTCTTGCTTTTGATATATTTATAGAGGCCCTTCCTGCTGTCTCTAACATCCCTCACTAACTCAAATTCCAGATGAGCTTCCTGGCCTGTCCTTCCTGAAAAGCCTCAAGCCCTCCATGGCCACATTCCAGTCATGAGAGCTGTCCCACCATGTCTCAGTAATTGCCAAGAGGTCATGGCCCTGCATCTCCCGTTCCTCTTGTTTATGCCCCATGCTGCATGCGTTTATGTAGAGGCATTTGGGTTGGGCTCCCAGCGCACCTCTCATTCCTGTTGGGAACGGCTGTAGCCTATGTGGGCATCCAGAAGTTGTCATATTTTGCATTTGGCCTCTTCAGTCTCAGGACGCCCTTCACAGGCTGTAGTATTAGGCTGCCATGAGTGGCATAACAGGCCATCAGCTATCATCTCATCTCAGAGTTGCCTGTGAATAAATAATCATGACCTAATGCCATGTGCTAATAAAGTAGAGCCCTAACCAGCAGAATTAGGGCTTTGGCACCACAAAGGAGTGCAAATCCCAAAGCTGAGAGCAATTTTGTATAAAATTAGTGGTACATTTTTTTATTTATATATAAATTATATATATATTTATATGTATTTTTTTATTTATATATATATGTGTGTATATATATGATAACAAAAGTAAAGTTTTTGGGTCAAAATTATTTCATTTGCCTGGAAGTGAACCATTTAACTTCATTTGAGACTAGCTCATTTCATTTTGTTTTTTACTTAGATGAGTTTTGAAAAAAATGTCATTTCAAAACTAAAGGTAGAAAAATCTCATTAAGAAATGAGCAAATTATTCTTAAAAAATCTATAGAAAATATTACAGAAATTTACAAAATGGTGCCTATGTTTCCACCTGAAACTACATAAAATTTTACTTGGAAAACAGCTTTAAATAGCTGTTAGTATTCCTAAACTGTAGCAAAGTTTTTGTTTTGTTTTTCCATTCAGTTTTGCCCATCTCTAATTTTACAAATGCTTCAAAATCACACAATTTCATGATAATGAAAAAATTATCTGCTTTTTAGAAGAAAAAGCCTCTTCCTGTTTAAGAATACAGCAAAATAAGTAGATAAAAATTAAATATGACTATTTTACAAGCAGAAAAAAAAACAGATAGCAGCTGCTATAAAAAGGGAAATTTGAGTTGCTTCTTAAAAACATCTGGTTAAGTTATGGATAAGAAGGAGGAATTTATAATAGTGGAGATGTATATTTAAGGGAGATCACAATGGAGAGAGTTTGGCAATGATCGGGGTCTCCTTGTGCTGGGGAATTATCAATAATGATAGGAAAAAAGGCAAAAATGTTTAAATGTTCTGTTTCATAGTGATAGACAACTTTAAAAGTCTTAATTTACAGTTGGGGGAAAAAATCCATCTTTTAAAATGCTGATAGTAACGACAGGAGAGAAAGGAGCATCGTTCTATGGCCAACAAGACCATTTTTGAAGTTTTTGAGTTTCTCTCTCCTTATCTGTGAAAAGCCCTAATCCTGATCCTGGCCGCACTCCCAGGAAACACAGTGACGCGTGGGCAGTACATTAGGGAAACTGCACAAAAGGGAGCAGTCTCCAAGTTTGGGTGGTTATTTCACCAGAAAGAGTGCAAAAAAAGAATGTTCTAAAAGTAGCAATTCTTTCAGTCCATTTTTGGGGGCACTTTTTTTTCTTTTTTTTTTGCTATTGCAGCTATTGCTGCTGAAAGAAAGAGAGACCCAGGCCTTTGGAGTCCCTTTCTTAGCCCCTGGCTTTGCCAAGAGGTGATGGCCAGGCACCTAACAGATAAATGCCATGGCATTAAATGGATAAAATACTGCAGCAGATCCAGGTGGTCCCAGCTAAGCTGAAGTCAGACCATGTCTCCTTGCAGAGGAAGAATTCCTGCTCCAACTTTTGGCATCCTTCCCGCTGGCGCTGAGCAGGGATTGGGCCGTGCGATGTCCACCCGAGGGGCAGGGTCTCCTTCTCCTGCTCTTCTCTGTCCCTTGGATTTTCTTTCTCCTCAGCTCTGAGGCCACCAGGCAGCCCAAGCTTTTCTCCTCTCTGTTGATGCCATCAGCCCTTCACGTGGCCCAGCTCTGTTACAGAGACATAGACTTGACTGATACTAGGCAAGTACAATTAATGAAGTCTATCTAGCCAACATCTGACTCTCGTTAGAGGAAAGCTGTTGAAAAAAACAGATCCCAGATTGGCTGTGATTTATGGCTTGGGCCTGTTATCCTTCACGAGCACTGGCAAAAGCTTTTGCAAAGAGCCAGAACACAAACCACATAAGGAAACTTGGTATCCATGTAGAAAGGCTGGAAGGGTCAAATCGGACAAATTAAATCAGGGTAGAGGTGCAAGCCTGGGCTGGCTGTCCCTTACGAGGGCCACCTAGGAGATCTGCACTGATAGCTCTGCTGTGGTACTTGTCTTCTCCTGGTTCTGCTGGCTCCCTTGGTTGATGTCCCTAGTCGGTGTCCAGGCCTGGAAAGTGCTGGAGGTGGTTAGAGGGCAAGGGAGGACTTCCCAGTCAGGTCTGATCCCCAAAATCAAACATATTCATTTTGTCCTATTTAACTTTTATTCCTCTCTTAACCTCTCACTTCTTGGCCCTTAAAAAGGAAACATTGCCTTGGAAATATAAAAGTGAGACTCGGCGGAGAAGAGGGTGTCAGTGAGAGCCTCGAGCAGGCTGCAGCAGGCTCTGCGCTTCAGTTCTCGTGTCCTGCAGCCCCGCTGGGCGCTCTGCCCCATCATGCTGCAAGGCTGCACGTCCAGTGATGGCCAAGGACGGCCTCAAGGCAGCTGCTGCGAATCCTTCAGGTTCCTTAAACCAAACCGGTGAAATGCCAGAGCGCTCTCCCCTTTCCTATAATCCACTGCTGTCTCCTCCTCTCTGAATTATGAATTTTGAAGTAATCCATCAAGAAAAAGAGAGACAGAGCTGTGATCCCTTGAATTTGGTTGAGCTGTGCAATTTGTATCTCCAGAGCATCTGGCTGTAGGGAAGCCAAAGGCCCAGGTAATGTTCTGCAGAGACCCCGGGGTGCAAACGAGCGTGCGCCGCACTGAGGAATGGGGCAAGGTAGCCAGAGGAAGCTTTGCTGCCCCTGGACCCTCTCTGAGCTACAGCCCCACGCTCCCTTTTTAACCCTGTCAGTGCCAGGGCAATAATTGCGATGGAATCATTAGAATGTCTCAATGTAAAGCTGTTGATGACTGCAAAATCCTGCCTGTTTTGATTATCTCCTTTTGGGTGAGGAGCCTGAGGTGCTCTTGGCCACGAGTGGCTGAAGTGAGCAAGTATTTATTGATTAAACCTGGTGCTGCTCAAGACCTGCAAGGCAGGAATACCAAGTGCAAGGCAGCACCTGCGGTAGGGAAAGGCGGTGCTGGAAGTCACTTATCAGAGGCAGGTTTGGGGAGAGAAATCTCCCCAGATGTTGCCTGAGCCCAAAGCTGTGGCTGAGAGAAGGCGTCTTTGGTAGTCCCAGGTCTCTCACATCATGTTGCTCTGTGTGTTCCAGCAAGAGCAGTGTCGGGGGAGCCCAGGAAGGAGAGATGTTTGAGGACGGTAACAGTAAGATATTATAGAAATGAACTGGATGTCTCATGATGCGTTGGGGCAATCTCCTGTTCATTGTCACAATTATTTATCCTCCCTGATGGAGTATTTCTACAACAAATTCCACCATGTGTTTTGAGGTTGGGCTTCACAGAATGAAATCACAACTCTTTGCTTGGAGTTTAGCTGGAAAAATACAAATCGGCCAACTAGGAATATGAGAGAAGTAAACTGTGGTTGTGTGTAGCAGCAAGTGATGAATTTCTGCAGATATGGAAAGCATCTGTGCTGGAATTCCAAGGTCAGCGAGTATGGGTGTTTGTCCCAATGTTATATTTATTGTATGTGGAATAACAATGTGAGACTCTGAAGCTAGTTTTAATAAACCAGCCTGCTTCCTCCCTGATCAGAAAAGTCTACCGTATGGGTGCAGGCCCTGGAATAACCAGCCATTGCACCTGGTAGCTAAATACTTCAGGGCACATTAGTTTGGGAAGATGTTTACTAGCTTAATCTGTCGCCATCTCCTCAGCCTTTCTGCAAGGACAGATGATCCTGCCCTTGAAGAACCCCTGTTTCTGGCATGGTCAGAGCGAGCTCTGAATACAGGTCCTGTTATAGCTGTAGTTAGTATTGGTCTCGCTTTGCATGGTGGAAAGCATCGTGTGTCTGTTAGCTGAGTAAGTGTCAGGAGGGTTTGCTTGCAAGACACTTTGCCGTAGGAATAAAAACTTCTGCATTGGATCTTCTGCTTTCTGAGCTTGTCAAATGTCATTTGGGTCCAAGCCAGGTTCCTTGAACACCCGCTCCTTAAGCTGAGTTTCCAGGCACTTGAAGAAGGAAGAGATCAGAGTTCAAATTGGACTTGTGCTTAATTAGTTCTCTAGCTGATCTAGGCTAGAGTATTTTCCTGTTGTAAGCTGGTTGTTCATCTCCTTGTGGATTGGTAGTTTCACACCTCTGCAGATGGGTGGCACGAACCCTTTCTATGACCTGAGTTCTCCAGGAGTGCTTACATGATTCATGCATCTCATATTCTGGACAGAGATGGATTTCAGACAGTCCAAGTGAGTCTCTCTGAAATCTATGGGAGTTACTAGAATGTGAAAGTCAGCAGAGGGGAGAATAAGGCTCCATATTTTATTTGCTTTGTAACACATCTGGTACGCTTCCTGGCTCTGGGGAGCACTGGAATTATTCAGTCTTATCTTTCTATTGGGGTGAGCAAGATCAAAAGCATGAAACCAGTTACATACAGAACATAACTCTCCATTTCACACATCCCGAGCAGATCCAGACCAAAGAAGCCTCCCCCTCACCGTGGGACTGTGCCTTTATGGCACTTCCTTATTTCATGTTTGTTGCAGAGAATAAAAATAAATAAATTTTATTTCCTCTTGACTAAAAGAAAAGTCCATGACATTTTTGACCCATGAAGAAATTTCTTAATCCAAGCATGCCTGAGATGCTTCATTGGCAAAACGCTGAGCATTATGAAATGGAGGGTGTACGTCTAATTCCTTTGGGATGCTTATCTCGGAGATTTTTTTTTTTTGGTGCACTTTGGGGAAAGAGGGTTAGCAAATTTCTTTGAAAGGTTTTGCGGTGGGTGATGGGTTGCCACTAGCTCTAGAGCAATCTTCTTAGCCTGTAAATCAGCAAGGTGGAGCCCTCAACCTTCCTGACCCTCTAAGCCACACACTTAAATCTACGTATGGCTGACTGCCCTGAGCACATACCGTGTGCTCCATGGAACTGGGAGGTGTTTGTGGGTGAGGACTGGAGATGCTCCTCTGGGACCCTAGTGCAAAATGGGCCAGGATTTGCCAAGGACCCAGCTGGCTTCCAGGTGTCCTTGTCACATTTGGTCTGAACACCCTTGTTCACCCATTCCTCCCCTTGGCTTGGCACTGGAGTAATTCAGCATTGCCTGGGACCACACATGCTCCCAGGTATGTGGTTTCTCATCTGGGACAGGAACAGCAGTAATTCATTGCATGAGTGTGGATGGTTTATTCACTGTAATGCTTTCTGTTGCAAGTAATTTTCCCTTTCTAAAACCTGTTGCTCTTCAGAAGCTGTTAGAGGTGAATTGGACCAGTCTGGAGAGCTTCTCTGATGGTGGGGAATGTGCAGTCCAGTGTTGCTGCGAAGTGATGGGAAAGTGACTTGTTGATTAAATCTCTGTTCAGGGCTTTATCCTCCTTCACTCACTTCAAAATTGCTGAAATGAAAACAGAGGCAAAGCAGCAGGCCTCCTGGTTAGATAAGTGATGTCCTGTGTATCAAGCAATCATTTTAAGCTGCACTCTGAGCCTATTAAGTGAACGTTCGTTCTTGGGAAGACATCCCGTCAAGACCCCTTTGGTGGTTGCTGCCAATCTATTGCTTCTCTGCAATGAAGTGAGATATAAACCACTTCATGCTGCAGCTTT
The DNA here is from genome assembly GCF_003342845.1 of Nothoprocta perdicaria. Classification (NCBI taxonomy): domain Eukaryota; kingdom Metazoa; phylum Chordata; class Aves; order Tinamiformes; family Tinamidae; genus Nothoprocta; species Nothoprocta perdicaria. Next base: position 1,217,813 of record NW_020455082.1, read on the forward strand.
GGTCTGCTCCAGCCCTGGGGTGTGTCTTGTGTTTTCTCACTGTCAGTGAGACTGATGATTTGTTACAGGAGTGGTTACAGGGACCGGGAGCTCAAGGATGGACCAGGACTCCACAGAGAAGGGCATTTTGTTTGCTCCTTGGTTTCCTATGCATTTCTGCAGAATCTAGTGCAGTTCTGCCTTCTGTGCCACCGAACATCCAGAGGAAAGGGCATGTAATGAGTCTGTGGCTCCTCTCACATGCAGCAGAGTTTAATACCTTTCCCCCAAACTGTTCTCGAAATGTTTTTGTGCATGTCTGTCTTATATGAAAAAGAGGTCAGGGACTGCAGATTTAAAGTTGTAGATTAAAATGCAGCGTGTGCAGAAATTACATCCTTTTGCTTTGTTCCTTCTAGAATGCTTGAACTGCACAAGACTAGCAGACATGACTGAGAGGCTAAACACGCTTGAGGCCAAGGTAAGGGCATTGCTTTGTTGCTCTTCTTCACAAAAATTTCCAGGAGTTTGTTGACAGCAAAGAAGAGAGTGAACTTGCAACCCAGGAGAGATCATGCCTCTGTCTTTCCACTTGCAGGTAAGCAGGGACTCCAGAGATAACCCAGATACACATCTGATGTGGCACGAAAGTGATCCCAGAATAAGCATCTGTGTCTGAGAGAGCTGTTTGGTTCTTCACAGTTCAGCTTTGCTCTTGCAGCTTTGCTCTACCCAACTAGCCATCCAGCACTTGCTTTACTCCAAGTTCTGTACGTGCCTTCCAGAGTGAGACTGTTGGTACCGTGAGGACAAAGAGCTTGCAGCAAATGTCCATCCTCAGCCCCCCACCCTGCTGCCCCAGACATGGGAAGAACTTGGAGCATTAGCTGTGCCACTGCTAGGGTGTAATAACCGACTCGTGGATCTTGGTGGGAACATGTTGACATCAGTCAGGTTTGGCCTAAGAAACAGAGACCGGAGTTGGACAAAAGATCACTTCAGCTGGTTAATAAGAAGGTAGGGATGTAAAGCAGTGATCTGCTTAGCTGAGGAAAGAAACAGACTGTAATTCTGATCTGTCTGCCCAAAATGCCCCGTAGAAACCTTATTGATATAGAGGGTGAGATAAAGGACTAATATTATGTCGTTTTTCTATGAGGACAGCTGTTAATTTTTCTGCCCTTCAGATACTGTCCATTCCTTATGCCTTTTCTGAGAGATAAGAAGCTTTTGTGCATTGTTTAGTGGTGAAAAATGTTAAGGGCAGACCTTTGCATTGTGTTTCTTGGCAAATTGTTTTAATTTCTACCTATTGGGAGTCAGATTAATTGTTGTGGTCTAAGAACAAAGTAGCTGAGTCAGTCAGTCCCCTTTGATCTCTGGTCTCTTCTGTGACAGCCCAATCCTGGTTGTTAGATACAGTGCTTGGGTCCCTTTTATGGCATTTGCTGCTGTTATTATTCATTAGCTGATGGTTATCAACGACATAAAAGAATTTGGGGAGAAACTTTTGCAGAGAGAGGTAGATGCGTGGTGATTTTAAGGCCAGTCAATGATATTCTGATAATTTGGGAATTGTCTGAGTTGAAATGAGCAATGTTGTCTGGAGCTTCCTCAAAGGCCTTCAAAGTGATATTTCACTAGGGGAAAATGAAGCGAGGGCAAATGAAATTCTAGGGAGCTGAGTTGTTTGAGTGAAAACAACTGTTGTAGTTGTAAAGAACAAAGATGAAGTGGTGTGTTTTGCTAAACAGTGAGACCTGTCAGGTGAGTGTTCTTTGGCAGCTACGAACTGGAGGCGTTAGGAGAGGAATGAGGGGCTGGTGACTGACCTCTGCGTGTGAAATCCCATGTCCAAGTAAGACAAAGAAACAGCCTCAAAGAGATGTAAATCAGCCTTCTCATGCTTAGCCTGTGGCCAGCTATACCTTCCTTGGCCTTCCAGGGATTTCTATATTTGGCTTACTGGAAAATCATAACCAAAGACTTGTTTCAAAGTCCTCACCTCAGCCTCTGGGCTCTGTTGGCTTGCACTTTTCAATACCTGTGTGAGATAACAAACTATTAAGAGGCTAATGCCTGCCTCTGCAATGAGGCATCTGAGAGCCCTCCTGGGTTATGTGTGAGGTGCCTAAAATGCATGTTTGTCCTCCAGTGGCTGTGAGGAGCAAGTGTATGTGAAACCTGAGCTCAGCTGTGGACGAGGAGGCTCCAAATCTGTATTGTCGTCCTTTCCCGCCTCCTCTTCTGCATGTTATTACAGCCGTCCCCCTAAAACCAGGGATGTAACCAGAATTACTCTCATCTTTCCCATTACAAGAATGAGTTGGTTCATCCAACTTGTAAGATCAGTGTCCAAATGAGGTAATGAAAGTAACCCTCTGATTTTGTAATATGAGAGTTAGCTTAGAAAATGAGAAGCAAGAATAAGCACAGAGATGACAGCAGGAAAAATGATTCATTAGGGACCTGGGCTTACACAGCCCCTGGGGAAGAGAGAGACCATGAGACACAGCTGAATGTGAGGCAAAACAACCTTTTTTCTTTGCATCCTGTGCTCTCAGGAAGGCTGGACAAGGTGCTCCTTGTGGCTGTATGAGTTATTTTGGCAAAAAAATGAGGTAAGTAGGTTAGAATGAGATTCCATTCTGATCTCCCCTGTTTCAAATTACCTTGTGGTCTGGCCTGGATGCAGGTTGAAATTTGCCTGATCCTTTTGATTCATACCAGGCTCGTTTGGGTAGCTGATTGTGGTATCACGAAGAGTGTCCTGGAGTCCAGAAAGTATGTGAGGAGGAAAGGCTGCCCTCTTGCTACGTACCAAATATCTTGAATCTTGCTGCTTTTCCGTGGCACCTTGCTTGACATTACTGCAGCACTAATGGTCCCCTGGAGGCTCCATAGTGGGAGGACAGAAGCAACCCTACTTTTATTCCAAAGGAAAACCTTCTCCTTGGGCCAATACAGCTTCTTTATGGCAGTAGGGTCCAGCCCTTCCTTTTGCACTGCATGCCCTGGGCATGCAAGACTTATGGTAAAGCAAGCAGGCAGCTCTGTAAAAATGCTCATTTTATTCTCCACCCTGATTCCTTGTGATAAACTCCATCAGGGGGTTGCAGGCAATGTGATATTAATCCCAGCTTTTGGTTAGAGCTTGTGTGCAGCACCTGATCTGAGTTGATATAATCCAGTCTTATCTCTTGACACGACTTTTGAGAAGTTCGTGGTGTTCTGCTACAACTTTAATGCTGGGAGATAACATTACAGATCCAGTGTCTGATTGATTCATTGTGTGATTGATAAATGACAGGCATACTTTTTGGATGAAAACAGTCCTTGTAACGTGAATCCCCACACAGAAGATTCTGAAAGTTTTTAAAGAAGACGTGTGCATGGTACACAGTTTCGATCAACCCATTGCTATTTTTATTAAGTCACCTCTTTCATTTAGAAGACATGGTCACATAGCACCTTCACTGCCCTGTATCCTTTGATTCTGAAGCCCCATTTCTTGGATTTTTAATGTAATGGCCAAGCAAAATGATTTTAAATCAGCCTTATCTTGCAAGCAGCTTAATGAAATACTGACATCTGCCTGTGAAACTTTATGGGGTTTGCCTTTTTCTTCTCTGATGGACTTTTTAGCCAGCCTGGTGTAATGGAGAAATATTTGGAAAATAGGATGTTTGGAAAATAGGATCCATGGTACTCTGACCTGGCTGGAAGTTGCGCTAGGAGTGAAAACTCAGTTCCATGGCTGTGAGGCTGCACCTGGACTACGGAGTGAACATTAGGGATTGCTTGATATTTCAAGGGCATTCATGGATATTCCAGGCTATATGGGATTGCACTTGCAGTTAGTTATTTTCTTTCTGTTCAGTAGAGAAAAGAATCTTTATTTCCTCAGCTTTTTTCTAACAAGCAATAATTATTCTTCCAGTTAGGACTCTTGAAGCTCGATAATGACCTTTCTTGGGTTTGGACATGCCTCTGTCCTCCAGCTTGACACTTGCAATCTTTTCATTCTCAACTCCAGTAATTGTTGGATCTTATTTCTTATCACTATTGGAGGGATGGGGAAGTCTATCCCCCAAGCCTGTTCCATGTGTTTGGCAAATGCTGAAAATAATGTGCCAGAACCACAAAGAGGCTCTAAAGAACTCCTCCATGACCTCCCCTCTCATGCAATTGTCTTAAACTTACAAGGTCTGCATTTTTATTCACACACATTTGATATTTTTATTCTATAACTTTGAAATTTTCTATTTTCCTGTAACATGCAACTTGTTTTGCCAAGCAAATCTCATGCCTGTGTTGGTTAGCAAATGCTTTTGTGTGTCTACTACCTGGGAGTATTAAGTTTATCAACTTTGTTTTTAAGGAAGCGAAGTGTTCTTGTGGACAAGAGCAGGTTTCAAAGAGGGAGCCCTAGGGATAGAAGGGCTCAGCTCCTTTGCTTTGTCCAGAAATGCAGACTTCTGCTCAACTCTCATCTGAAATTCTAGTGGAGCTTCGTAAGTAAGATCATAAAGGAAAAGGGACTTGGGGGTTATTTTTTTTTCAGCCAAAAAACCCCTGATTTGCACCAAATCAAGCAAGGAAATGGCAAAGCCCCTTGGCCTTTCCACTTGTGGCTGTTCTTTCTTGCAGGTTTCATTTAGAGCTGAGTGGAGGGGATGAGCAGGGGATTCCTTTGGCCTGTGGAGCTGGTTGATGCAAATCTCCCCGTCACCATCGAGGGCTTCTCACCTGATGAGAACCAGAGAGTGGATCTTAAAGCATGGCTGAGAACAGATGTTGCTTTCATGAGACTGACTTCATCCCAGCCTGGCCGGGCTCCGCATCCAGAGTGCCATTACATCCCTGGCGGGTGACACGCAATAAATTGGGCAGAGAAGAATGATGTGATTTTGAGGATAGAAGGTTATAGCTGCAGTTTATTTTTATCAGGTGTTTCAAAGTAATAAGGGGGCGGATCTGATTTCACTCTGAGCTCCTTTGTTTCCTTCGCTCTGCAGCAAGCTCTTAGCACGGCCTCAGGGTTGCTGGATGCTTTCCATGGCCTGCTTCCTGCCCTGGCTGTGATGCACGGGGATGTCAGTGGTGGCCGGCCCACAGGCTCACAGCAGGGCAGACACATCTCCAGCATGCAGCAATAGTAGCCAAGCTCCCGAAGCAGCTCCAAGAACTGGGACCCACGAGGGCTGCAGCCACCAGGAACCTGCCTGCAGGAAGGAGCCTATCCCTGGGCTTCCCCTTGCCCTGGCTTCCTGCTGCTGCCTCTCCGGTAAAGTCTCATTCATCTGAAGATACTCTGAACTTTGCCGTTTTTTGCCTAAACTATTACCAGCTTGTGGTTTTCTGAGAAGTTACAAGTTGGGGAAACAGTCATTTGCTGCATCTTCTTTTCAGGAGTCCCTAGAGTCGTGCAAAAATACACCTTTGCTGAAAGATCATGGGCTATACATGATCTGGGAGTTGGCAGAAACCTTTGCTTCAGGTTTTTGCGTCTTCCACACAATAGCTGATGACATAAACCTTGCCTTTTGGTCTGCTGTGGGTCACAACGTTGACATCAACTATCGCTGCCTACATAATTAATCAATGTAATGAAAACTCCTCCATGCACTAATTATCTTGTCCCCTTTGGCCACAGCTTGTAGGATGCAATAAGGATGAAGTCACTCCCGTTTTCTTTTGACACTCGGTTCATTAGATTTTGGTAGACACTTACTGAGTGTCTGTTGGCTTTTGAAACCAGGCAGTCAGAGCAGGGTCCACATTGGAGCCTTCTAGTCACAGGTTTCGTAATGCTACAGAAGAGATACCATTCTCCATTGAATGCTCTAAAACTCCCAGTTTAGCTCTGTGTCTGGATAAATGATTAAAAACTGCCCTTTTATTTGCCAAATAATTTGCTATATAGAAAGATATGTCCAACTAGTTATGCAATTACCATTATTAATCACTTTGCGTCTTTACGAGATCAAAGGAGTCTTATTTTACAGTGGAATTTTTCACTGATGAGACTCATGCTCAGTTTCTTTCCCTCCTCTTTAAACAGAGGTAGAGGGGATTTCATTCTGCCAGTGCTTTGAGAGACCAAATATCCCCTGTTTATCAACTAATAATGTCCGTCTGGATTATATCCCTGTGCATTTCCATGGATTTTAATCTAAAGAGAAAAAGAAAAGCTCTCTGAACCCTATTGTATTGATTTTGAAATCTTTGGAAGTCCGGCTGTTCTTCCTTTGTTTGTAGCTCCTACTAGCAATGAGACTTCAGGAATGCAAGTGGAGGATGGATGAAGGGAGGAGGCTGTGCTTGTGAAATCTTCTTTTGATGTGCGGGAACAACCAAAGTAGGGTTCCTGAAAAGCACTGCAAGCCAAAACCTCCACTGAGACCGAACATCTCAAAAAGATGGAAGCCTTCCTCCCAAACCTGTTGTCCCTGGGCTGAGCTTTTGATGTGACATGAGAATGTGGTATGTGTCTGAAGTCTAGAAAGTTTATGCTGGCAAATGCAAAAGCGGGGAGGTGGGACTGAGCTCCAGCTGATGTCCCAGCTGAGGACCCTGTGCATGAGCAGGTCCTGCAGTGAAGAGCTGGGATTTGAGCCATGGGTGAAGATGCTTTGTAGGCAAAACCTAGAGGCTTTGCAGGGCCCAGGGTTGAGTTTCTCCCACAATAACCTCTGCCTGTGGCCTGCAAAACCCTTGGCCGGTGCTGTGAGTTATCCCTCCTGTGTTCCTCACGTGCAGAAACACAACAGCCCAAGTGTTTCTCTGGCTTGAGACCATCCTTCACCTTCTTCAGTACCACACAAACAGGAGAAATGGCCTTGCCATCAGCCCTGCCTGCCACCCTCAGAGAGTGCTCAGCATCTAGTTCCACTCTGTCCTTTCTACAGAGGGTGATGAACATCACCCACAGCATCAAGATGCTTTTCAGTCATTCCTGTGATGTCATTAGGGTGTTTTCTGCCTTCATTCTCCATTTTCCTAACAGCTCTTGCAACCGATAATGGTAACACGGGTAGGCAGTGTTTGGAAACACAGATTTCCAAGCTGCCCATTCTTACTGAGTAGGTTTTATCCTCCTCTCTCCTGCAACCACATCGACTAGAAAGTAGCAGGACTCTAATACCAAGGCTTTAATACGTTACATGTCTTGCTAATTTGTTTTCCAGCTGAGAAGCTCTGTGGTATCATTGTCCAATAGTTTACTCAGAGGTTTAGAAAAATCTCTTTTTTTTTTTTTCTTTTAACTTAATGAAAGTGGGAATTCTGCTCAGGTCCCTTGACTGTAGCACTGGCAGCTTTAAGAAAAACAGAAAGAGGTAGAAAATAGATGACTGGTGCTTGTACAGTAATGCCCAAGGACTCGTTCGTGCTGTGGGCTGTACAAGCTTGCGTTGGGATGCTCCTTGTTGAAAACGTGCAGTTTGAAAATTTGGGTGAGACTAAATCCCTCATGTTTTTCTTATCGTAATTTGACCCTTTGATTCCCACAGATGTGTGATCTGTCCTTGTTCTGTTTCACTTTTTTTGAGCGTCCTTCCAGTCCTGATGATAAAAACTGAATTTATCAGCAATTCCAAGACCAGAGTTTCCCTGATTCACTTTGTGCCCAGGGAAAACAAGCTTGTTACTGTAGCTTGAGCCTTAAAGACTGTAAAGTATATATAGTCCATTTATAAAACAGGATTATTTTGTGCATGCCTTAAATCTTTTGCAGCATTTATCAGCAGAGTACTCATTCAGAGCATATTGTTTTAATGAAAAAGATACCGCTGCCACTGTTTTATGTTGATTATGCGGTAACACATTTTTATTATCACCCATAAAAATGATTTGGAATGGCTCTGCTTCAGATGCAGCCTTCAGCAGCACAGCACTAGCTGCAGAGGGGCCCCAGCCCCGGCGGCCGCTGCCAGGAGTTGTTGCTTTTTGCTTTCTTACCTCTCAGAAAGCCAGACCCCAGGTGAGTGAATACGGATCCTTGGAAGGAAGCGTTTTGCTTGTCTGTTCCTTTGCACTAGGTTCCTTTGCACTTAGGCTTGCTCCCAGTTTAATTAGTGTCCAATTCCCTCCCCTCGGGCTAGAGCATTTTGCAGCAAGTTCATTATTTTTGCCTCTGCTGTAGTGCTGCCTCTCTTAATAAATAAGTGATGAACTCTGTAATAACTGCAAGCTAAAAACAAGCACGCAGAGCCAAGTCCACCCTCATTTGTAACTGCAGTGTGACTTCCTTATGTGAGGGCAAACGTGGCTAGTAAAAGCTAAAAATTGTCAGAATTTAGTGGGACGTTTGAGTCGTATTCTCTCCTATTTCCCTTATCTCCAAATCAGTATTTGTTTAGGTGGTTCCCAGTCAGGATAAGACGATGCTGTAGCAGCTGGCTGTTACACTGAGGGTGCGAGCATGGCCAACGCAATGGCTGTGGACTCCTGGACTACTCCTCAACTCGCTTTAGCTCCTACTGAGCAATTGGGTTAAGCCTCAGTTTATACCATGGCACCCATGCTTGATGCTCTGAGTCCATGTTCCTGACTGGTTTGTAATTGAAAGATTAGTTTGGTTTATCTGTTTTTAAAAAGTCACAAAGGCTATTTTGTTATCTCACCCTTGCTTAATATCATGTAGATTGGGAAGATATATATATTTATACAGTCATAAGAAAAATATAATTTAACCTATTGGTGGTTGTCACAGAACGAGTGGTGTGGGGGGTGAGTGATACAGTGCACTTTGCTTGTGTGAAGGAAATTTCACACAAGTTTTATTGATATGGACAATGGTTTCATGAGATTCTGTGGCAGGGTTGCTCATTACTTACTGCGTGGAGGTTCAAGATAATACATGGAATTATCTAGGACACCCCCCATTGAGTCACAAGGTTCAGGCTGGTCCCTTCTTGCTTTCCAAGCTCCTCCTGAGAGGAGTCTGGATGCAGCTGGATCCAGTCCTAGTCCCAGACCTGGTCAATGGTTTATCACTAAGGGATTTTGTGCACAGTTACAAAATAAAGTTTACAAGTTCAGAAGGAGAGCGCGCTGTAGTCGTTTACCACACGTGTTGTGGTAAGGATCTCTCAACCCTGAGGAGTATCCTTGAGAGGCATCCCTGCTCAAGGGGACATCCTGGCATGCAGCCCTCTGCCATGTAAGGAGAGCTCAAGGAGCTCTTGGCTTGTCCCCACATTTATGGGATAAGATGATTGACTTATAGTCATTCTTTCATTTCAGAGGACTTTTGGCTAGTGTATGCAGTTACCCTTATCTCCCCATCACGAGAGTTCAGGACTGTTATTGCTGGTTAATGCCTGAGTGGGGGAAGAAATCTAGGAGGCGCCTCCCATGACCAGATGATATCCCTGGTGGTTGACACCTGAATAGTGCTATGTGTGAAAAGGCAGGTTGAGCTGGGTAAGGAGCACATCTGTCACAGAAGTGAAGTGCACCGAGTGCTCCCCTGGACTTATCTTCATCTCCTTTTGTCAGTGGGCAGAGACCACCTGGCTCGAGTGTCCTGCACTTCTCATGAGCATTTAGGCTGTTTGCAGACTGACTCCTAGGCTCGTGGCCAGCAAAGCAGAGCTTGCTGAACAGGAGTCTAAACCACAGAGTGAGAACAGACTCACTTTACGAAGAAGCTTAAATAGTAAATGGCCCAAATTGCTGAGCAACACACATGGGGATGTGGATTCATTTGAAGGTAGCATGTTTACAAGATACAGAAACAGCTGTGACTCTTTGTAATACCCTATTACTACTAAGCAGTGTGCTTTGAGGAAATTGCCTGGCTCGTCTTTACTCGCACCATAATTAAAACATTTCAGCTCTTTAAAAGCTTCATGTTCTCTAGCTTCTTTAATTTGCTTGCATTTGGACTTTGACTTCCAGACAGAGCTTGTCCTGCAGCATCTTCATTTTCTAACCTGGGGCATCCTAATGCCCTTCAGCTTGGATCACCTTTTAGTCATTCCTGACCTGATGGCTCTGGCTTTGAGCAGGTAACCTAGAAGACACAGGCTCTGTGCCCTAAAACCTGCTCCATGTTCTGCCAGACTTTTCTCCCCAAGGAGATGATCCTGCACGATGCTGAGCATCTCCACAGGCAGCACAGCACTCACTAAGGAGGGTGTGTGGCTTCCATTGGGAACCTTGAGGGGTTTATAATGGCAGCTCCTTATTCTAATTCCTGCCAGCAAGACAGAGGAGCTTTAATACCAAAATGCTGCAGCCTGTGATGTGCAGTTATGCACAGCTCCTGCTGTCAAGGCAAAGAGTCCCTGAATGTCAGCCTCTCTCTGAAGCGAGCCCCTGCACGGAGCCCTCCTGCTCACTGTTTCCCTTCCTCTCTTTCCTATCTAGATTCTTCTGCTTGAAGCGGCAGATAGGAGCCCACCTTTGGAAAACAACCTGCCAATCACTGGAACTACAGCTACGTGGTACGACGATTTGCTGCCTGATGCCTTCCCTCTGCTCAACCCTGACACCATCTTGCAGAAAACAGTGGAATCTGTTGGTAAGAAAATCCTCCCGCCCTTCACCCAGCTTCAGCACTGTCCCCGTAGGGCAGCTGAGCAAGAGGCCCACTTGACCCGACTGAACCTGCGTGGCAGAGGGGTCTGTGCCAGTCCATAAAGGAGAAGAGGGTTAAGATTTTCAGGTGGGCCATCTCTCTTCAGAGTGAAAACCACCCTGCAGAGAGGCATTTGGAGGACTCTCAGCCTCTGTTTTAGGATGGAACCAGCACTAATTAGCTTTATGGTCTGATTGCCTCAAACCAGAGGTCTTAGGTCTCACTGTTGCCTCTTGTCCCTCCCTCTCTGACGAGCTGTGAGTGCAACAGTTGGTGTTCATGCAACAGTGAGTGCAGGTTCGTGGACAAAGAGGGAATTTAATCCTCACCAGTGCGATCTCAAGCCACCAGTTTAGACACAGAGAGCTGAACATGATTTCCTCATGGCGGTGAGAATCACTCTTGCGGGAGCTGAGCAACCTCCAGCTTTTCTCCTCAGGCCTCTACCCCTTTCTGTGGCTGGGCAAGCACAGAGCAGTCATGCTTCAGCTCAGCTTCGAACGTAGTGTTTTAGGCTTCTTTTGCCAGTCTTAAGGGTCTGACCCTAAGCCCTATCTCTGCTGGTGCAAGAGTGCACCAAGAACTGAATTGTGGTTTTAGCAAAGTGAGGTTTCCGTTACCCTCATACCCGCCGTGTCCTTCAGTGTGCATGTCCGAGGACTGTGGATTTTCAGGCACAGACAGATTAAGACATTCCTGAAGAAGCTCCAGAGAGCCAAGGCAGTTACAGAGGAGCAGTTACTGCTTGTCTATATGGAGTCAGGTAGAGCATTTCCCAGGCAGAAAGCAGAGGGTTGGGGTAGGGGTAACCCTGGCCTTAATGAGGAGGAACCTTTTCACCATGAATAGCAACATAAGTTACACTGTGTGTTATATTTTTTAAATCTACCATAAACACAATGGGCTGTTTTATGATCCCTCTTGTGGCATGAAGAAAAAATACGTTTTTGAGAAAGCTCGCTCTGAGTCTTTTTGGCTAGACAGATCACCATGCATTGAATTTCCTTGACCTTAGCATTCTCACTTCAAGATCCCTGCTCTCTGTTTCCAAAGTCAGTCCTGTCTGTCAGTCGCTTTGCCAGCTCCCAGGGAAGTTTTTATCCTCTATAGGCCCTGCTTTGCCTTTTTTTTTTCTTTTAATTATCACAGCCCTTCCTGACTGCAGCAGACATGGAGCAACCAACATAGACCAGATGTCATCCCTGTTTATAATTTGACAAGCTGCCACAACATGGAGGGAGGTTCGCTAACAATATGTTCCTCAAAGCATTTTCAGAACCATGGTGGTGGCTGCCAGGAACTGAATTGAAGCAGTTTCCCCTGGTGTCCATTATATGCTCGTTCCTCCTTCTCCATGTCATTTATTTTTTTGCTGTTGCAGTGCCTCTGCATCTGCACCTCGTTGTACTGAAGTCAATCCGGCAAAAGCATTGGTGACTCTGTCCCTTCCACTTAAACATCTCCTCATGCCTGAGGCTCCCTCCACAAGTTTCTCTGTGCTCCATAGGGAGCAGGGAATTGCCCCTCTCCTACACAGTGCTGCAAAGCAAAGTTGTTCTCCTATACAGGTTGTATCAGACTGGCTCTGTGATCCTGTATCAGCAGGAGGAGTGATCCTCCATCCAGCAGTAAATCCAGGAGGTAGCTTGAGGTCTCCTCTCAAAAACACACACCACGTGTAGTCCTTGCTCGTCGTTACCTTCTATTTGCTCCAGCCTTGGTTTATTTAACTTAGTGCAGCATATCAGCTGGAGCATAATACCCAGACATCAGGGTGCTCAGGGCTATTTTAGGTCAGGACAGTGTCTTTCAGCAATTGGAAGTGAGCAGCTGTTCATTGAAGTGTGATCCCCCGGGCTGCTGCCACCCTGCAAAGCCCAGCTCTTGCTTTACTCACGTGCTGTGAGGTTATTTCCTGCAGTGGGGTCTCCGTTGGGCTCCCATCCCTCCCCTTGTCAATTAGTATTTATAATTTAGAGCCAACCAAAAAATGCACTTTGGATTTTGCTGAAATGCAGGGAATTTGAGGAAGCTGGTCTAGGATGGGGGAGATTGCCCCTTTTGTGTGATTTCAACACAGCGCTTGAATTTATTGCACAAAGCTGGCCCAGGCTCATTTAAATGGATGGTAAGCCTGGGAGACCTCTCAACAGAGGTAATCCTAGGTTAGGTCAAAGTCAAAACCGAGTGTTTTATGTGCTTTGGGATTGTGGAAAGCTATGCCAATGGTCCTCCCATTCCCTTGCCCAGAGCTCTTTGTGAAACATTGCCTACTTTGTCCTGCTTTTACTTTCCCAGCCAAAGCAGATTCAAATCCTAGCTTGCACACTGCCAGCTTTGCAGAGCAGAGGCACCAGGGGCAGGATGTCGCTGCCTAACACCAGGAGGGTCGATGGGGGCCCGATGCTTTGCATAGTGAGTGGGTTTCCGAATGACTGCATTTCCATTTCCAATGGATAGCTCGGAGCTGGCTGATGCCTTTCCAGGCCCAGGTCCAGGAAAACCTGCTACTGTTTCTTAGGGTAGCTATTTCTTCAGTGACTGACAGGGCTGAGAATAGACAATCGTTTAAAAGTAATCAGAGCTGTTGAGACAGCTGCACTACTGGCCTTTCTGATCAGCTTGTTAATCAACAGGATACATTTTACTGAGCATTAAGAAAATATATATGCTCTGCCTGAGCCAGTTGGCAACAGGAGACCTAATTTTTCATCTCTCTCCCTTTCTTTTTTTTTTTTTTTTTTTTTAACCCTGACCCTCCTAAATTTGAACCCAAAGGACGCAGAGGTGTAGAAGAACAGTTAATACCACAGGGTAAGTGAATATAACCTACTATTTCCCTCTTTTAAAGCACAAAATGTCACCATGCCCAGTCTTGTGCATGGTCTTGTGCAAAGAAGTAAGCTACAAAGTGGCTGGGTTTCTTCTTGGGGTGATGTTGGTTCATGGACTGCTCATGGTTCATCAGCACCAGTTTTAACCTCTTTGAGACATTTGATTACCCCAGCAGAACAAGCTGAAAGCCCAGCCCAAGGGCAAGCAATGACAGCGAGCAGGAGAAACGCTGTTCTTGCCTTCTGGTGTCGGCTGCCAGGGGCTCTGAGAGCTGCCGTGGTGGTCAGAGCATCCATTCAAACAGGCACTAACATCCTCCACTCTAAATAGAGAAAAAATAGAGAAGGAAAAATAAAAAACATATTTAAAAAAATTATAAAGAAGCAGAAGAAACTGCTTCTCTAAATAGAGAAGGAAAGAGGAACGGAGGTTACTTTGCAGGCTAAAGTAAGGCCGGAAAGAAAATCCAGGGTTCTGCTTTAGTCTCTGGCAGTAAGATATTCACCCTCTACCTTTTTTATATTTCCCATAGCCCTTCCCATAGAAGGCATGAGAGCTTTCATGGGCTTTGATTCTCTGAAAGTTTGATGTCACCACGGCAGTGCTGATTTATGCCAGCTGAAGATTTGACCTGTTCGTTTTCCTCCACCTTTTGCACTGAATCTTTCCCTCTGCCTTTTCCCTTTTGCACTAGTTCTCTTTTATGCTGATAACGCCATTTGTCACCAGCATGAGCATTTGCCTGGCACATTGCTCAGTGCCAGGCTTTCTGTTAGTGCCTTCCACCTTCAGGAAAGAAAGTGCCCGCTTCTTTAAAGCTCTACTGCAGCGGCGTGATTGAGGATGCTAGCAGAAAATGATTGCTCTGCATCTCTAGAAGTTTGCAGGATTGAGTTGCAAAGGTTGAAGTGGATAACTCAGGCTGATTTATACACAGGAGGAAAAGCTTTGACCCATGCTCAGAAGCACAGTGTGTTGTGCTTGCAAAACAGTCAGCATTTCTGCAGTTCTTCCCTCTCAGCAGGAAAGGATTTGCTGCAAGAAAGCTCCAGGTGTGTTGTGGGCTGTTTGGTCGGGGAGAAGAAGCTGTTTGTGATGCTCTGAACAAATAGTGATGTTCTCAAGGGGCTCCTGCTCCCCTGCCTGAGCTGGTGGCTGCCTGAGCCACAGTATGGGGCAGGGGATCTTAGCCCAGGTCTATTAAAGGTGCCCTGATGCCCCAAGGAGAGGGTGCAGTTTGTGTCCCATGGGCAGGCAAATTGCTGCAAATGGAAACCTTAGCTCGGTGTTCAGTACTCAAACCAGACCTTTGTGGATGATACAATTTTTAAAAAGGTGCTGATCAATTAATTACTGATCAAATTACTGATTGAATTACTGATGACTTAATTACTAATCAAAGGTGCGTACACACATATACCCCCCCATACATATGCACATACAGCCTTTGAAATACCCATTTTTCAGTTTTCCCATGGACAGGAGATGGATATAACCTCATTTTTATAAGAAAATAAATGAATGATCAAAAAGAAGGAAGGAAAGGGTAATCTTTCAGAGTGATCTAATATTGTATAATTATTGCTTTTCTCTGTAAAGTGCTGAGAGTTTAGATGAAGGTCCAGGGGACTTGGTGTTGTGTCCCAGGCAGGTTGTCCCACATGTAGGGTGCAAACTGCATCCGAATGTGGGAGCTGCAGATCCCTGAGCCCTCATCTTTATATTACGTGTGTGTGCAGGTCAGCCAGGACAGGTGGGGCCTCCAGGCCCAGTTGGACCAACTGGTCTCCCAGGACCACCAGGGCCAAAAGGCGAGAAGGGACAACCCGGCGAGAGGGGACCCGCAGGACCACCAGGTAAGTCCCAGAGGAGCCCCGTGGCAGCACAGTAGCTGTCTCGGTGCTAATTGTCAGTGCAAAAAGATTGTAAAACACACAAGAAATTGAGCATCCTGCTAGTCCCCAGGGCACTGAAATCAGCCATTGGCTGTCAGGGCTGGGCTCTGAGCTACACAAGCAGCAGTATTCCCTGGGACTTCCCATGGAGCTGGGGAGAGCTTATCCCAGAAAGCAGCAGAGCAGGATCATGTTTCCCCATCCTGTTCAGGAGCTGTAAAAACCAGCCCCAGATCTGTCAGCCCTCAGAGAAGATCAGTCCCTGCTTAACCCTCTCACTGCTTTAACTCCCCTTCTTTCCTGCCTGAGGAAGAAAGGGCTGCAGTTTCTGTCAGGCTGGCAGATGGCAGGATGTGAAACAGATGATGCTGTTGTAGAGCGAGGTGAAAAGGTTATGAGACTGTTCTTTCCGACTGTATCCATTCTGGAGCTAGGAGATTCTCTCCATCCTGAAAATATTCCTGAAGCGTTAGGTGGAAGCAGTGCTACGCAATAGCTGCCAGATCTCATTCTCTGTGCTCTCTATGTATTTGCAAGTTTGAGCTCAGGAAAAAGTTTAAGATACCTTAAACACAAAAGCAGTCTTAAACACTTCTTGGCATTTTCTGGCAACCCAGCAATGGCTAAAGTCTGGCTAGGGATGTGTCTGCCTTTGGTTTCTCAGGAAGAAATGGGAGCCTCCAGCTCCAAAGGAAGTAGAACTGATCTGCGCCTGGCCTGGGTTTCTGCTGCTCTTTCTGTGCTTTCCCAGCAGCTGGGTGACATGCAGGTGGAAGAGAAGAGAAGGATCTGCTCCGGATTTCAAGCCCTGTAGCCTTTAGTTTCCTCTGCAGCTTCAGGGAAGGGGGTCGATTTTACTCTTTGAGGAATTAAGCTAACAATCCTTTTGAGCCAAGTGAAGCCATCTGCTTTGCAGAGGAAGAAGCTAAAGGGGAATAGGAATAGCTTCCCGATTTTCCATGTTTAATTGGGCCCCTTATCCTCACAGTTCCAATTCAGGATAGAAATCCTCTACTGCTAGTAAGGCGAGTATATTGTGGCGTTGATATTCTGAGAGCACACTGGGAAGAACTGAGAGTTTTCTTTTGCTTTTGCTCTGTGGTTTCTCTGTGCATGTTTTCCATCTCCACCACATCTATCCATGTTGGCTAAATTTTCAGGGAGGTTTTTCCTTCTGGCCTGGAGGGAGCATCTCTGTCTGGACTCTCTGTTTTCCAGAAGTTGATGATTGCTGCTCCCTGACTTTTAGCATGGTGTCATCTATCCACAAATTTACTTAGAGATCCTCTTCTGCTTCTGCACAGGACTGCTGGGACCTCAAGGACCAAGAGGACTTCCAGGAGAAACTGGGATCCCTGGTCCCCCAGGTCCTCCAGGACCACCAGCCACCCCAAGCCTCCCCCTTACCTTCCAACAAGGGGTCCTCTACTCCCTGCAGCCTACAACTGAGAAAGAAAGTAAGTGTCCTCCTCGGTTTCCCTTTCTGACACATCAGCAGAATGGGCAGACACACTTTTTGTACAGGTGAGGAAGCATCAGTGGGGAATAGGGCTTGAGGATTCATGTTCCCTATGCCTGGTTTTCTGGGCTCAACATAGCTTTGAGGAGGTGACATGGCCTCCTGAAGGCTTGCTTCATGCAGACCAGGGTAGCTGCTGTGAAGAACGTCCTTAAAGATGCATTAGGGCCCTGATAGTGTCACTGTGAGACAGGAGCAGAGATATATAGTGTGTAACTGGTTAAATCCTGGTGCAATGAACTTGTGCTGTTGTCAGATCTCCTGGGGCTGCTTGTGCAGTGTTACGTCCCAGAAATGAATGAGTACTGCAGATCTGCAGCGCTGAGGTTATGTAACATAACGTGGGCATCTGCTAAACACACTTTCCAGCCACGCCCCCCACACATCTCCCCACCTGCAGTTTTTGATATAGCCAAATTCTCTGGCCTCCATGCAAAGCACAGACCTGCAGGTTTAAAAGCCCAAACCAAGGCAATGATTTATCCCTTCCTTCTAGCCAAAGGGACAGTATTTTTTTTTTTTTGAGCCTGTGGTAATAAAAAAAAAATCTATTTACTGGATCTCTGTATTGCAGGGCAAGAAAAGGCTGTCTAGGAAATGCACATCGTGCACTCTGATCTGAGCGCTCTCAGAGTTGGGCTTGGTCTCATTTCTTCCAGTTCAGTATTCCATGGCTAGTGTCTAATGACAGCACAGCGCAGCTCAGCCTTTTCCCCAGCCAGCTCACCTCCTGCTTCAAAGCTGACTTGTATTAATTACAGCTAAGGATTAGCAAATCTCCCCATGTCTGGTGTTTTTCTAGAGCTTTCCTTTTCCTTCCACCCACTCTCCTCTCCAGACTGCTTTTCCTGAAATGGAGTGGATGTATTAAAAATACAGCCACATTTGGGAGAATTTTAACAGCTCTGCTCTGTGTTCAATTATTTAGAGTGTACGGGCAGGGTTACATTAATTGTGGTTCAATACCTGAGTTCTTAACAAAATGCAGACTGAGCTACTGCACTCAGGAGCCTTGTAAGCAGATTTTCCATTGCAGTCATTTCACTTCCTCACAGGATACCTCCAAGTAGTGCTCATATTGGATGGTGCTGCTCTTGATTCAGCCTTTTATTCCAAAGGCTCCTCAGGGATGATTTTGATACCACCACTGTCCCCTCCCTACCCACACCCTCCAAACAGAGCTGCTTCTTGCACAGTAGTGAGGAATTAAGAAGTGCATAATGGCACTGCATGCATTGCACAGCCTTTCTAGGAAGGATAAACTCCGTATTTTTGCAGACCATGAGGTTTCTCTGCGTTATCCCTGCCACCAGTGTGCAGCAGCTGGCTTGCACAAAGACCTGGGGGCTCTGAGCAAACGGTGGCTTTGTAGCCCTGGGCCAGACCTGTCATCTTCCTCCATGTCTATGATGGATTTCTTGGTATGCAGAGAGAGCAGCCAGGACCCTGTCTCAGGGGTGTGTGCTGACAAGGCTTGATTTATCTCCTCTTGGAAGAGCTAGGGAACTGATATAGTCTAGAGGTTTCAAAATTAAGGCCTAATCCTGTGTGGAATTAAAATATTGCTGTTTCAGAGTCTAGCCACGACTGTTTGAGCTCTTAAGCTCTCTCCTGGATTTATAATCAGGGTCATTTAAGAAGCAGAAAGCTCTATATTCCCTGGTGTTTTATATTGCAGAGGACTGATTAAATAAATCTGAGTGTTACTTTTGAATGATACGCCCTAAATGGTACTTGGACAAAGCAGACAGCGCAGGACGTGTCCCTTTATGCACCTGCCACGACCTCTTCCAACACCGACAGCTTTATTCTAAATGTCACATCTGAAAAATTGAGAATTTTTTCCACCTCCAGTTCATACTTTTTGGAATCCCCCTGCCCTCTCCTGTAGATTATGGTGGGTCGGCAAGCCAGTCAGTGTTGCCTTCTCAAAGCCTGGTGGAAAGCTGATCCTTAGCAACCAATAAAGCGTAGCCTTGCAAATCTCAGATAGGTTTTTATTTATTTATTTTAATGGAGCACATCTGAAAACTATAAACATCAGATTCCAGCTGCTGACAGCAGAGGGAAGCACATTCCTGCTAATGGGCATGTGCACCCACAGAGATGTAGGAAAGCTGTATCAGTTTATGAGTAGTAGTAGTAGTGCAGTATTTTGTTCCACCTGAACATGGTTAACGCACTTGCCTTTATTAATCACAGCAAGTTCCTGTTGGCAATGTTTATCAGCAGACAGAAGCCAAAAATGGGGAGACAACTATTTTCTCACTGTTCCACTATGCTGCGGTAAAGAAATAGCTCCCAGTGGTCTCTCTCCAGATCAGGTAGCAGAAAGAAATTAAAACAGGATTACTTCATTTCCATCCTGTCTCAACAAATCAAGCCTATAATGGGGGAATTTATCCTTTAGTCATAAACATTAGACACAGGCCGGAAGCTAAACTGCCTTATCCCACTGCTCTGGCTGCTGCTGCAAGAATCGCCTGCTTTCTTTTCTGCTTAAAAATAAGTGTTCAGATATGTGGTCTCAAGTCCTCTTTCAGCTCAGTTCTATTTCTCCTGTTAAAGGTAAGAAATATTTATGGGCCAGAGGAGAAAAGACTAGAACTTGCACTCTGCTGAGGGTTCTCTTTTCTTGCATTTCAAAGATTTGCAAATGACATAAAGATCATTTGCTACTGACCGATGCTGGAGCTATTTGTGACTGCCACAACAGCCTCCAGCTGCAGTCCCAGAGTCCCCCTAGTTATAATAAGCAGGAAAGAATGGAGATTTGAGTTGTTCTTGCTGCTTTATAAGGATATGGAAGAAGCCCTTAAAAAAGGAGGTTAGTTTTATCACACTTTTATCCGGGGCTATTCTTAGTGTGTTGCATTGAGAGCCTGTCTGGAAAGAAGCTTTGACCTCGGTGAGTTTTGCATGGCCAGGCAGCTGTAGATGGAGCAACTCCCTGTCTCCTACAAATACCTGCTACTGTGCAGAGATCCAGTGAGGAGCCTCTGAGCTCCCAGGCTGTTGAGCAGAGCTCTGTTTTTTTTTTGTGTGTGTATCCCTGTTATGGAATCACCTTTTATAATTTACTTGGAGTCAAATTTACCTAAATAAAGGATAGGTGGATTTCTAGGGATTAACTCTGTCACCATAACAATGTTTGGTTGGAATCTTCTATAACCCATATCCTTATCCTTGCCTTCCCTCTAGCAAGAATTAAATCCTGATAGCTTGCAATCCCCCTTCCCCCTCGACTGGATGTTCATTTGATTTGTTGACCATGAGGCCTTTAAAAACAAAAGGCTCTGCGACTGTTAATGCCTTCACTGCCATTCAGGGCTCATTCCCTGATTTTATCTCACTTGCCAGCCTTGATGGATTTTGACATGGTCAAATAAAACTCACATTAATTGGATTACACACATCAGTTGGGTACCTTTCCTTCCGAACATGAAAATAGTCTCTGTTGTTTTGTTTCAGAGCTCGGAAGAAGGGAAGATGGATAGAACTGGAAAAAATAGCCAAAGCAATACCTGTTTGCATTCAGGCTTTAGGCATGGAATGTGGTTCTCGGGGGGATCTGGGGTAGATCTCACACTGTTCTGCTGCCAGGAAGGCATTGCAGGGTTATATTGTCATGCCTGGCAGTTAAAGAGATTTCACAGTTTTCCCTAGGAGATGCTTTCAAACAGCCAGCTTGAAAGTCTTCTCTATCCCTGACAATGCTCCTAAAGTTGAAAAGGCTTCATACTGCATCTGCTAACATTTCTGGAGATTTAATGGTATACCCTTTGGGCAGGACTGTGCCCCTGCAGAGTATGCAACACCCTTCTGATCTTCCTGGTGTCACTAGACATTTGCATCAATAGATCAGGGAGCCATATGAATATAAATAAATTTGAGATCGTGGGCAGGAGATGATGGATGTTCTTCCTCCATGATGGCCTCCAGGTTCCTGCAACTCTAAAACGGTGTCTTAGGACAATTAAATGAAAGATGCTGCCACGCACAGACTGCTGGTATGCTACAATATAGGTCTCTAGGGAGAGGGTTGTTGATTTGGGTTTTAGAATAGCAGTGAATAAGCAGAGTTGGTTTCTTTTTTTAAAATAGACCCGTTTTTTTCTATTCAGTTACAATTTGAAGTGGCAAACCCATGGCTACAAGAGTGAAGAAAGATATGGTCAGCTGCAGGCTGGTGATTTTTGTCCCTGACAGGCATGGGCTAAGGAGGAGGCACAACAGCACCAAATTCCTCCAACTCCTGCCGATGCCCTTCTTCTCCCTGCCCCATTCCCATCTCCATCTGCACCCCAGAGCACTCTGAACCTGCCCAAACTGGCCAGTTGAAGTCCTAAAATAATCCCGAAAGGCAGAAGGGAGTTTCCTGGGAATGTGGAGGAAGCAGAACACAGGCTGTCCACTGGGCTTGCCCGTGTCCTCGGACCTGCTGGCACTGTGGGCCTGGTGCCAGGTTGTAAGAATTGCTCAGAAGTTCATTTGTGGCAGATACAGGGAGACCATGCTACCTGTGTGACTTGTCCAGATTCCAGATGCCTTTGTGACTTGCCAGGAGCCCACCAGATGGAAAATACACCTGTTCTGGGCTGAAGCAGGAAGTGCATCTGAGGGTATCCACAGCTCTGCAGGTCCAGGAGACACAACCATTGAAAAGCACAAGGCCATTGCGCTCACAACCCAGGTTTTGCATCCTTAAGCACTGCCTGTCCTTCACCAGCAACAGGCGCCAGAGGATTTTGGAGTGAAATCCTGCCTGCTGGGACTATGCAACTGGAGGCTAATCGCTGTGCTCTTTACCACAGATGGAGAACCTCAACTGGCTTCTACCGTCATAGACACCATCATGTCTGGCTTGCCAGGACCACGAGGAGCTCCTGGCCCGGTTGGGCCACCAGGTAATTAACTCAGTTGGCCTGCAAAGCTGTAATGATGGGACAACATGCAAAAGAAGTTCCTGATGGAGAATGGGAATGGTCTGGCAGGGTTCATCCTGTGGGGGAGAGCAAGTGGCCCTCACTGGAAGGGCAGTAGAGTTGTGGGTCATGGAGGAGCAGGGGGAAGCAAGCAGTTTTCATATCTTTTGGTAATGGTAGATTTAACCTCAAAGATTCCTTGCCACTTTGACAGTGAAGAGGGGTATCTGTCGGCACCACTTGAGAAGATGATAACTGAAGAGTGTCTTTAAGAATGGTCTGACCACTGGATTACTTCTTTTGTGAGGGCAGAGCAGTTCTTACTGCTGATGCAAACCCTGGCTTTTGACGGCAGTGCTGCACTGAGCAGAAGCTGGCCAGCTGTTCTCAGTGACATTTATGCAAACTTTGCAGGCTTTGCAGCTATTTTGAGCTACTCCAGATTTGCACCAGCGTAACTGAGATGAGACTCTGGGATGAGAATTCTGTGGCAAGTCTTCTGTTTTTCAAAGCTGATGAGTGGCTTAAATGATAACATTCCTGCAAACATCAGCAATTTGCCATACGAAGCATATTTAGCAGTGAATTCCCATCAGTTGCAGAAAAGGCTTTCCCTTTTATTATAAGGGCCTTTCATTTATCCTTCAATTCATTTATTCTTTGATATAGACATTTGCATGGTGCATTAATGATTGTGGCTGATTCAGCTGTACGTTATGTGAATAATGTCCACGTTGTTTCATCTCAAGGGCTGTGACAGCTAAAGCAGAAAGGAGTATTACTAAGTTTGGACTGAGCAAATATCCTGTCTCCTTTTTGCAGGTATAATTTAACAGCTGCTGTTCAGATATAATTATTTTCTTCCAAGGAGAGTGAAGCTGTTAAGTGACTGCATAAAGCAAGTTGACCTGCTCAGGCAATATTTAACTCTTCCAGAACCACCGTGCTCCATGGTGGAGCCTTAAAAGAATATATTGCTACCAGAGTGAGCATGCAGAGATGAAAAGCCTGCTTTGCCAGTCAGCTGCTCTTTCAGCAACATCCAAATCCCATTTCATAAAATCATAGAATCCTTAAGGTTGGAAAGGACCTTTAGAGATCACCTAGTCCAGTGCCCCGGCACACGCAGGGTCACCCAGAGCATGTGGCACAGGGCTGCATCCAAGCGGGTTGGAAGATCTCCAGAGGAGACTCCACAACCTCTCTGGGCAGCCTGTTCCAGGGCTCTGTCACCCTCACTGTCAAGAAATTTTTCCTTAAGTTCCTGAGGAACTTTTGTTGCTTCAGTTTGTGGCCGTTTCCTCTAGTTCTGTCGGTGGCCACCACTGAAAAGAGGCCCGCCCCATCCTCCTCACTGCCTCCCTTGAGGTATTTATACACGCTGATCAGGTCCCCCCTCAGCCTTCTCTTCTCTAGGCTGAAGAGGCCCAGCTCCCTCAGCCTTTGCTCACAGGGCAGATGTTCCAGGCCCCTGATCATCCTGGTAGCCCTGCGCTGGACTCTCTCCAGCAGCTCCACATCCCTCTTGTACTGGGGAGCCCAGAACTGGACACAGTCTCCAGATGTGGCCTCACCAGGGCTGAGTAGAGGGGGACGACCTGCTGGAGACACTCTTGTTAATGCACCCCAGAATCACATTGGCCCTCTTGGCCAGCAGGGCACACTGCTGCCTCATGGTCAACTTGTTGTCCACCACAACGCTCAGGTCCCTCTTGACAGAGCTGCTCTCCAGCAGGTCAGTCCCCAGCCTGTGCTGGTGTCTGGGGTTGTTCCTCCCCAGCTGCAGAGCCCTGCACTTGCCCTTGTAGAGGTTTCTCACGGCCCAGTTGTCCAGTCTGTCCAGGTCCCTCTGGATGGCAGCGCAGCCCTATGGGGCATCAGCTACTCCTCGCAGTTTCATATCATAGCAAACTTGCTGAGTTTTTCATTCATTTCCTGAATGTTCATCATCAACTTTCACACAAAGCTAGACAGACACTCGAGCTACCTCGGGGACTTTGCTTTCCACCTGTGGGACTCCTCCTGCTTTAGAAACAGCAACTACAGTATCTTGCTGTGATGTAGCTAGTTTCATGGATCTAGCTTAAGATTCCTGAAAAACTTGTCATTTGGTAGGAAATGGAAATGTAGCATGTTGCTGGCATCCTTCCTGCCAGTGTTCCCCCCTCCCTTTTTTACAGAGCTCTAGGGTCTTCCCTAGGGAAGGCCTGCTATATTATATCAGGATGTGGGTATCCAGGAATCCAGAGTGTGATGAGTGCTTCTGCTGTAGTCCTGTGATCGATCAATGGCTCTTTTCCATTGAGAGACTCAGCACAGCAACGAGAGGAAGTGCATATGGTTGGAATTAAGGATCCTTCCTTCTAAATCTCCTTAAAATTGCCTCAAATGATGATTCTCACCAGGGCCACCAGGTGCATCAGGACCCAAAGGACCACCAGGACCTATCGGAGCCCCTGGATTGCAAGTAAGGCATTTTGGTACTTTTGCAGTGGAGTAGGGAAAAGTCAGAAGTTAAATGTGAAACATCTTCTCATTACAGAGAGACAGTGCTGTGTGTTTTAGAACTGAGGTTTTGTCCCCTGTGAAATTCTGTGATTTTAATACCTGGTTTTCATCCTGGATTGGGATGGGAAGTTGGAATAATTAGGCTTTCCAAACTTGTCCCTTAATCATAACAACACATTTTATTGTTAGTACATCAAAATGCTTTGCTGTGGCATGAGTTGATGCAAAATATTTTGTGGTTTGGGTCTGCAGTGGAGAGCCTCCCACTCCATGAGCTTCTCAGAGCTGGGTGGCCCTGTGCTACATCAAGCCCCAGTTTTACAGAGGTTTCCCGGTCAGTTGGAATCTCCTATGGGATGCCACCAAAGACCCTGTTCCCATCGTAGGACAGATGGCCTTTAGGAGTATTTTGAAGGATAAGTGGTGCAGTATTCAGGAAGCAACCCAAAACATAGAGACTTGGGCTATGCCAGCACCATCATAGAAAAATACTGTTTTTTCTTGTGGAACACACAAAAAGGACAGCACTGCACCCATGCAAATTTGCTGTAGTTGAGCCTGATTTTCAGAAATAGCACTTTTTGATAAAAATACTGAAATCTCCCTTTAGTTCTACTGTTGAATTATCAATGTAAAACCTGTGGAGGGTGGGAATGATCATGGAATGTGATGAACTTGCTCAAAACCCTTTTGTTCTGGGAGAAGGGCAAAGTAGTCGGGTGAACTGAAAATAGAAGTTTAAATGGAAAAAGAAAGTGAAGTCATGATGAATATGGAGAAAAGGTGAACGGCAAACTGCTCAAAATGGTGGCTAGCTGTAATGGAGGGATTTCAGTTTAGGGAAGAATGTTACTTAATGAGTGGTTTGGCTCTTAACACCAAACATTTCAAAGGCATGTGAGCTGACTAAAGGCATGAAAGTGACTGGGGAGAGCACAAGTTAATTTAGCTGAGGAACATCACTTGGACCCTGATATGAAGAGATTTGAGGTTGCTACAAATTAGAGAAATTGGATTTTGCGATGTATTTATTAATCACTTGGAAAAAGCAACGGACAGTAAGTTAGGGAAATTTTGTCAGTGTAGCAGAATCGTTTCAATTAGGGAATGCTCTGGAGGACCACAAGAAACTCCAGATAGATGTGAACACAGTGGGAGATTTGGCAGCAAAACGACAGCTGCAGCTTAACGTGATTAAACACAAGGTAATTCACAGGGGCAGAACCGTGGGCTCTGTAGCAGAGTCTGGCTTTTCACATGCAGCACACACAGTATGTCTTTTTTTTTTTTTTTTTTTTCCTGACAGATTTATTGAATTCAGTGTTCTTGAACATCCCTTTGTAAACAAGCACTGAAGCCGCTACTGAGGCTGGCAAGTGCAGAGGGCATGTACAGAACCCTGGGCTTTGGTAATGCTGCATGTTTGACCTAAAGCCAGGCCTGCTTTGCCCCCCAGCTTGTTCACCATCCTGAGATAAGCTCCAAGAGGTTTGCTAATCCCCTCGGTGGGGAGATAGGGCTGAGGAGCTGCTGATGGTGAACAGTGCTGCCTGCCAGCTCCTTTACTCCCACAGAGCATTAATACCTGCTCTTCTTGGACCACTTCATGAGATGTTGAGGAGCTTTGCCTCTTGCAGGGCTGCCCGGGAAGCCCGTTTCTGTGGATGCTGAGGGGAGTAGTTTCTGGGGGCTGTTGCACGGTTTAGCTTAAATCACCAGAGTTTTGGGGTGGAGCAGTGGTCTTACTGCCTCTAGTGTCCAAGGTGTTATGTGAGTCGCTTAAAATGGGGAAAAGCACCTTGCACCTGTAGCGATAACAAGCTGAGGAGCTGCCATAGGAAATATAAGCAAACAATATTGTTCTCTTCCTGTCTGGCTCGCTACTGAGGATTTACTGGCTGGGTGATTTAAGAGTTTGGATTTATTTCTGCAAAGCAGTTGAATTCTGGAGAACATGCCTTTCTTACCCATTGGTGACTGCTTTATAGATTTATTCAGCCCAGGGGCAAAATTATTAGTAGAGATTGAGCTTAATTTGAAAAATGTTTATTAGGATGAGTAAATCGCTTCAAAATAATTTCCGCTGCATGGTCCAATTATTTTTCAGGTATTTACGCTTACTCATGCCACTCACTGAGACTGCTGTGAACAGGAGGAGAATACTGGGAGCTTTTTGGTTAGCCATATTGTCTGTTTATATATTTTTCTTAAGAAAACTGAGAACAAGAGCAATCTTGTCCTACTGATCCATTGTCAAATGCTACATCAACGGCTTACATGGCAAAAGAGAATCCAGCCCAATTGCTTAACAGGAGTATGAAGTTTTCAGGCGTTGAGGATCACTGGGAAATGTGTTCACTATATTTATGCAAAGGATGCGCGGTGGAAATTAATTCCTTCTTTTCTGCATATCTTTTAGGGTTTACCGGGCTCTCCAGGACAGCCTGGGCCGAAAGGTTCCAAGGGAGACCGAGGAGAGAGGGTAAGATTTTTCTGCATTTCTTTGTCAGATTCCCCATCCAGTTTTCAAGTACCTGCTGTGGTAAAGATTGTTATTTGGACCTTCTGCTAAGTTTATCTCAAAGAAACACGTCAAAGCACTAGACAGGGGTTTTTGAAATCTCTTCTCAGATAGTCTGATTGCTCCAACTCTTTGGAGATGTTATCTCTGTAGGGATAGTCATTAGCAAGGGGATAGACAGTCATTTGTCACTAGATCTGCAGCATGTAGAGACTGGCACTGCTGGAGGGTCCACCGTTGCTAAAACCCTGGTATGGAGCAGATTCCAAGAACAAAAGGAAGATGAGGGGAAATAATATTAAGTTGTACCTCTAAAATGACATATGTCTTCAGAATTTTTTAGTAAGGACTTCCTAGTGCAGATCACTCACTTTGAGTAGTCACTGGCTTCACTAATACACTAGATCCTGAGGCAATTCTGGAACTGATGTTTAAGGGTCTGATAAACATTAAAACCTTAACTCATCCCAAGTTGAAATCTCAGCCCAAGTTACCCAGTATTGCTCATGATTATTAAATATCATTTTTAAAATTTATTTAAAAAAAAAAAAGGCTAGTATATGGCAAAGTATCAAGTTTCCATTCAGAAAACTGATAAGACTCTTCCTCAGTGATTCATTTAGAAGCATGATCTAATCTGTGGTTGACCATGCTGCTAAGAGTTTGACTACATTTCTTCTGAAACAAACGCTTTTTTGCACTATGCCCTTTGGGAGGATTTTTTGACTGGATGAGATGTAAATGAATCTCTTAAGCTCTGATTTCATTCACTGTTTGTTGAGATTCAGAAATGCAACTTGCCTAGATTCAGGATAAACGGGATTTTTGAATTTTACTAAAAACAAATTTTGTTTCCTGGTCCTTCCTCTGTTAGTTTGGAAAGTGATGCTGATAGCTTTTTTTCCTGGCAGAATTTCAGTAGCCTGTTTTGTGTGTTTTTGAGAACAACTTCTTTTGGGAATGTGGATTTGAATGCTGATTTTGACAACTGCATGCTGCAATTTTTGGTTTGGTGGATACCAATTAGGGCTAGCTTTACACAGAACAGAGGAACTGTGCAGCTGGTGCAACAAAAAATAAAACTGAGGAGGTTTTACAATATCTGTTGACATAGGAGAAAATGTCATTATAGCTTCTGCCTACTTAATCTCATAGAGAATAGACACAGAGGAGACCTGAGGCGGTCAGTCTGTCCCCTGGATGGCACATCTCTGCATTTGCCTTTCGCAGTCAGCATTGCTCATGTTTAAACACGTGCAGTGAAGGACACTCCACAGCATCTCCAGGCGATCTGCAGAGGTGCAGCGAGGGAGGGACTGGGCTAAAACAGATATTCCTGACATCCCATCTATGCATCTTTGATCCCCTTTAAGCTGCTAACATCCTTTCCCATTGCCAGTAGACACAGAGGGCAGCCTATTTATGTATTTAGTGTATGTTGTTATTCTCCTTGCTGCAATGTGCTGCTTGCCAGTGCTTTCTCACAGGCCTTAGCCCCTCCAGTGCAGAAACCAGGTATTTCGTTTTGAAGAAGGCAGCAGCACATGACAAATGAGACCTTATTTCTAATGCTCTTCATGGCAATACGTGGCTGTGCCCAGTGCTGGCTGCCTCCTCGCTCAGCATGGCACCAGTCTCTGTAAGTTATGCTTTGGTAGATGCCCAGGGCTTGGGCTTTTATACAAAGCAGCAGACTGGCTGGACACAGAGCAGATTAGCTCTTCCCTTCTGGCAAACCCTGCAAAGGAGCTGTTGCCAGCTGGATGTGTTTTTTGGAGTGAAAATTCAGGGTTTTTTTTTCCTGGGTATGGGTTAAATATGCGACTGTTTTGTCAACAGATGTTTAAGGATACTTTAAAATTTTACCTCCTTTTCCCGAGTTCCTGCTTTCTGTGAAATAGTTCAGTGTTCCTCAGGTTAGGCTTTTTGCCCCCACCCTCATAGTGCTTGACAGTGGGGAATAAAAACAGAGGAAAAATATGGGGGGAAAAGTGCTCATTCTGGAACTTCATTCCATCTCAAACCAACACATGCCATTGCAAAGTGTTTCTGTGCTTATGTTTTGATCGCTAGCTGCTGGATTTAATGCAGGGATGTATGTGCAGAGCAAGAGACAGATTACATCAGTGTGCAAATCAGTGCTCAGTAGGTGTCCAGAGCTCTGCTTGCTGTCTAGGGCAGCAACAGCAACCTGTCCATTTAATGGAGAGAAGAAGGTGGTATCTTTGTCAGAAACAAATCTCCAGCCAAATTCCTTCCTGGTACGGTGTAACTGACTGCTTTAAAATTCAAAAAAGTGCCAGTCATCTTACTGAGAGGGTACGGAGCTGAGTATTTCTATATCTAACCAAACTTCTTCAAAGCGTGATAGGATTTGGAGCTCATGCTTGACAGAAACCATGACCCCCCCCCCCCTTTTGCTGTCTCTAAGTGATAATGTCAAGGGAAAGAAATGTCTTCATATTATCCCAAGTGTAAGGTTTTTCATTAAGCCATCTTAATTCCACTAGTAAAATTACATTATGTTCTTGTCAAATGGAAAAATATCTCCTAATGACACTTACTTTATTTCCAACTTACTTTATTTCCAACAGGGGCAAGCGGGTCTGACTGGAGAGAGGGGCATTAAGGGATTTCCTGTAAGTGATGTACTTGTTTGCAATACTGGAATGGTTTGGGTACCTGCCTAGCATGTCCGGCACCTTAAATACTGCCGTGTCGGAGTGCAGCTGGTTCAACTATCTCTCTCAGATACAACACTTAAGTCACTGTCTCCAGTTCAGTGACTTTTTTTTCAGGCAAGACCTTACCTTAAATGAGACACAAGCTTCCTGCATATTTAGCGTATGCTAAAATGCAGAATTCACAAGAGAGGGCCCAAAGAAGGAGGAGATGGCTGCACTAATAGACAGGGCTAGGATGAAAACAAAGTGGTAAAGATGAATGTTGGGCGAAACTCAGCAAGTTGGTTTTATTGGATTGAAGTATCCAGAGGGGGCCTAGATCCTCTAAAATGATCCTCTCTTCCTTAGTACCACCTCATCGTTTCTCACTCCCATGACCTCTCTTTGAGTCCTGCCTTACATCCCCACCTTGCTTTCCAAACATCTTGGGGATGTCCAGCAAGTTTAAGGAGTCCAGGCATTTCCAGTTTAGTTTATTCAGCAATTTGTTAGGCTAGTCCCTTGCCTTATGTTTAGCTTGTGGTTTATTCTTTCCATGTCGTCTGCTCTTTGGGAACTGCTTGCCCTTCCTGGTTAGGGAGAACAGCAGCAATCAGACCAGCAAAGAACATAGGGGTCTTTGTTGAAGAAAAACTTAGTGAGCATTTTCAGTGGCAAAGTGATGCGACTAAATACTGAAAGTAGAAAGCAGGTTTTTATGTGCTAAGTAAGCAATGGAAGCATGTTTGGGAGAGGGGAGCACTGCTTTTACTCCAGTCTTTTAACTGAGAAGTGCTCACTGAGAGCTTCTCGAGATGTGCGTGGCTTTGGTTGAGCAGCCAGGCTATGGCAGCCTTTCATTGCAATGCAAATATTCTCTGGCTTTGGCCACCCCGAAGGAAGCTCACCAGTGACAGAAATGGTGGTGCTGCCCCCCAGGAGTCAGACCAGAGCTCACTGGCTCACCTCAGCCCTTGGCCTGAAGTGCCAGAAAGTTTGTTTTCTGCTGATCAAGCTATGTTGCCTTTTTAAAAATTTGTCTGGAGGGAGGGAATGTGAGTGATCGTGTACAGTATGTCTGTTCCTTGTTCACATGAAAACACATTTCTCTTTATTGTTCTAGGGTGAACCAGGCAAGAAGGGTGAGGAAGGTGATAAAAGTGCAGATGTAAGCATGTATTTCTACTGTTTTACTTAGTCTCGTCTCTCTGCTCTCCTTAGGGCCATATTCTCCTTTCCAAGCTGCTCTGGGGAGGCAGGAGTCCTGTCCAAAGTTAGAAGGCCAAGAGATGGCATAAACTTTGAATGCAAACCTATTACAGACTAAAAATCAAGGTCCCTGAGATGTGCTTGACCATATTGTCATCTGCAGTCGGAGCATCTCCTCAGTCCTTAAGGCTTATTTCTCCACACAAAATTGCTAGTAGGTAGGCAGATACACATGCCATGTTACTGCTAAGGAACACATATGCAAAAGGGATCAAACTGCCCATGCGGAGAACTGGAGTTCTCAGATCTCTGTTCTGCCACATGAAAATCTTTCCAATGTCAATCTGTCCTTAAGACCCCCTGTCTAGGGTAATGGAGGCAAAAGCCTGAGCTTATGTAAAATGAACAAGAAGCCTTCTGCAAACATACAGCAGTGTAAGTGTTGTTTTGTTTTTGTTTCTCTCCTTGCAGGGCGAAGGTGTTCAACAACTTCGAGAAGCTCTGAAGATTTTGGCTGAGAGGG
Organism: Nothoprocta perdicaria; assembly: GCF_003342845.1. Taxonomy (NCBI): domain Eukaryota; kingdom Metazoa; phylum Chordata; class Aves; order Tinamiformes; family Tinamidae; genus Nothoprocta; species Nothoprocta perdicaria. The sequence continues at coordinate 1,248,978 of NW_020455082.1, forward strand.
TATTAATTCTTGAGCACATGATAGGAATTCATGGTAAACAGCGTTAAAAGCTTTCTTTTCTAGACACCTGGGAGTCCGTTCTGGGGGCTGCCAAGCACATTGGCCTGGTCTCCTAACCCAATCAATTTACCTATTTAACCAGGATTTTCAAAATTAGGTACTCAACATGACTTAAAGGCCTCCACCCCCCAGGACTGCCTATATTAGCCATTGTATAAATCGTCTGTTTGGCCTTACAGAAGAATGAGGCATGTGGTACTGTTCTCTTGAAACAGTCACTGGAGCAAACTGCTTTCACTGGCATAAATGGACTTTCTGTTGTTGCTTGGGAAGGAGCTGAGTTATTTGCACCCCTGTATGCATTTATACCCATGTAGCTGCATCAGCCCAAATAGGAGGTGTTTAACTGTACAGTGTAGTTAAGGCCATGTTTAGACACCTGTGTTGCATGACTTTATATAAATGCTTCCTTTTTTATCCTCTAGGTTTCTGAAACTTTCCCACTCTTTAACTTATGACATATTTAAGCTATTTAGGAAGGAAAAAAAAACTTGGAAAGTAAGTTATTTCTTCTGTGTAATTCTGTTCATCTTTATATGTGTATATGGTCCAAAAAAAAAAGGCAAAGATATAAAATACCGAAACAGGATTTTCTTTCTTTCTTTGCTGCACTGAAAGGCATCACACAGGTTAAAATCACCCGACACCAACTATCTGGTCTCGTTCCCACCGTAGATGTTGGGAATTTTACCGCAGGTTCCTGGGTAGCCCAATTCCTCCCTCTTTTTAAAACCCACACAGAAATGCCAACCGCAAGCTCTCATTTTCCCAAGAAACTTCACCATCAACGTGATTTCCAAAACCACAACCACCTAAGCAACAAGGCAAAACAGACCAACAAATAAGATGCTGTGGAGCAGCAGAGAGCGGCCCAGCGGGGCACAGAGAAGCCCCAAGGGTTTGGCAGCCTTGCGTGCCAGCAAACACAGCCCAAAGCCTGTGTTCGCCAACTGCTCCCCTGAACCAGCCGTGCTGCTTCACAGGACCGGACCAGGACTCTGTGCTTGGCTTGCAAGGCTGGACTCTTGTCACTGAAATGAGCAGATACCCTTCTCTGGAGGCGAAGGGAAAAAGCAAGCAGAACCTTAGAAATGGTGAGGCAGCACGGGAGCTAGCAGGGAGGAAAGAATAGCCATATTCAACATATATTTAGCTTCATAGAGCAGAACTCTGTAGAAAGAGGAAGGGTGTGTTAATGAGAGACATGCTAGGAGAATCAACAGACTATTTTTACATATATATATATGTGTGTGTGTATATATATATTATCCCAGCTTTATCACTAAGTTGGCTGTAGCATAGGGTGGGCCATTCAGTCCTTTCAATGCCTCAACAAGTCCATCTTTTCACAGAGTGAAATGGCATTTAAGCACCCGGGAGCATGATGTCTCAGGGACCATTCGGTGAAGCCTTCTCCTTCAGCTGCAGGAGGCTCTGGGCAATGCTAAGTCATGGTTACAGCCCAAGCAGATAGATATAAAACAAGGATAAGAGCAGTATGTTATAGTCACAGGGGGGAGCAGGAGCTGTTGTTCTGCAGACAGCAATATTTCTAGCTCAGCTTTGAGCTAAAGGACAAGCCCTAATAGCATAGTAGTGTGATGGCAGCCACCACGTAGCTCCCCAATGGTTTGGGGGAGAAAAAAGAGGCACAGGGAAGGCACTTCCTTACAGAAGAAGCATCCTTCAGAAGGGCCCATTTACTCCTTCCTTAGCCTCCCCTTTTAAATAGCGCTCTCCCACGACTTTCTCTCCTTACAGACTCTTTATCTTCCATTGAGCCAGGCTCTGGACAAGATGTGATTCCCAGCTCCCCGCTGCGAACCAGCATCAAGATCAAGCGTGGAGGACCCCAGCACCAACAACAGCCCCATCAGATCCTCTCTTCGCTGCTGGATGACAGTGAAGCAAGAAGGAGACGCAACTGAAGGAAGTAGGAGCAGCTACATGTCCTTCAATCCTGCTCACCAGTTTAAGATACAGTATCCTGTGTTTAATTGCAGTGTGCAAATGAAGTGGGTAGGAGGCTGCAGCATTAGCAGTGAGGTTTCCTTACCTGATCAGCACTAAGCCCTTATCACAAGGAATAGCTTAGTCATAGCTCAGAGAGGGTCTTAGAAACATTTTTCTTGATCTCATTTTTTTGCCTTTCAAATACCACATGGCAGGTGTGACACCTCCTGACTGCGGCCAATAGTTTAATCCTTCTCTTGTCTTTCATGGGCCTCTAAAGCATTTTCCCTGTCAAGAATATCTCTTAAGCAAAAAATAAATAGGGGAATTCAAAGAACATTTAAAATAGTTACTCTGAAAAATCAGTTTTACTCTTGGGACATGAGCATCAAAAGCTAGGCTTTGCATTTTGTTGATTGCATAAGACTTTTTTTTTTCTACCTATGGTTAGCTGAGCAAGGATCTCAGGTGCAAATCATGGCATCCACTGACTTTCTGTCTATTTAAATAGGTTTTTTTTTTTTTTTAACTCTGTGTCAGGGTTTCAAATCCAGCCCAGGCGAAAAGTGAGCAAATTATCTTTGTCATTTTATGGCATAATAAGGTAAATTGGTCATGTCCCATCTAGCTCTTAGTGCAAGATACAGCTATCTCAAAAAGATAATGTCTACTCCTACAGGTGTGTCTGGCAAAAGCTCTGGCAAAGACCAAGAACTGGGCTGTCCATGTATCCAGGAAGCCCTAAGACCCAGCAGGATATTTCAGAGAGAAAGGGAAGCGTGTGTGAAATGGGGCTTGGCTTGCAGGGGCTCTGCCTGCCGACTTTAGCCTCCCATCAGCTAGCTTTTCCGGATACATTGTGAAGGTGGTAGACGAGCCCTACAGAGATTTCAGAACAACCAATTTTGTCCTCTCAGAAGCATTATTTTCTCAGAAATAAAGATGTTAAAGCTACTTCCAGAGAGACTGTATTCACCATTAATTTGGGCCTGTCCTTCTGAAGTCTAACCAGGTCACCCAAAACAGATGATCGATCACATTTGACTGTGTTTCTAGATTTTCAATTATTTGAAACAAATTACTGGCAATATGAAGGGAAATTTAATTGAAGTTTTTTTGCAACTAATCCTGCCAAACTGCTTGTCAGACTACTGATTAGGGTCAGACTGCAATGGTTCTAACTCTGGATTCCTATAACAAGCTATGTAATTTTTTGCTTCCCACCCTTCTTACTTTATTTAGCTACATCTCTCTTTTAACGCAGTACTGTATCTTGAATTTTGGTGATAGCAGGATTATACCAAATGGACTTTCTGTCAGCAGAGGATTCAGTTCTTATTACTCACACAACAGTCAGACCACGTTGTGCAGTCGCAGTTTAAAGATGTTTTAAAGGTGAACACAGCCTCATACGCCGACAATTAATGATCTTCATGACAAAGCAAACTACTCCAACCACATTTTCCATCTTAGGCAGGATACTAAGATTCATTTTAGCCAAGGCTTATATGCATCTTGCCATGTCTATGTAACTTAGAGTGGATTTATTTTGGATGCGTGCTCATTTAGCAATATATTTTGAAATGTTTAGCTTTATCTTACATGCATACTGTGCAATACCATAGTGTTTCTTAATGTTTCTTGGAGCTCCAATGTGTTTTTGACTTGGATAGGTTCTGGTGGTAGTAATGCATTTTCCTTGCCTTGAGCTAACCAGAAGCAGCAACAGAATATTGCACAACTTAACATTTTTGTTATTTGTGCATCCTGATGTTCACCAGCAATCTGGTACTCCAGGGAGGTGAAGAATATTTCTCTCCAGAGTATCCAATTTGCACTTAACTGTACAAAACTGAGAGAAACCCAGGGAAATAGGAATAAACTGAAGAGAAAGGCCCCTGCCTGCTCCCACCACGCTCCATAGCAAGCTCACCATCAACTTTAATAGGAGTAGGGACGGGCCATAAAAATGGGATCCAAATCTTCAGCTCGCAGGATGCTGGTGGCAGAGCAGCCCAGGCAGCGCTCAGGCTTTCTGAAACTTTGGTTCTGGAATCCTGGTTCAGTCCCAGTCTTTGAAACGAACTGTTTCGATGTAGGAACCTAACCACTGTGACAAGGCTTCCAAAAGATGATCAGCTTCTGGAATTATGTCTCAGGACAATTCCTGGGAATATGACTCTGTTTCACGATTGCAAACTTGGTATTGTTGTTGTTGTTGTTTTTGCTACATTCCAGTAAGGTGATTGATGATAAAAGGGTTTGAACTACTTGCAGTTTCTGTGATTGCTTTGAAATCGAGTAATTCTACGGTGCTATAGTTGTCCATAAAGCAAATACCCACCCATGGAAGGAAATGTTAACTTTTTCACTAGTTACTTTACACAGTATTTTTTTGTTTATATCAGTGTGTTTCATACACGTGCAAGTGGTCTCAACATCTCTCTTTGAGATTGATCTCTTATAGAGCAGCCATATGCAGTATCTTGTGTTTACATATAAGTTCTTAGGGCAGAAATAAGTCTCTTCTAACATGAACTTGTTTATGGCAGGCTCTGATGTTTGCTGTCAGACTTTACCAGTGGAGCAAAAAAAAAAAACCCCACCTGTTTGTTCCACCACTTGCATCATTACTTACCTGTTTTTGTATTGCTATGTTATGTTCAAGTTATGTTCAAGTTATCTATTTCTCTTTATTTGCTATGGGTTTTGTTACTGTATATGGAATGTTTTGTATTCAGCATTTTCTTACAGAACAGAGTGGGAGCAGTATTCAAGAACCCACAAGTACCAAAGACCTTTCATGTAATGCACTGAGAAATAAACTTACTGTAAATGAGTATCATGTCAAGCATCCTATATTTACCAAACTGACAGCAAGCTCAAGCAAACCACCTTCTGAAACTGGAGCAGCAGTGTTTCATTGCTGCATCTCAGCTTGCTCTCACTATACATATGCAAGTGTCTTAAAGTGGTGCACAAAGCCACAATTTCTAGTCATCCACAGAACAAAATCTGATAATTTCCTTGTCCACGATGGGACTAATTCTTCCCCAAATATTGTTGGACATTTCACCAACAGAGCTATTATTTCAGGAGTTTGAGATGTGACAGTTTGAGCTTTAGAAGTTGTCCTTTTTGTTGCTGTTTGCTTGTGTTTTCCTCATCATAGCAAAACCTAGAGATGTATAAATCATGGACAATTCCTGCCACAAACTGTGGTCTGCGTAGAGCTGCAGCGGCCAATATTGCAGCAAAAGCTAAGCTCTATAAACAGCGAAGCAATGCCAGAGATAAGAGTCAAGGCTTCCACCTCATACAGGCTGAGGACAAACTCAAGGTTACTTGTTGCCAGATGTTCCCATGCACCACTTCTCTGGGTCTCCCAGGGTGTATTTATCTTGGTTTTGCCTCCAAACATCTCCAACTCTTGATACAGTTATCCCTTTGAAACTCCTCTGAGGAAAGGCAGTTTGTTAATCACTACTGTACAGCTTGAGAGCTGCAGGATAAAAGATTAAATTAATTCCTTAGCATGTTTGGGGCCGCCCTGGTCTGCTGGGCACCAAGCGAGCACTTGGGTCATCTTGGTCTCTCAGCCTTGCTGTCTTCCAGTTACGAACAAAGCAAAGGGAAATGGACTGGTAGATTTTGGCAAGCAGAGCTTCACGTTTTTGAAGCTTCATATCCAAAGGTCTGGACCATATCTTTATAACCCACCTCCAATCTTTGCACAATCTCCCCAGAAAGGTCTAGCCCTACAATGACTGACAACCAGATCTTAGCAGTGGGGCTGGTCCAGGGTGCAAAATATCTGGCATCAAAATTTTGGAATGAGCCTGGCCACAGACTTAAGGAAAGCTGGGGGTTATGCTCCCCAATCTCAATCCTGGGAAAGTCTGAGATAGAGGGACCAGCTTTTTGCCTCTGCATGACAAGACTTGCATACATGCCAACAAAGTTTAATTTATATATAACTAAATGGAGTAAATGATATAACAAATAAACTTTAGACTTAATTCAGAAAACAAGATGGCAAGACGCATGGCAAGGTTGTGGCAACAACTTATCCTCATCCATAAAAGACACATGGCACCTGGGTCTACCTGGTCACAGGAGGATGTGGTTTTATCGAAGATAAAATTGTAGCACTCCTGGCTCAAAAGACTGCATCAGAGAGGGCAAGAGTTTTTGATTCTGTAGCAAGAGAGGAAGCCAAAAAAAAAAAAAAAAAAAAAAAAACACAGGTAAGAAGGAGCCGAGTTTCTTCCTTTCCTTTCCTTTCCTTTCCTTTCCTTTCCTTTCCTTTCCTTTCCTTTCCTTTCCTTTCCTTNAAAAAAAAAAAAAAAAAAAAAACCACAGGTAAGAAGAGCATCATCTTCTCTGTAGCAGCCATAACTTTTCTTCTAAAGAAGTCACGTTACTCTTTTGGAGCTGCCATCCTTACTGACACCGGGCAAGAACGTGGCTTAAACATGCATGAAGGCTGACACTAATGGACTCAAGCACAGCATTTGTGACACAAACTATGGAATACATTATAGAAATGATTGAAAGGAACCTAGAGTCATAGTGGGCTGGGCATGAGGGGAGGGGAAAAAAAGAGATATTAATAAAGAGGCGATACCCTTAACACAAGGTAAAAGGCTCCTTGCTGCTAATTAATTGCAAGACAAGTCTCCTCCATCTCCACTGTGCTCCCAGACAGTGCAGTGAGTTATGGGCAGGCTTGCCACCTCAACCCACTCTTTACAAGACGATGACCATAAATAAGCAGTTTTCCTTCTGTCGTCTATCCACCCATGTTCCTTGGGGCACTCTGCCCTGAAAAAAAATATTCCCCTCTGGTGCTCGGTCCAGGCTCAACAATCTTTATGATTTCCAGTCTGACTCTTTCCATCCACCTGTTTTTCCCATCTAGACTAGACCAATCTCCGACTCTTTCCTCCTGCCCTGTTTCCGCTCCCTGTCCCCCTGGACACCTCTCTGCTCTCTCTGGGAAAGCAGCACTGGGGCCAGGCAGAGGTGCCAGCTGCAGAAGGGGCTAGTTCTCGCCTACAGTCCATGCTTAGCTTTGCATCTGCTTATGCCTGTCACTGCAATTAATGCCCCTTTCACAAAGGCAGGAGGCTGCTGACGTTCTCAGCTCCCAAGCCACCACTGCTCAGCCTGACTCTTTCTGGAAGATGTGCTGCTTCTTCCCAACCAAGCCAAATATCTTCTTCTTGGCCCCATCAAATTTCACCTTAGATTTTTTTTTCAGCCCATGAGTTTTGATCAGCTCATATGCTAATCCTCCCATCTACTGCCTCCCAGTTCTATATTATCTGTTGATTTAATGAACAAATCTGCTCAATTCTTTTATGAAAACAACAAAAATAAATCAAGTACCGGAACATGTCCTGAAGACTAATCCCCTATCAGAGATAGCAAGGCTCTGGCATCAGTTATTCGGTCAGCTTTGTGCCCACCCTACTGTGGGGTGGTTACTGTAGACCATATTTTTTGGATGAGAATATGACACACTGAGAATGACACCAAGTTTCCAAAGCCCTTCTTCTATAGTCAAGCTAGCTGACATCTACCTGCCCTACTATATCCATAAGGCCTGTTAACTTGTCACAAGAACAAAGGAGATTTATTTAATGTGATTTGTACTTGACAAATCCATGTCAGCGGCTGCTATTCTTCTTGTTATCCTCACGTGCTTTCAAAAATGTTGTTTAAGGATGTGTGTCTGAATTCTCTGGGTTTGAAATTAAGCTGCTCAGCAATTTCCTAGGGTACGTCGTCTCCTCACTAAACAGAGGTTCTTCATCTGCCCTATTGCCGTCTTCTGGTGACTAATCCAAAAGTTCTCTAAAGTCAGTAATAAAAAAACCCTGCAATTCCAGCTCTGCTCTTCAGCAGCCCCATGTAGCACTCTTCAGGCCTCATCAATCTGCAAGCTCCTCTTCTGCCTAGCATTCTCCCTATTTTTGGCTGAGCTCTCGGTGTTCTCTTGCTGCTCTTAATTGCACCAGCTGCCTCAAGACGGTGCAAAAAAATCTACTTAACACGTCAGGCCCCTCGGTTACTGTCCTTCCCTCACCACTGCATAGCTGCACAGTCCCCTCACCATGACGTTACTTGTGGTCTCCTCACCCCCGATTGCTAGCAGAGGTGTTCATGCATGCCCCTTTACATGATGAGCCCCCAAGCCAGTGTATTCACCTCTGCTACACGAGGAGATGCTTTCTCTATTACAACACTCTCAAAGCAAGAAAATCAGTAGTAGATAACAATAGTCAGGTATGGGACAGCTGTTTTAAGAGAAGTGAAAAAGGAGAGATAGGAATTAAAAGAAAAAAAAGCTCCTGAGTAGCTCAAAAGAAGGAAATTCCTATAATTTTTTTAACCTGTTATGTTATTTGCCCTCCACATCTATAGCAGTTACAATTTAAATAAAAACCTGTGCAATGTCTACAGTGCTTGCTTGCTGATCCCACAGAGCTCTGCAAACCTGCCTTAAATAAATCGCCTGGGACAGCTCCATTCATTCACCCCTGCGAGAGCAAGTCCTCAACGTGTTTGCATCTCCAGTCCGAACAGCTCCAGTCCTTGCTCAGCACATCCCTTGGGTGCATGCTAGATATTTGCAATTTCAGCCACATTTGCTCTGCCCCACAGTTGGTGTAAAATGGCAAAGCGCTACACTGAATTAAGTCAGATAAAGGTCTAGCTCCTTGGAGTTCAAAAAAATAGGGATATATCTTCCCCCTGGTGTGAGGCATTCAAGTTGTATATAGCGAGTTAGATTGTGCTGCAGCTTGGCCTGCAGAGAATAAAGGTTTCCAAGCAGGTTCCTCATTCTGCAAGAAGGTGGGGATGCTTTTTTTTGTAAATTTTTATTATTATTATTTCTGCATCTATGGTTTTATTATTTTTCCCCAGCTACCATTTGTTTGACAGTGATGAAAGGAAGCATCCAAGACTACAATCTGCTCCTTGCCGTCATGCAGGGAGTTCACGTGGCTATTCACAGAGCTGCTGTTGTGGGCTACAGAAACTCCAGTCCCTTCTGGCTTATGAGGGCTATCAACTTCAGGTTTAAGCTCTTTAAAACACAATTAAATACAGAACTGTATTTGTGCACCTTGGCATGGGCTCATAGGAGAAGCTATGACCTATCCGTCCTCTCTGATTTAGTCTTCCCTGTCCTTGTGTTTCACAAGCACAAGACCAAGATCCTGTTGTGCAACGTGGTTGGTTCAGAAATGCAGAATAGAAGGTTTACCTCCACCAAGACAGATAGCTTATGACTTTCCCAAGGATTCCCAGAAAAACATATACTATACAGCAATAAAAGATATTTACATCAGTTAAACATCACCCACACTCTCTAAAGAGAGTGATATTCTTTTAATTATAGTCACACAGCTCCTGCGTATCTACAAGTTATACATAAGAGAGAGCTACTCCTGAGGGTTTTCTTCAGATCACCAATAGCCAATTTCATGTAAGGTACAAGATCTGCTTAAAGAAAATTTGTTCATAAATCTAGGAAATAAGCACAGGCTATAAAAATAATGAAATCCCTATTACAGCAGCAATGCCAGTGACACCTCAGGCTGTTAGCTACTGAAATGGTCGTTAACCACAAGGAAGGAATTTTATACATACATACATAGCTATAGATGTATGTATCTATATATATATCAAACTTGATTACAGCTTAGGGCTTCTCCTATTTACTGATGCATTCAAGGGCAACATTTAAATCCCATCCTCCTTTTCATTGCTGCTCTTGTTTTGAAAACCAGATGCTTTTAAGAGCCTGTGCTGGATACGTGCATCGAGAATACTCAGAGCCTCAGGCTTCCGACTGCTTTTTAATGGCTTTGTGAGATCTTTCTTTTCATTGTCTGCTCCTCGTGAGCAAGGTACTTTACGACAGTGAGGTTTTTATGCAGAGCAATGAACCTAGAGAACTCCCCTATTCAGCAGATCAAGCCCCTTGCAGATGTTTGCGCCTACCACACACACAATGAGCTTATCCAAAGTAACTAGTGATTCAGAGTGCTTTTTAGAGAAGCACAGTCCAAGGGGCCTTAATGGGAGCTTTATTCTCAAAGACAAACCGTTCTGCATTTCTGCCTTCCCTTGCATCGTTCATGTAGACCGCCCCAGACCAACGCTCCTGCCTTCGCCAGCACTCCTCAAAATCTCAAACGGCGACGTTGTTCTAAAGAGCTTTCCCCTCAAAACACAGCAGGTAGAGGAATAAAAATGAACTGTGTTTGATATATGTACTGTAGACTTCGTGGAGGGGGAAGAAAAGGGCCAGGAAAGGTCACTATATATCCTTCAGCTGGCTCCTCTGTTGCTCAGGCTACAGAAACTCAACCAGTTGCTGCCTAAGCCCAATAATTTGTGGCTAAATTGGACTATGCCTTTTCAAAAGAGTTTTGCCTGCATTTAAGTACTCCGACTTAATGGGCTATCTATCATGTCTTTCAGCAAGCTCTAACAATGGATAATAATATTAATGTTACTATTACCACACTACCAGACATTAGCCTTTTTTTTAAAAAAAAAGACTTCTGTTTTTGTTTTCTCCTAAATTTCAACCACTGTTTACTGAATCCTATTGTAGTCTTGTTCACTAGAGTGAAGAACTGTCTCCTGTAAGAATTATTTTTTCCATCTAGTCATTTAAAGACTTTATAATCTGCTTTTGTTAAGCTGAATGAATTCCAACTCATCCTCTTCCAGTGATGTGTTTGTTCTACAGGGGGTTCTTTGTGCACTTTGTGCATTGCTTTGTGTATTGCGATACACAAAGTGTATTGTAATACTTTCTGTATTGCGATAGGCTAATGGAGAAGCAAATAGATTATTTTCCACTGGGTGTTCATATAGATTCACATCCCCAGAAATCATCCCCAGCCCAGGACTTCCTAAGGCCATCCACAACAACAAAGGGAACAGATAAACCACAAACCTTCTGAGCAAGATCCTCAGCAAAGCTCAAGGGCAGAGCCTGATTATCCAGGTATAAATAGTATGGAGATTTCTGGGAACCAACTCTGTAAGCAGCTTCCTTAAAGATCTGTCTTAGCAGATTTGAAGGCCCTGGAGACACAGCCATAGTTCTGCTCTTGTCATTGAGGTTCTCGTAGAATAACCGGAATCAAAACCCTTGCTAGAGGAGTCATAAAGCACTAAAACAAAGCAAAAACCACACACAGACCCACAGGTTTGGCCAGAATAACATACATGCTGCCCTAAGTATTGGTTAACCTGACTGCTGTTTGGTTAAGACATTACCCAAACAGCATTATCCAAACCAGTTACAAACGGCTCCCACTCAAGCAACTTGAGAAGCTGCAAAACCAAGATAGGAAATGATCCACTTTTTGAGTCATCCCTAACATGCATAAAACAACTAGGGCTGGATCATTACAAGCTCATATTGACTCTGAATTTTATCACCTTTATTCTTGCAAAATCAGCTATAGGCAGGCACTGCTTCTGGAAGGAAATAAATGCTTGCTACAGAAATGATGACAAAACTTGTCTTTGGGCTTTTGGTACCTAATAAAACTACTCCCCTGTTTCACAGGGGAAACTCAGCAGTAAACTACATTATATTACAAAAAACTTTTACCTTTCTCAACCATGCTCAGTCTGAACCATGCTTTAGATTCAGCCACATTTCATGTAGATTGGAAGCTGCCCTCACTTTTACTTAGTCTTGCATTTATTAGGAGTCTGTTGCAAACATTTCACCCCATAGTCCCTGACCCATTGCAGAGCTTCTGAGGACTAATATATGCTAACAAAAACAGGTCTTTTGTCACAAGGTTGCAATTCACCTCTTGAGAGACTGGCCTTCGAAAGAAAAAAAAAGCTGGAAAACACGATGCTTTGTTCTGTTTAGCTGAAGATCTCATCGACATCCCTTTTTAGTATCTAATAAGACCAAGTTATGTCAGTTGTTAATAGACACAGGGGTTAAGCCATATTACAGCTTTGAATGTAGCCGCTACTTGCATATTTAAACCATCCAAGTACAAATGCACCAGAGGAACTTCAGCTTGGATCTGCAGTTCAGGAAAAAAAAATAGCATCATAAAAAAAAAAAAAGTGGACCTTGGTCCAAGTCAGAATCTCAAGTTGAAAATCTGTTGACTTGCATACCTGAAGCCAAGGTGTGGAGCCGACCTGTCTCTCTGCAGACTGTCCCCTAGATGTGCCTTGGTTGGTGTCCTCATCTAACTGCTCCCCAAGGTCCAGGGCCTCATACCTGGTGGATGTGGTCACTGGCGGGGGTGAGGTGGGCCGGGCAAGGGTTGTCCTGCCACTTCCACCAGCTCCACCAGTCTATTTCTCTTTCACATTCCCTGATGGCCCTGAGCCTTGCCACCTCCTCCTTCAGCTCCACCACCAGGCTAAGCAGGTCCTCCACCTGCTCACACCTAAGGCAGGCACCGCTCCCTGAGACCAAGGAAAGGCTCAGCCGTTCCTCACAGCTAGCGACCTGCACTGCCGCATGCCTCTGTGGCGGTTCAGTCTGCGTCGCCACAGCCTTCCTGGCGCAAGCTCTCCGACGAGTAGAGACCATGGTTTCCCCTGGTCTCCCGCTGACCGAGGAGACTGTGGGCAGAATTGTGTTGCCCTCCTGGGAGGGGACAGGGGCCTCCCTGCCTGCCCGGCCTGCGCCAACTGCCGCTCTCTTTGCCCGCTCTGTGCCACGCTCTGCCTGAGGTGCCGCGCTCCTTTTCCTTTTCCAGAGCCCTTTTTTTCCCCAAAATTCCTGTTTTTCCTCACTACAAGCAGAACTATGTGCTACAGATAGCTTGCACTGCAGTGTTACAAACCCACAGCACACTAGCAGCGAGGCAAAACAAACTAAATCCTGCCTGCAACCATCACGCTGCCAGGCAGGAGCAGCAGCAAAGGCCTCAGGGGCAGGATTTGTGCTAAATAACGCCTGGACTTCAGGAATGAGAGGTTATTTCAGCTCGATCCATTACGCTGGCGCTGCACGGTCCGTCAGGGAGCAGGGCTGCACCAAGGAGATTTTCCTAACGCAGATGGGATGGGCACTCACAGAGAATTTGCAACAAAAATTCAAAGCATGATGACGACCGTGGTCTGTATTAGGTTGCCAGCTCCTCTATTTTTAGGACACACACAGAGACTGGTAAAGCTATATCAAGCACAAGAGAGATTTTAGTTTTCACTTTGACTTGGAGAAGTGGGAAATTTCTACAATACCTGCTTCAATCTAACATTAATCTTATTAAATCAAGTACTTCTCAATATTATGAATGTGCAACCTTCTCTCAAGCTTTCCTACAATGAAAATACAGGCGTACACAATAAAGGCTTGTTTTAATGAGAAGAGCCCTCATCCTAATGGAAAAAGCAAGTTTCAGCATGACATGTTTGATAGAAGTGATCAAAATTCGCTTCTTGATAGTTACAGTAATTACCCGGTAATGAAAGCGAAGTGATGTTGTGCAAGGTGCCAAGTTTCAACTTCATTGAAATTCACAATCACATGAGAATTATTTGAGAAACCAGCTCCCAACCCAAAAGTTACATGCTCAGATAGCTCATGAATAATTCCACGTAACAAATTTCTGGAAAAAAAAAACCTGCAATCTGCTCCTAGACATTCTAGGAAGGTGAAACAAAGCCTGTAAATTATCCGATCCCCATGTTTTATACTCGTCTTATTTGGCTGGGAGGCTTTTTGAGGGATGACAACAATTATGTTGTCATTTTTTTTTTTATTTCATTAGTAACCATCTTTGCAGCTTCCTGTTATTATTCAAATGCCAGATGACTGCGTGGTGAGAATTTGACAAAGAAATATACACCATATTTCTCCTGTGCATTGCCAGGACATCACCCAGGTATAGCAGCATTGACCTCAAAGGTTTTAAGGCCTCTGAAATCTCTGTTTTATACTGCCAAGAAAGAGCCACTGGGTGGAGCTGCAAGTCCAAATGTGATACAGGTAATTTTGCCTTTGGATTTCAAGGGCTGCAACAGCTTTGGCTTTAATCGGCTTTAATTTTAGAAGAACTGAAAGACCTGCCTGGAGAGCAAGGCTGATGGATAGGAAGTCTCTGCTGCTGGGTTTGTCCTCAGGTTGTGGCATTTGGGTTTGGGAACTTTTAGGTTGGCTGCGTGTGGTCACCTTTTCATCACTATGCAGTCATTTAATGAGAGAGACCTAGGAAATTATTTTTCCACTTGTAGCCTACTAGAGATTAATAAAAGTTTGGTTCCTGTTTTAAAACAGGAACATTAAAAAATATAATGAAATATGTCATTGTGATCTTTAAAAAGCCTGCCTAGGTAGAAGAATTGATGCCTTCAGTCGCACTAAAAGCTTCTGGTGTATTTGTCCCAGGAGCTGCTGAAGATACCAGCCGGTATACATAGGGTTGCTCCTGCCTCAGAGACCAACACTGTGTCATTGCTTGCCTGGTTTCAGGAACCTTGCTGGGTACCTCATCTAGCTTCTCTACCTGTCCTGCTCATCAGCACTGCTGATTTTGATGCTTATCAGGATGCAGATGACATGTGGGATTAGGTGCAAGCATTTTAAATGGCAATTATGTGCAGAGTCTTTCAAAAGGACCTGAATTAGTTAGCTACTTAGCTCTTCCTAGACCTTCCCATCTAATAAGCTTCAACCAAAGCAAGGAGAGGATTCCTTTCCCCTCCTCCTGGTAGAAGTAGGGGAAAAAGTTAGACAGCAAAGGTTCTGAGCTGTTTTCCAAAAAGATGAGTAAGCTTCCTTTGGCTACACTGCATTTTGGCTCCTAAAAGCTAATGCTGCTGCAAACTTCCTGTTAGATCCTTGATTTTATCAGATTATAACTTGTTTTCTCCTGGCACTGCTTTCATTCTTTCTCCTGCACTGGGTTGATAGTGGCTTTTCCTTTTCAGGGTCCCAGGCCTATTATGTAACAGCAGCATTAAAAGAATTTTTAAAAAAAGAGGATTTTTTTTTTTCCAGATCTGTTTCTACTTCTGGAGAGGAGCCTTTGTGCACAATTACTCATCCAAGAGATTCAGCAGGTATAACTGCTTCCCCCAGGGGCTCCATTATATAATTGGATTTCAGCCATACAAATTAAATCCTATCTTACCCCTTAGTTAAGTCAGGCAGTAAGTATTTAATGCTAATATCCCTGACAACTATTGCAGGGAGCAGCAGAGATGAAGCGCAGAAGAGCCGAATGCCGGCGCTGTCTACCAGCAGGGCGAGGAGAAGAGCATGGGCAGAAAGACGCCTGCTATTTTTTAAATACAGTCAAATATCCCTCTTGCAAGCCCTGGTGGGAGCTGAAGGAGCTATGAGACCTGCAACTTCGTTTTCCCAGGGTTTCCTGTCCTGTAGTGCTCTCACAGATGCACTGAGCATATATTGCCTCTCCTCTGACACACACACACTTCAGGGAGCTGGAGTTTTCATGGAAGCCTCTGAACTTGTGCAATGTTACCAAAAAAAAAAAAAAAAAAAAAAGTAAATTTGGCAATCTTAAAACTCAAGCCGAACACACAACCCAGCAAAGAATCCCCAAATTAAAAAGAAAATCTCAACCCAGTTACTCATGCATCTGCATTTTCTATTGCTTTCTGCCTTCCCCAGGCATGTTTCTTTTAGTCAGAGCCCTCTGGGCAGAGCCCATCTCTTTTAGTGTCTGGTACATCAGTCACAGGGTTAGTACATAGTAATAAAGGAAAATAGATTCATGGTAGGAGCTAAACCAGTCAGTCTGGTACCGTAATTGGAACATAATCTCATATTGACAGTATTTAACGCAGGATGTGCAGGGAACAGATGGCAGCGTGCCAGGCCTCAACTGTTCAGCAAATATCAGACAGATCTTTTCTCAACCCAGCGTCTGACCGTTGTCTGCAGCATCAAAACCCTCCTGGCCCAAAGCTCGCTCCGCTCACCAGCCCAGGAGAAACGCCCGGCACAGCCATGTGCTTCGGAAGCAGGTCCCTCTCTCACAGCATTTCCCGTGGCAAATGCCTTCGTGAATGTTTAGGAAGAGATTGAGCAATCATGAGCTGCTCACACACTTGCAAAGAGCCAGCTTACCTCTGGCACGAGACGGGGATCCACACACAGCTTCAGCGTTGGCCATGCCCATCAGCATTGCTCTGCCCTGCTCTTCCTCACCGCAGCCTTCACTTGTACACCCTGACTTCATGGGGCAATACTTGCAAGAAACGTCCTCCTAAATCCAAAAAGCTGAGTTAAGGTGTGTAAAGAACGTTTACACCCTAGTAGCAGGGCATAAGGCCCTAAGCCTAGGCCTAGGCCTGTGCCTAGGCAGCTCTGCAGTGAGAACATGGACACATCCTCAGCCCTACAAGGACACAGACCCCGTGCTTCCGATATCCGGGAACTTTAAATGGATTTTCCTCTATTTTAGCAATTAGTTTTCATTAATCAACTTACTGTGCAGTGTTGCACTATAATTCACAAGTTGTATGTATTACATGAATAAAAGTGCACATATTTTTATGTGATTTTCATATAATTGAATTCCAAGGAGATTTATCTGCTCTGTTATTAATAAATCTTAATATGGCCTATAACACTCAATTGATATTTAATTAACCTGCAATAACTGCCTTGTAAAATGTAAATTAAATGCTTTATTTTTCCAGGCATATAATGTTAAATCAAATTCTTTAGTCTACCAGCAAAGCAAAAAGGAGTGGAGGAAAAACAAGCCTGCATACTACAAAACCTTAGACTGGAAAATATCTGATGCTTAAAGAAGATAAAATGGAGGCTGGATCCATGTTTGTAATCTGTTCTTCTCCTCAGGAAGCAATATTGTGAAAAATGTTTTCTTCTCTCTTGTCTCCCCACCTTGAAAGATCACAAGAAACTGGGTGGATTTACATGAAACATCCAAATCTCAGGAGACTTTAAAGGAAGTGTAAGAGGCCCATTATTAATAAGAAGGTTGCAAATTCCCATGGGTATTGTGGTATTTGGCATTTTTCTTTAAGTCTTGGCTCCTAGAGTCACATTATCACATGAGAATGTCAATTTTCATTGAATAAGAAAGAAAAGATGTTAGAACCCTTTGATAGGAGAAAAAGTTTGCAAACCTGAATGTCAAAGGCATGAGAACTAAGAGACAAAAATACATAAAAACTGATCCTTATCTTTAAAATTATCAGAACTTTTTAAGAGACTTGAGCTGCTTAAAACTAGGGAGGTGGCAACAAATGATCAAAACAGCCTTTTAAAACAAAAAAGATGAGAACAGTTCAAATTACATTTTAAGATCAAACTGTTCTCCTCCTCCTCCCCGAGCAATTTACATAGATCTGCATTAAATATTACAAACTGCATCAACAACCACTTCTGATTGCAGACCTGGGGTAGCTCACTACTTTTGCCAAGCAATTTGGAAAACTCGGGTGAGGATGGCATTGGTCTTAGACTGATGGACCTATAAAGATCAGTTGTGATAGCATCCACAATTAGTATTTTTTTTTAAATGCACTGAATGATCTATTTGTCTTCTTTCCTTAAATACAGTATTACCACCATAGGGCAGTGGAAACTTACTGTCCTTAATTTGTCTGCATTAGATCACTTTGAGAGGTATTAAATGAAAATCAAAAGTTAAATGTACCATAGATTTTAGATTTGTCACAGCCTGGAAAAATATAAATGAAGACGACGGCTGCTGACCGGGGGTAATGAATGGGGGAAAAGAAATTCAAATTTTCTGTAATGGTGGAACTGTCCTGCCCACACTGGTCTTCCTCTCTGGAGGCTCATTAGCCATCCAGCTTATGTAAACCACAGCTGCTGAGCCCCATCCAACCTCGGCACATGCAATAACTCTGCCCGTTAGATAACTCTCCATCTGGCAAGAGAGTTCCATGATGCTAGAAGGCACCTTTTGGTGCTCAACAAGGACTAGTTTGGGAGGGAACAGGGAGGATTCACCTGCTTGACGATGAGGTTGGTATCAACCCTGCTTCATGCAAGCACTAACTGAGAAGCAAGCAGACTGTAATCCTGCTGCTGCGGATGCCTTTGGGAGCATTCCCACTTACTTAGGTAGGAATAGGTAGTGGCTATAAGGGATCAGTAACAGAAGACAGACACGGCACTTATAAGCTCTGCCTTTCTCAAAACTCACATCTGGAAATGAGCAATTGAGCAAGAACCAGCCCCAGGAGACACCTCTAAATCAGCCCATCTTCATACTGGGCACATGCTTTTAACTCACACGTTGCTGTGCAGTGAAATGATTAATGGTTCACAATAAAGCGCGCATAGCGCTGTACACTTGTACTGCAGAGCACCACTAAGATCAATACATATTCCTCATCCGAAGAGAACACTTGGGATTTTTAAACCAAACAGAATTAGGTGCCTGATTTCTGCTATATTTCACAGGGATTTAGAAGCTTTGCTCTCTTTCGGAAGCCTCACCAGGCTACTTCTGAGGCTGCACATATGCTTGGCATGGCACTGGAGCTAAGTGTGGATTCCTGCCTCTGCAAAGGACGGCTTGCTGCAGCAGCTGTGGCTTAATGAAGGATTTGAAAGGGGAGAGAAGCTGTGCAAAACAATAAGTCACATAACCCACAACAGAAGGAAATGAAGGGATCGAAAAGAAAGGGACTTGGGATGAACGAGAGGAAGAGGACGAGAGTCATCACTCAGCAGCAGGTTTCTAGAGGGCCTCGCAAAGCTCCTTGAGTCCTGCGATTGCACTGTCGGGCTTCTGGAGCGGCTGCAGGAGACAGGCAGGCAACCACAGAGTGATAAATGGGCACCTCGCAGCCCCCAGGCTCTGCACATACTCCGGTGATGTCAACAAGGAAAAGTGATGGAGTTTGGTGGAAAATTGAAGACAGACAGTGGAGAGGAAGGAGGAAGAACAAAGGCAATCTGCAGTGTTTCTTGGAGTCATTGTAATGTAAATGCACAAAGTCATTGTAAGCTCCTAAGGTAACCCTTGCATAAGAGTAGACTCATATGTCTCAACCACCTTGGACTACATTTGCATTAGGTGTTCTTAAAAGCTTCCCATGCAAGGGGAGGCTCATGCTAACATCTGACCACAACTTGCTCCAGCCTCTCACCGCTCAGCAAGGCACTCAAAACTCTAGTTCAAAAAGGGCTCAAAGAATATAGAGGTGGCTAAACCAACTATGGAGTGGTGTCTCTCTACCTAGCAGAGAGCTCTGGCAGATATATGGATCAAAACACAACCAGGGGGTGCTCAAGCAGAGGCAGTGGTGCGTTTCAGACAGGAACAGTGTGAGGAGGAACGGGAAGCTGAGGGAAGCTCAGCTGCGCCCAAAAGCTGAGCTCAAGCATAATGGTGCAATGTCACCAGACTAAATCAAACAGGACCAGCAGCACTCATGGATTTTCCTGCACTAGTTTGCACTGGTTATCACAGATAAGCCACCTTGATGCAACTCTGTCAAAATACTGGGAAACTGCAATAATGGAAATTAACTGCTTTGCACGGATGGATGGGGGGAAGTTACGTAACTGCTGCCCTGTTTCCGAGAAGCACAGCAATATTAAGTGGGTGCAGCCAAATTTAATAGCTGCTATCAAAATCAAGGAAAGGACTTCCATTCAAGAGGTAAGCAGGAGAAAAGAGAGCGCTTGGGAGCCCTGCACAGCCACAACAGCCCCGGCCTCACACCAGCAGCAGTACCTCTGGTGTCAGAACAATGTACCAGCCTAGAGATTTGATACTCTGCCAAGGTGCTTACAAAATACTTCCAAACAGTTAATGCAAACCCATATTACTAGGCTTATTAATGGCTTGTCATTACCTGTCTGCAAATCACTATTTTGTGCCAGTAAGCTCTATATTTCCCTTAATTTCCCTAATAATGTTATCCTTAAATGACATTTCAAGCAGTGGTAAGATCCCATAAAGTCAAGCAAAAGCCTGGAATCAAGAGGAACAACCTCTTGTCTACCCTCTGAATCACCACAGTCTTAAGACACATCATCCTCCATCATCTGGCCTCAGTTTCCTCTCTCTTAATACAACGATAAGGCTTTGCACCTTCACCGTACCTGCAGGTTGTCTGTGTCCAGCTGTTCTGAGAATTGGAACTCAGACACGCTATTGAAATGTGACCTGTCATTTCAGGTTTCTTAATGTCTCGATTCAAATTTTAAACTGATTTGTGTTATCTTTTATGTGCAACAGAATGATTGAAAGTCATTTACAGCTGTTCTCAAATGTGTGCAAGATTTTAATGAAACCTGCTTTTCCTGCCCCAGTTGCAGAGCGGCTGGCAGAGCGATAGAAGAAGGGCGGCCTTGTCTGCCCGTGTGAAACCTAAAGCTCTCCTCTCCATTTTGGATCAATGTCACATAACCTCATTTCCTCAGCTTAAGAAAAAGCCTTAGATTTTATATGTTGCACTAAAATATGTCAGCACCGTTAAGTTAATAAACAATGCTAAATCAAAACCAGGCCTCAGTCCGTAGATCTTGGGAGCCACGTCAAACGTGGGGAGCGATACCATGGGAGAGGTGTCATGGACAGCCTCTGCAGCTGGCGTTTTATGACTGCAAAGGAGAAAAACCTGGCGCTCCATCACTTCTCATTCACGAAAGGTCATCACGCCATCATGTGTGGGTTTGGGGACTGTTTATTTTTCCTGGCCTTCTTGAGGGACCTGCTTTCTGATCCCCTTACAATCTGTACAGAGTGACTGTAGCTGCAGAGTTATAGCAAAACTTGACACTTCTACTGCGCACAAGACCAGACTCTTACCTGATAAACCACACTACATGCACCCTCCCCCGCTTTACATCAACAGAATAATAAAAAAAAAAGAAGAAGAAAAATCATTTTCCTGATCTGGAGGCACAAATGTTTGATTTTCTCCTCTGAGTTGACTTTCCCTGCGTGGAGGCAGAGTTAAAGCCAAGAAGCTTCTCTCCCTTCATTTGTCACCATGACATCTCTGCGGTGCGTGGGGACATAATTCAGGACCTTTGGCTGCCCTGACGAGCAGTGCCGGGCAGGTCGCAGTCCCATCACGAGCAGGTCGGACTGCCGTGCTCAGGGCTCTGCTGCACTCATGGATCTGCTGGGCTCCTGCCCCTAGGCACAGCTGAATAAGAGGTCTGGGTGCTTCCAAGAAGGTCTTGGAGCAAAGGTACATTCCCGAAAAGAAAGGAGGGAATCCTGCAAGGCCACTCTGTGCTTGACTTCATTGACAGCACCTACAAATCATCATTCTCCAAGGCTGCCAAGAACTCTGTGGATGTGCAAACATTCAACATGAACATTTACTGTCCCTGGCACGTGGATGTGACCCGACTACCCTGCACCTTTGGAAGAGAGCAACAGTGAAAATACTCTTGCTGCTGGAAATAAAATGTTTTTGGAAAGGTGTTCACGTCCTTTGATAGTGTCCATTTTTTCCACTGAGAAAAGTAAAACCTAAAACCCACACGATGCTTCAGTTTTTCCCTTGGCAAACCCCAGCAAAACACTGCTCAGCATGTATGTCCCCCTTGCTACTGCTTCTGCAATTTGTCACCGCTTAGCACAGCGATGCTGGTAGGTGGCCAGAGCAAGACATGTTCAAATGGAACTTGAGCCTGGTTTGCGGAGCACACCTGAGGCAATGGCAGAAACCACACAGTGTTTTCTGTCCAGTTATGAATATTGGCAGTGCCACAGCAGATTGGCATCCCAACAGAGCCCTGATCTCTGCCAGGGAGAGGTGCAGTGCCAACACATTGCAAGAGGTCATCCCCATTACCAACAGCCAACCATCTAACAGTTAATCTTTAGCCTAAACTCTAGCCTTTCTAAAGATTAATCTCAGCTCATCTTTTCAGCTTCTACTACAGCCGAAGGAAGAAGAAATTGGCACCCATGGAGGGCTAGTCCTCCCCCAAGGTGTTCATCAAGGACTCGAGGACTCGATGGTAGGGAGGTCAGCATCTTTCAATTAGACTATAAATGGAGCTTACATGATTACCTTGCACTAACTTTTTGGCAGAGTCAGTTAAGGTGAATCTTTGTGGCATCAAAACCAGCAGAGGTTTCACCTGTCTCTTCATCTGAGCCAGGTTTTCACCACAGCAATCCAAATAGATTAGCAAAGAAAAACAGAGAAAAGGGGAAGCGTATCCACAATGGAATGAAATATTTATTTCTCCCTAAGTATGGAGGGCAATTAAGGTATAAAGAAGGAAATTCTTCACAGACATGAAGGAGGTTTGCAGTGAACAAGGCAGGCAGCTTTGGACCCGGCTGTACAACGTGGGCTGCGGGCCACCCAGCCTGGCTCTCAGGAAATGCATCATGCAAATTTTAGAAGGAAGGAATCGCGGTAGACATGCCATCTGGGAGGACGATGGACAACAAGCTGACTAAGAATAAATAGCAAAATATAATAAATTCCAAGTGATGCCAACAGCAACTGTTGTGCTATGAATTAACAGTGCTATTAAATGTTTACGCACACACTTCTGTTAGCACCTGTCAGCATTTATGCAATACATACGTTGGCAAATCCGTATTACGTTATTTCTTGCAACTGATCTGCATTAATACTGCCCTTGCATATATTCAAGCAAATTGCTACACTTCTTTTGGACCTATCCATGTGCAAAAGGTGCAGCAGTTCACAGTATTTTATGCCTAGGCAGCAAATTAGGGTTTTTCTAGGATGGGTGTCAGGGCCAGGCTGGGGGATAGGGGGCAGCAAAGGAAAAAAGAAAGAGGAGCAGGGAGGCAGCAGCAGCCAGGGCAGGAGGATGCCCAAGGAGAGGTCAGAGGGGTTGCTGCAGAAGTAGGTCTACCTAAGCCAAGGTAAGCCTTGCTGAGATTGGAAGAGAAGGGAGGGTAAAATAAACCAAATTTAGCCCTAAGCTATTGTGTGGCAGACACAAGAGAAAATTCCTTGAGCTGCAGAGCATGCGGATGGGTGACAGCCGGTGAGAGTGACCCCACAGGTGCCTGTCTGAGTGTCCTGTGCCCCTCGACACCTCCCTTTGCTCCGTGCTCCCCTCCCCCAGTGCCGAGCACGGGGCTGGGCCGGAGGAGATAAAAATGTGTAATTAAGGGAGTTGCCACTTGCTAAAGCTGGAGACCGCTGGAGCAAAACGACTGGGTTTGTGGTGACAGAGCTAAATCCGGGACCCGCCAATTGCTGCTAATGGTGAGAGCCTGTGGTTGCCAAGCCATCCAGGCAGAAGTGGTGGGAAGAGCAGCTTGTTGTTGCAAGAGGAGAATTTGCACCACACCTCTGCCCTGTGCAAGATGTGGGAGCCTCGCAGAGCAGGGCGTTTGCAGGGCTTGGGGACCACGGCCCCAGCAGGGCAGTGGGGTTCCAAACAACATCCAGCGAGGGTGATTTGTGCCCAGACAGAGCATGATCACTGTGCATAGACATCCACGGTCATGGACATGCTCTGTCTGGATAGGGGTCTTAGAGCAGGGGACATGTGCTGCTGAGGAGGGGAAGGGGATTATATATTAACAGCAGTGGAGCTGCAGGGCTTGAGAGCTGTTGGGAACCTTGGTGCATGGAGGCTGTAGATACTTCTCTTCACCCTGACCAGTGGATCTCAAAGGATGAGCTTTCAACCGGCACATCCTGACCTCACCAGAAGAAATGTTTGTAAAACCGGAGCCTGGAATGTATCCAAATCCCAGAGCTGCAGCAAGATGCAGGATACATAGGGTGGAAGAGATATGTGATGTTTCTGCTGGCTGTGTATGACACAAGACCCATTAAGTTCACCTTAAGCTGCAAAGAATCGCAGAATCACAGAATGGTTAAGATTGGAAGGGACCTCTAGAGATCAAGAGGAGGTCCAACCCCCCTGCTCCAGCAGGGACACCCAGAGCACAGGGCGGCATCCAGGTGGATTGGGAAGACCTCCAGAGAAGGAGACTCCACAGCCTCCCTGGGCAGCCTGTGCCAGGGCTCTGGCACCCTCACAGTGAAGAAGTTCTTCCCTGTATGGAGATGGAACTGCCTGGGTTTCAACTTGTACCCATTACCCTTGTCCTGTCACTGGCCACCACCAAGAAGAGTTTGGCCCCCTCCTTCCCACATTGACTCCTCACGTACTTATACGTATTGATCAGATCTCCTCTCAGACTTCTCTTCTCTAGGCTAAAGGGGCCTTTTTATTTCAAAGGCCCACTGAATTCCCCTAAAATATGCAAGGACATTGTGTTACCATTTTTGTTTGTGAATTTAACAGGTTCAAAGAGAATGAAAGGACTTGACCTCGACAGGACTTTGCCCTCAATCAAAGATCAATTCATTCATCATCTATATTCTTCTGCCTTTAAAAAATACTTGATTTGGATTCAAACTAAGGAAAGGTCGTTACATTTTACTCTGGAAGTAAAATGACAAGCAATTAGCAGGTCATCAAATATTAGACTCCTCTTAATAATGCTAATAAAAAGAGAGATATTTTTAAAGGCAGTTGCCTAGGATTAATAATTGCCATTCTGATAAAGTCAGAATTTCCAGCATGAGCCGTTCCCTCCATAGCCACAGGTGCAGATGGATGAAGCAGCCCAGACAAGCTGAGGTTGATCACATTTTCCATGTAAAAGGGCACAGTAATTACAACTGATGAGGGTGCTGGAGCCAAGATGCTGGGTCCTGGTAGGGAAAGAAAACTATTCATAATCAACAGGGGTAGCCACAGGAGAAGTTTTAATATCCTAATTTAAAAGCACTTACCAGTAGTGTACTACGCTCCTACAACAACTGAGCACAGGGACGTTGGAGGAGAGATAATGAGCGTCCCTGAGAAGGGCCGGCGTAGGGGGGACCCTCATAATTTAGCAGGATTTCCAGTATTCACATACCTGAAGCACCTGTGTGCTTCTCCATTTCAGAAGGAAGGCACAGAGCATTTTATTGTGCCTCCAAGATCAAGAGGAGGAAGGAAGAGATTGCTGGTAGGATTCAGTTTTCAGGACTGAAGTCAGGCTGAGGAGACAGCAGCTCTAAGTCCCTGTTCTAATCAGATAGGACATCCTTGCACAATAGGAACACTTATGTTTAATACCATGGCCTTGCGTTTGTGCCTTTAAATAGGATTTACTCCGCTAAAAAAAGGATGCAAAGATCTTATCTCATTGAAAAGCAAATCAACAGCACTTAAAAGCTGAATATCCAAAAAGTTCAGCCCCCAGTTTGCTGAGCCACTCTGTTCCTTGGCTTGATTTTTTTTTTTTTTTTTTTTTTTTTTTTTTTTTTTTTTTTTGGGTCTAACTGGGTGTGAAGATTTGTGGACATCTTAGCTTCTGATTGTGGATTCTTTAAAATGTGCCCCTGGTCTCTTCTGACACTCTGAACCCTGAGGAGACATATCAGCAGGGTTAGAAACCACCACCAGATATATTTTGAGCTTCATTGCCTGTATTATCTTAACAGCCTCTTGCTCCAAGACCTCTGAAAACTACATATCTCATCTTTCTGTTATTACACCCAAAGGATATGTCTACACCGCAGTGTTGGGATGCCCATGCCAGCTTTCAACAAGCTTTTTCTGGTCTGGGAAGCAGGCTAGCTGCGGCAGCACCGAGCACATCTCCTCTGCAGGCGAATGGAGCTGGCTCCGTGCTCTTGACTTGCCTTGTCCCGAGGAGCTCCCTCCCACACCATCTGTTTTCCAAGGTTACATGAACTTCCTGGCAGGGAGACTCCTGTTTGGGGGGCAGGAGCTTGAGTATAACAGTTTATAGTGCCCAGCAAAGCAGAGTTGATGCCCCCTCCACCCGAGGCTGCAGCTCTGCTTTCTTCTGGGAGCCCTTTGCCTGCTGCCGTCACCAGGTACCACGGCAGGAGCACCTCGCAGGGGCTGTGATTTCTGCACAAAGCTCAGCTCGGCTCTACGGGAGGGAACCTACCAACCACACAAGGTGCCACAGCCCAGCCAGAGAAATCACAGCAGTTTTCCATCAACGCTGCAAAATTGCAGCTCCCGAGCAAGACCAGCCGACATTCCCAGGTGAGAGGAAATCAGAGAGCAGGAGCTGATCTTGTTGGCCCATTGCAGAAGAGCTGCACATCCCTTGCCTTGCACACCTCAGCAGTGGCCAAGCAGCTCCAGCACAATGCAGAACCAGGGCCAAAACCCATAGTCGCTTTGTCTAATGCTGTCTGGCAGTGGCACAGTACATGATTACCTCCTGTAATTCCCCCAAGTTATTTAGGGCTGTCTCCTTATTATCTTGATATCTTGGCTCCCATAATAATTACAGACCCAGTTTTACAAGGGCAATTTTTTTTTTTCTTGATTGGTTTCCAGGATTCTGTTTTTTCATCAAAGCTGTGCTAGTTTTTGTGTATTCCTGACAGATGTCTACTGGGGGAATTACAGAATGAGCATGCAAAGAGGAAACCATCTATGGTGAGATTAAGGAAACAAAGAACAGTTCTGTGAACATTTTTCTTTAAAAAAAAAAGGCATCTCACACACACACAGGCACGTGCGCACATGGGCACTTGGGTATCTCAATTTCTGTCCTTTCTCTGGCTCTGGCCATCCAGAGCACAGCACATTATGGAAGTATTGCAAGGATATTCCCTCCTCTGTGCAAGTAGGACACACTATAAAATGAAGTAATCCGAATTTACCATAGCTGATTTCTCTCACAGTTACCACAGTGAGAAGCTCATTCTTTGCAGCCCAGGACCTCAAAGCTCTTTATAAAGGAGCAGTTTGCCATTAATTCTGCTTTTCACAAGAAAGGGCTTTGGTAGAAAGCTTTAAGCCTAACAGGGCAAGCAAAGGGTAACGTGCAGGTCCGCACGAGCCCTACTCCTTTGCAGCAAACCCAGAGGGGTCTTTTCTCCTCTGCATCCAGCAAACTCTGCGGCAAATCCACGGTGCCTTCAGCTCACCAACAGGATTTGGCTGCGAATAAACAACAACAATAACAAAACCCTAGCTATTTGTACTACAGGGGTGCCTAAAAACAAAAGCTAATAATCTCTGAAAGCACCGTGCCTGCAGGCCCCAGGCAAGCTGGCACCCCATGGTATGAGGTGTTGCACCACAGAGCTTCTGAAGAGGATGGTCCCTGCCCTGGAAAGCCAGAGCTCCAATTATGCAAGGGAACGAGTGGGCGGAAAAGAAGTTCAGAGAGATCGTGTAAGCACCTCAGTACGTCCCAAAGCCAAGGGAGCCAACCGCTTCCTGACCTCTGAACTGCCGCCTACCCCGTGCGGGCTCCCTCCCAGCACGAGGGTCTTCCCGCCACCCCCTGATTCCTCCCTGTGTGGCTGGTGCAGAGAGGCCCTCTGATGTCTCCTTTAAAGAGCCTCACTTCTTGCTATTGATTAAACAGAGAGGTCAGGCCCCTGCACGGGCGTCTACAGTTAAATGGCAAAAAACGCTCACCATGTGCCCAAGAAAAGCTCCTTGGCTTCACAGCTAGTGACCCTTCCACCCACCTGGTTACTTCAGCAGAGGGTGCTGCCTTGAAAGCCTGATTTCAGCTACCACCAAAGGCAGAAGATTGAACTTGTTGGACAAATAGCTTCATCTGGAATGGCAAATCCCATAGATTAAGGGCTGCTGAAGAGCAGACCAAACCATGTGTCAGATAAATCACCCACTCAGTCCAGAACCATACATGAAAATACAATTAGAGATTAGCCCATGGAGTGCATCACTGGTGATACACCAGCTACAAATCATTTTAAAAGCATGTAGCTGATCTAGCCCCCTTAATTTCTTGAGTTGTTGATTCCAATTATCAGCAGCCAAGTAGCAAAAGGTTTTTTATCCCAGAAGATTTCTTACTTTTGGATACAATAAAAGTCAATTTATTTGATGATTACTAGGACATGGGCAGTTAATAGGTTGCATCTGTTCTTTCTCCCCTCAGATACTTCAGAGTGGATCCATTAACACATTTACAGACTAGACTTAAGCAATAATAGTCCTTCTCCTTCTCTGGGAGTAACCAAACCAGCCCACTTTTTGTACAGGGCTCTGGGATGTTTTTTACTATTACAGCTCCAGAGGAATTTACATAATTGGTTATGAATAATTCCTAACTTGTCTAAGAGTCTCCATGTAGCTATCTGATTTACTACAGCTTCCCACTTCAGAAGCAGCAAAAGGTTTTAATACAGTTTTTAATTGCAAGATCATAATTTAAGCATGCTAGGGCTGCCTCATGTAGCAGGGACCAAGTCCCCTCCCCAGGCTCCCGCTGCAGCCAGTGGGATGGCTACAGCTGCGAGATGACTTGCATGGCCACGATTATTTGCAGGGCAGAGCCACAAGCTGCCCTCTCCTTAGTTCGTGTGCTCATCTCCAAATCACTATTTTTGAAAGAGAAAAACACCTGCGCATTAGCCATATATTATGGAGATGGAAGTTTAGTTTATAATTCTGCCAACTATGCACCTTGATGATATCTCATCTAAGAACAATCCTAGTTCCTTCACTTTGGGTAAGGCTTGAGTCAGCGCTGCAAGAGTGGCTGGAGCAACAGGACTAAGTTTACAGGGATACCAAAATACCTTTATTAGGGCTTGGGTGCTGTGGGATAGCGATATACAAGGCCAAAGACCTGAATTTTGAAGGAGCAATCTGCAATTGTGCCCCTAAACCTCTTCATGCCGAGCACAGCTTCCAGGCAGTGCCTGTGGGGAGCGAGTCCCCATCACATAGCAGGGATATGCAGAAAAAGCCGGTTTTGCAGACACAAACACGCTGCTTGCCCAGAAATCAATCAATGCAAGTCACTTTGATAGTGCACAAAAAAGCCAGCCAGGACACTGGTGAAAACCTGCGAGGACCTCCGACCTAGAGGGACCTGTCACCCATAGGTGTGCACCTCAGGGCTATCTGCTAAATATCCTTTTTTTTTCTTTTTTTCTTCCCTCTTTTTTTCCCATGGTTGCACTATTCTAACTGGTCTGTCTCCATGTGGATTCACGGGCACCTCTTGTCCTGGACTGGGGCAGGACTGTCCTTAACAGTGACACTTCTTCCACAAACCTGCAGGAACTGTATTTCCTCCAAAATCTGCACCCCATTTGGAGGAAATCAGCTATCGGATTGCATGCCTTTGAGCACCACAGACTACCTGTCCATCCTCAGATAATGGCACTAAGAAAAGATTGCACATTTTTGTTCAAATGCAAGAAGGAATGATGAAGCGCAGGCAGGACTACAACCAACTTTCTCTGTTTTTGTCCCCTATACAATATTTGTGCTTGAGTCACTTGGAATTTAGGACTGGGTCACTGAATCAAATCTTTCGCTCCCCCAGGAAACTTCCTCATGTAAGCCATTAAATTTTTAATAATTTTGCCCCCTAGATTAACCAAACAACAGCAACACTTAAGAATTCGTTTAACTTAAAGCAAATGCTAATTTCTAAATGATTCCAACTAGCATTTCCTAAGACAAGGGATGTGCTGAAGTGTCTTACAAAACATTGGTTTAATAAAATATGTTATATATCTTTCTACAAATTTCACTAATTGTTTAAACTCAGTCTTTATTCAAGACAGCATAAGCTTCATTAAGGCAAGTCCCCAGTGGGACTTAAGCATATGCTTAAATGCTTCCTCTGAATTGGGGACAGAAAAACTAATTTGGCTTTGCTATAATATGTATTTTGCTGTACTTTTTTCTTCAATTATGCTGTCTTCTAAAAAAATTAATCCCATCAAAATACTAAGAGAGTCACCTAATGCCCGTCAAGTTTCTTCTCGGCATTTATAAAAAAATTGTTTATTGTCCTGCAACTGAAACCATTACAATCTGTCAAAATCTCTGGAAGGCGGCAGCTAGCTGAATAATACATTTCACATTAAATTACACAACTGTGTCATTGGGCTAACATTAAAGGTAAGTCATTAATAGAAAGAGAAAATAAAGTGGTCCTTAATTATACAAGACATTAAAAGACTAAGTGTTCTGCTTCTGCAGCACGCTCGCTTTGTGTGAATAAAGGTTTTAAAAGTAGTGGACACTTTTCTCTGTGGAGATCGGAGCTTGGAGATAATCCCTTACATCCTCTGATGCAGTTTATTGTGGTGCAACTTGTCCTCACACACCTCTTGCCTTCCTGGTCCTAGGCTGACACACAAGTTTGTGAGCCCTCAGCCACTTGCTTTCCTTCCTTTATTTTCAAAAGACCCTGGGAAACATCCAACAGATAAACCCCACTGGTTTCTGTAGAAATGGGGCAGCTCTTGTGCTTTCCTTTAATATCCTCATGCACTTGGGCAAGTGGAGCCAAACTAGACCACGCCAGTGGAGCAGAAAGGAAACCCAGGCCTCAAAACCTCTTTGGCCAGGGCCAGAGGACCAGCTAGGGGAATGAGCGGAGCTGCCTTGCCTCAACTGCATGGCCCAGTTCAATTCCAGTCGCTCCAAAGGGTAGATGGAAACCATGTCCTCTGCTACACTAGCCACAAATGTTTAGGTGTACTGAACATAAAACCAAACTGCACCTGACTGCGGGCTTGTGTGCCATCTGTTTTAAACCCTAAGGGCTCAAGGACAGACCGTGGCACAGACAGCAGAAACCCCGGCTCCCTCGGTGAAAGCCAGCACTGCCGATGCTTCCATGTGGCCATGGGTTTCACATTCGCCCTTCTCCATGACCACTGCAGCACTGCCCATCTTGAACGGGAGCAAAATTCAGGTATCTCAGCTCCCTGCGCTCCCATCTGCCCCCAACTACAATCCCACATGTGGTTTTGGGGTCAGCCTCATCACACCGAGATGGAGCTGTGCCCTCTAAATCTTTCATGGAGTTTCCCCATTAGCGTGCCAAAGAACTCGGCTAATGCAGCGTTCTCCTGAGCTTCCAGCTCAGCAACCCCATGCTGAAGCAAGCCACAGCTCAACACAATTCTTGTTTCAAAGCTACAAAGGCCAAGCCTGGCTAATCTTTCTTTATAATTCATTCCCCAAATCCCTAAATAACTTGGGTTGCCCTACATGGCTCCTGCGTTGTTCTCCAATGCACTGCATGCTTTTCTGCAAGAAGGTAACTGCAACGGCGCTCAACAGCCTACATGTTTTATTCCACGTTCCTCGCCGATTAATGCTGAAGGTTTCTATATCTACACTCTTTGCACGTAATGCTTCAATATATATATATATGCTGCAGTAACTTGCTTTTATTTTACAGCTGCCAATTTGTGCAGATGGCCACAGGGGATTAGTCACCACCAAGCCTCCCCTCCTCCTCTCTGCAACAGGCTTGGTCTCGGTCAACATTTCACATGGCATTTCCTTTCAAGGTATCCATGGCTATTTTTGGCCCTCCAGTTCCTGATACATTGAACGCAAGGAGTCACATCCTCAGCCGGTGTAAATCTGCACAGCTGTAATTTGGTCAGTGGAGCAGGGCCAATTCACGAGTGGAAAGAGTCCCATAAATCAGTTATCAGCCCAATACATTAAGGCAGCCTATTTAAACCCCTTCTGCTTTGTTTTTATTTATTTACAGATAACCCACGGCGCAAAAGGACAATGAACCTTCACCTCAAGGTCCACAGAAGAAGGGTTGATCCACCCATAGGGATCACACAGATGGGTCAGTTCAATTCCCCATCACACACACACAGCCAAGCACGAATATTAGTGTGGAGAGAGAGAGAGAGAGAGAGAGAGGGGGGGGAAAAAAACAAACCCAAAACTCTCTTCTCTTCCATTTTGCTTCAGCAGCAATTTATTTTAATCTCAAAATGAGTAAAGATCATTTTTATGTACAAAGGAAATGAACATGTAGCTAAACCTGACCCTTGCCACACCTCCCCATCCTGAACCGCTTCCCGTCTGAAAACATTCTCAGTTTTCTGTCTGAAAGCCAAATTTCAGCTAGTCTCTACCCTGCCCCTTCAGAACAGTCTGTTTCATACAAAGTCAGCCTGAACTCTTGATAACCGGGTCCACGAGCAGCTCCGTGTACCACGGCTGCAGCCTAAAGACCCTGAAAGAGAACAAGGCACAGGGGGAAAAACAACCTATTGCTTCTTCTGATTTAGGCTGCAAGAAAAACCCTCCCAACAACAAGATCTATTAGCGTATGGAATAATCTTCCAAGGGAAATGATAGAAACATTGCTGCTTGGCACACAGCTAGTGTTTGTCCAGACTAGTTTTTAAAATATACAATCCCGAGTTGGCAGAGGAAAAGTCTAGTCGAGGTAGTTGCTCTTATCTATCTCCATATTCGAGGATAAATCAGGTCATCTCCTTTGTTCAAGTCTAAAAACTGAGGAATGCACTTAAAACAATTCATGCAGTTTTAATCAGCTATGATCTCCCTTTTATGATCCACATGGGTTGTATCTTATTAAATTAGATATATCTAGCTGTTTCTTTTTAATTATCAAGCTTTTCTAATATAAGGCTGCAGTGCTGTCTAGCACTGCTGGCATGAAACCAGGGCTGGGAACATCTTTGAGTCACTCTTTGACTATGCCCCATTGTCCCAAAAAAAGGAAATAAGTCTTCCTGACCACCCCCTCCCCCCCCAAAATTGCTCTCTACCTAGTTTTCAATCGCTCAGGCCGGGATTGACTCTCAAAGTTCTCGAGTGTTCACATCTCCAGGAGAAGTCACCACGTGAAGGGTGTGGGGGTAAATTTATGAAACAAGGGCATTCAAATATAGTTAGGCATTGCAGCATTATGGCCAATATAAAAGACTTAAAAAAAGATCTGCAAGGCAGGGGGATTTAAGACTTGGAATACATTGCTTTCCAGAACTGGGATTTTGGAGTTGTACCTTAATGTTATTTCACAAGTGTAAATGGTGCATATAATGCTTAAAGCTGGAAAATAAGACCATGTCCAGCATTTCCCTTATTCACACAGGTAGAATTTTCCCTTCTGAAGGGTTAGTAGCCATAAATAAAGTAACATTTGATATTGGCAAATTCTCCTTTCTGCTGGGATGTGGGGTCTTCCTTCCATTCCAGCTTGCAGCTATAGGATTGCACATTTGGCATCACTGAAAGCAGTGACTGCAGGTCCTTGAACAAGCCTGTCATAAAATATGAAAGCACCGCTAGAAAACATCAGATTTCTGCCCTTTGCTCTCGCAAAGTCTTTGTATGTGATCCTAGGCGTGACCCATCACCCCTCTGTAAAACAAGAATACCAAAACATACTTAGATGTGATTTTCTTTCTTTGGTATGTACAGCAACCGGTACTATGAGGTCCTCTTCCCAAATGGGGCCTCACGGGTGCGATTTATGTCCATCACCCTTCAATAGAAGGAATTTCAATGCAATATATCACTAACTCGTTTGGATGCCCTCAAAAATTCTGCCCCCAACAGAAAACTCCAGGTCGTTGTACTTCTCTTATAATCTTTGAACCTTTCCTTGAGCTCTTTGAACATAACCTTTTTAGCAACACTAAATTGTTTGAAAAGCAATAAATATGCATTCAGATGAATGTAAGGAATGATGAAAAAGATACAGAGCAGCTACTCCAGCAACCATAAATTTAGCCTTATTTTTCTTTTTGAGGCATCTATATCAGATCTTATCTCCTGTAGGAGACTAGTTTTCCTTCTCCCAGCTCCCAAGCACACATCTATTTTTCTGAGAATGAGAAGTCTGACGGTAGAACAGGACACCTTCTTGAAAATGTCCTCACACGTCTGATGTTTAGAACAAAAATCTTATAGGGGTGGTTTCATTAGCTCCGAACTATCTTAGCCCTTCACTTCTGCTTCTATAAACCATTTTGTACCTCCTAATATGATCATGCCCTCTATTAAATCCATTGTATCTTGGTTGCATGCACACCTGCTACACCCTCTTTAGTCACAGTATCTCTGCTATTACTTCAGATTCACACCACTGCTGCTGCAGAGTCCGCTGCTTTGCTCACTGGAATATACAAAGCGGCCTATAATGGGCTAAGCTTAGTCTAACTGAAAATTTCACATTGATTCCAACAGATACATATCTACTTTGATACAGTTGCTGAAATTTCGTTACCATCGTATTTACAAGAAACCCACAAAGCAATACCAACATTAGAAGATTACAAAGCAACTATCCAAGAAAACATGGGTTGTTATCAATTCTATTCTGCTGTTGTTTCTTGTGCAGAAGAACTTAACCTCAAACTTGATATTCAGAGGAACGAATCCCATGATCTCGCCATTTGTAAAGTACCCACTGGATTTGCAAGCACTGCCTATTTTTTGTGTATATATATATATATTTATACTTAGAGCACTACTCTATTTAATAATATATTTTCACCCCTAAAGGTATACATATGGATTCTTAAAGTTCTCTGGAAAGCCAAAGCTATTGGGGCTTCCTGAGCTACTTGTTATCACTTTGAAGCATCTGGCTCATGGTCAGCTGCTTTGTGTTACCAACGTCTACATTTGCTTCTGAAAAAATTATCACGGCTTCCTTCAGTGCGACATTCTGCAGTGGTTTTGGTTTTAATTGTAAAATCTCGTTGCTCATCTTAAAATCAAAGTCATTTATGGAAGCTGCAGAATTTTAGTGTTCCCCCAGACTCAAAAGCA
Organism: Nothoprocta perdicaria; assembly: GCF_003342845.1. Lineage (NCBI taxonomy): Eukaryota > Metazoa > Chordata > Aves > Tinamiformes > Tinamidae > Nothoprocta > Nothoprocta perdicaria. The sequence goes on from NW_020455082.1 coordinate 1,283,575, forward strand.
TTTGTTTAATAGCCACCAGACAAGGAGATGAATTAGAGAGACGGTCTGCTCTTGATTTAGGGGGACCAGATTTTCAGAACAGCAGCTTGTGTACATCTTTGCACAGTCTGGCTATCTACTGCAGAACTTAAATGAGAATGACTCTTGTGAAAATGGTGACCGTAGTGAGTGGGGCTGTCAGTGTACACTATCAATTCCTATGTTTCCATCCAAAGAAAACTACCAATTCATAACTAACCTGTATAACAGAATTTTGATTTGACTTTTGATTTTCATTATTATCTATTTTTTTAATCACTTGCCCAAGAGGCCTATCTATAGGAACCTTGAGGAGTGTTTCAGTACGACTGCCTAGTACAAAATGATATGCAGGACCAAAACAAAGAGACAGTATCTTCTCAGGTTACTTTTGTCTCGGCTCTACACAGAGAACAGAATAGATTAAAGCAGTGGGAAAATAAGAGATCGAGTCTTATGATGTGGCATAGGCTGCTCCTTACAGCCAACCACACTTCATTTTTTCTCCACTGATGCTTCCAAGTGGTTTTCTAGGATACCCCTGAGCACATCTCATTGTAATAACTGGAGGAAATAAATGAATGAAGAATTACCTCAAGGTTCATCTAAGAGAAATTTTGATAAACAACACTTCCAGGCTGAGATATTCAGCACACACTAAGGAATGTGGACTTTCCCACTCCTGTTAAACCGAATGAGAATCTGTACCTCTGAGTCAAGCTGCCACAACCACCAAAAGCAATTTTGAATCTTGGGTGCAATCAAAGACCAAGCAGTATCCTTAAACCAAAAAAAAAAAAAATATATATATAATATATATAGAGAGAGAGATGACAAAAGGGAAGGTGAAACAAAAAATTAGTTTTATCCACCTGGCAGAGCAATGAGACCGAGACACGGCAAGTCTCTGTCAATAAAACTGCACAGTTGGCCAAGGCAGAAAACGCACGCGTGCCAGCACAGAAAACCCAAGACATCCTGCCTGTGTGCAAGGCAGCAAGGAAGCGCCTCAGAACTGGGGAAAATGAAGGATTATCCCAGCACTTCTCCCTGGCATCCCCTCAGGCTAAATCATCCTGGTTGTAAAGCTGTTTGTCCAAGAAGGTTTAAGTAAACTTGAGTTGGGGACTGGGCTTTAGATTGCCTCTCCATGCAAAGTGTTTTCCACATGAAATGGCTTCAAAAGCACGGCTGTCACCTGTGCAGTCATCCAGCTATCAGCCCCTTCTGTATCCTCAGGAAGACACACACACACCTGGCACTTTGAACCCTTATTCCACCTCATTTGTACCCATGGGACGGTGGTGAAGTCATCATGATCACACAGGATAAACCTAGGTTGAAGTTGGCCTGTTTAAATTAGATTTTTTTTTTTTTAACCTTGTATATTCTTCCCATTGCTAAATCTTTTACAGAGGCTACGAAGGCTGCTGAGCTAATCCTCTTTGACTCCCTGCCATCCTGGCAGGTACAGCAAAGCCTAAGGTAAAGTGAAGCATCAAAAGAAAAATTAATGTCTTCTAACAGCAATTAGAGGAAATTATTTAGATATAAATCTTGTTTTATATCTTCTCATACTTGTTTTTCAATCTTTCCCCTTTGATTTTTTTTCCTTTCAGGCTTTTCAGAGAGGAACATTTTAAATCCCTCCTGTAAAGCAGTGGCATAATTAGCTGCATGTTACACCTGGTACTGCTCTTCTGCCGAGCAATTCCTTTGAGTTTATTTATTTTATTATTAACCTGAGCCCCAAGGTCTCTGAAAGCCCCAAGTGAGTTGTTTTGGGGCAGGGGCATGGGGCTGTACCCCCATCCTGGCCACCCCGCGGTGCCGGCCGCAGGGCCCCAAGCGGCGCATGGCGGCGGCGCTCGGCCTGCGCCGTGAGGCAACGCATGTAACCTAATTGCCGGCAGATAACATCGAGCGCCGGCTCTGTGATGCCGCAGCTGGCCGGCCGCCACCCTTATCGCGGGGCCCATCTGACAAGCTTGCCGATTGATCAAGTCGTTATCTGGGCGCGTAGGTGTAGTGTCTGACAAGAGCCAAATTCCTGCTGCTGCTCCGCTCCTCAGCGCAGGCCCAGTGACTGTGAGGGGATTTGGTGCCTTCATGGCACGGCCAGCAAGACATCAATGCACGCAGCCACCCCGGGGCCTTTGGCCTTCCAACCACATGAGGACTGTGCTGTCCCCAGGGTTATCTCAGAAAAGCTGTGAGAGCAAGGAAGGAAGGAGAAGCAAAAGTTCTCCTCTGCGGTACAGCAACATGACCTGCTGTTGGGGACACCCAGGGCTATCCAAAACAATCAGCAGTGCCATAGGGCTACTTCCTCCTGAACCTGCTGTACAGCAAAGTGTTGCTAGAACTTCTGAGGTGGCCTTTCCAGTGCTTTTTTACTAAAGCACAGCATGAACTGCTAGTTAAATTCTAAATCATTGCAGCTATGTATCCTGTTTCCACACGCAGTCTTTCTCCTGACCCTGGACATGCACTCCTGTGGCCAAAAACTCCCTTACAACGATGGAGGAGAAGGCCTGGTGTGCACAGCCTCAACATGCTTATACTCCATACACATAATCCAGGCACAAGATCTCCTTTTGGGCTGGAACACCCCATTGCCACCATTTATGAAAACCCCAAACCAACAGTCTGAGCTGAACCACAGCTTCTAACACAGAGACACCAGAAGACTGAAGCTATTCAGCCTGAGGTGAAGCCATTCTGCTTCTCCCATATCCACTTTCCAAGCAGACCCTACAGAGCAAAGCAGGCATTTGTGGATGTTTCTCCTAACAGCCCTTCCCCTCCCTTTGTGATCTTCAACCTCCAAGTTAAAGGAAGGACTTGGCAGAGGTAGAGGAAGGAATCCTTGTTTTAGCACCACCAATTCAGGTCAGTCTTTCATTTGGTCACCTCATGGCACTTCCCCAAGTCTTATTTCAAAGCAAGCTCTCCAAGGTAATTTATTTGGTTTATATGCTTTATTTTATTCCACATAAATCATGGAACAAAGTCCATAGGGAACAGGCACTCTATACTTATCATAATATGTAACTTAGTTCCTCAGAGACTGAGTATGTACAGAACAGCTAATAAATGGTTCAAAAAAATAAAACAAAACAAAAAACTAAATACTGGGTCATTAAATCTTGTTTTATATCTTCTTGTTTCCATCAAAGTATGCAGCAGTGGAAATTCTCTTTCTAAGACAGGCTCCTACTTTTCAGCCAACTGGGAATAGAGCCAGCTGAAAAGAGAGAACCCACATACAGCCCTGACAGCTGTGCACAAAATTCATGGGCTCAAGAGACAGACTGCTGCAGAGACAGGTGTCCGAGATCTAAGTTTAGCTTGAAAGATTAAAACAGCATATACAAAGAATGTATTTATTCTAATCCTCTCTGTGCTAGAAACTATACATACATCACTGATGTGCACATCCTGGAAGCATTTGAGATATGCCTTTCTTCTGCAAGGTTTCATCCCCTTGTGTCCAGGGATAAAGGAGGTTACAGCATGAAGACCAGATAAGTGCTAAGACTCAGCAGAGAGAGGTGGTCCTGGTGCCTGAGGAAGGGTTTCCCTTGGTAGGATCCACAGCTGGAACCTCAGCAAGATTCAGGCTGGCACAGCAGCTGCTGCTGCCCACCCTGGAAGTGAACAACCCCACCCAGATGTTCTCAACACAATGAGGATGTCTTATGAAAATAAGAGCTGGGAGGCAGATCAGGTGTGGTTCTTGCAAGACAAATGTGCTTGGGAATTATGTATGATCCCATGTTTAGCTACCCTGGTATAAATCCAGGGTAGTTCTTTTGATCTTAAAGCAGCACCACACTGAATTTACATTAAAAGGAAGAACATAGCCACTATCCCCAGGAGATACAAGACTCAGGCTTTCCATCTCCATAGTGTAACTGCAGATTTGAGGGAGTTTATCTTCCTCTCAGTGGCATAACTGGGTGCAGAATCAATCTCCCCATAGCAAACTACAGCTCTAGCCAAGCAGATTTTGATGCCTCAAGCTTGTAGTCTCTAAATCAGAGACAGTCTGGGAAGGAAGGAGACCCAGTTTTTAAATGCTCAAGGAACAAAAGATGAATCACTTATTCAGAATCAGGTGATACAGTGCAGTCGCATATGTAATTATCTATCAATATAGCTAGAAATTATCATATGTTAATGCAAACAGAATTTGATAATCTGGGGGACATCAAAGTGATGAAGAAAACAACAAGACACTATACTTAATAAACTTTACCCCTTTCACTTGATAAAAGAAGGGGCAGGTGTTCTGCTTTGGAAAGCTGCAAAACAAAACTCCCAGGATGGCAATAAAGATTTATAGAGCCTTTCCCCGCATGGTACAGAACATTTTGAACAACAGTTCACGACTCCTAGAATAATTCTCACTCCCAACGAAAGAAGACTAACACAGGCTAGGGCTTCTCCCCACCCACCTCCAAAAGGTAAAGAGTCGCTCTAACCACAGAATTCTTCTACATATCCAGTTTCCATATATTGAAGGGAATTCCTTAGTTTTGTTCAGAGAATAGTGTTTCACTGTCATGAATATTTGCCAATACTGGGTTAAATCAGCACTTTTACCAGGAAACAACATATAATTTCTAAGATCTTATAGCAAAGCTGCTCCTAAGGTTAACAGATTACTTTGTTGGCACCAAGCAGGACAAAATTAATACCTGACTGGAACTGCCACACGATTCTTACAAGCCAAAGTAATCTCTACCCTTGCATCGTCCCATCTACCAAGCACGAAATCGTGTGATGGGTGCTTCAGACAGCATGGAGCAAGACAGAAATGAGGATGTTTTTATTTTAACGAGATCTCCTGTGTAGGGACATGTCTCTTATCTATTCCATGCGGTACACAAGAACCAGAGCCACAGATTAACTTTTCTGCAGCCTCTGGGAAAGCCTCTTTGGGGAACTAGCTGGACATAGGAGGGATATAGAAGACAGACGAGGGCCACATCTGCCACAGGTAGATCAACGTAGAGGCAGGTTGTAAGTACCACCACCAGTGCTGCCAAGCATACAAGCCTGAGCATCTTCAATGTATGGATCAAAGCCTCTTCTCATGGAGAATCAGCTCCCACATACCCACTTTACCTATCATCCTGCATTTAGTCATGTTCTCCCACCGTTCCATCTCCCCAGACAGTTCAGAAGAATGACAACAGTCCATGCAAAACTCCAGTGCAGTGGGGAAGCACTGGACTGCCCTTCCTCTGCAGGGAAGGACCCAGGGCACACAAACCATCTTGTGTCGGGCTTCCCCAGCACAAACGTGGCAGACTTCCAGCACCTAATGCTTTAGCACTAGGATCATCTTTCTACACCCAAGAAGAGTTTGGAGGGGGAGCAGTCGAGAAGTCCACAGGCTGTACATCAAATCCTCCTCCGAGGGCTTTCCCCACAGGCAGATGGCAAGTTGGCTCCCAGTTAGCAACTCATCACTAAATGAGAAACACATTCCCTTTCCTTCCCATCTGGGGCAGACCCATGTGTTGACTGCTTCACTTTGTTAAAGGCTCCTTGGGGCTGGGCCTTTGTTTTTGCAGATTCTTGCCTTCATGCAACAGCAGACAAAGATGAAAACACTGCCCCAACGCTGAACTTAGGAGAATTGCTCTGGTTTCCTGCAAGCCAAGTGTCTGGGTTTTGCTAAGATCCCTTGGTCATCAGCAGCTATCTGTCCCCTCACTGGTGAGACATTCCCAGTCCAGTCCTCATTGACGTATTCAAGAACAAGAGGTGATTTCATTATTAGCATTTATTTAAAAGAGAAAACCAGGCTCAGTGGAGAAGCTAGCATCTATGTCCTAGAGGTAAGCCCCAAGAGCTGCTGCCTATTAACACAAATGGTTGTTTCTTCCTTCCAGAGCCGTGGACACCATTACCATCTTCCTCCACCTAGCCCATGTCAACACAGGAAACAGACCCAATCCAGTCACTGGGCCTGTTCTTTACTCCTCCTATTTAGTAACATATTACAAGGCCACTAAATTAAAAGGAATGCTCATTAATTCTTTGGCTTTCAACCCTTCCCAAGCAGTACTGTTTATAGATTTCAAACCAGTTCAACAATACATGGCTCTTTTGGTGTATGTGTGGGGTTTGGAGCAACATTTAACAGCTAAATTAGATACATGTGTAAAATATACACAAGGGTGTCTAGATATTAGGTAGGGTGTTATTCCATAAAGGCAACAATAAAAGCCATTTATACTGCAGTAGGCAACACTGGTGCACCAATCTGCACACAGGTACCTAAGCTATAAATGAACTAAGAGCTCAAGTGTTTTATGCAACATTCTTCTTAAATTCATGCTATGCTCCCCATATTTTTAGGTGCACTTTAAGCTACTCTTTTTTTAATCCATGCCATTTATTGGTCTTAGTGGAAGAGGTCTGCACTTCTGCTCAGGATGAAGACTCTATTGCTCAGCCTTCATGTTTGATGGAAGCAAGTTCTGATCTGCCAGGTGGGCAACAGCAAGTGCACACACTACAAAGAGACCACCATCACTTCATAGCACAGCATGGCATTAGCTCACTGTCCTCGCCTGCTTTCCTTGCAAGTAAGGAGCAGTTCATTGGCTAGAGGCCAGCACTCTTCAAACCATCCTGCAAATGGCCTAATCAGAGCTATGATCTGCTCTGTATACTCAATTTGTTGAGTCATATCAATTCGTTGAGTTTTCTTTCCCATTAGAAATGTACGCAAGTGCCGTTTTCTAAACGCATTAGCTCTCTCCAGGCAATTTTATTGTGTAAACAGAAAGACAAGTGACTGGACACTGCATTCAGGAAAATCATGTTCGCCATGGTGACACCTCTTCACAACTTCACCAGTTTTGATACCCTAGTTTTATATAGCCTTTTTCCATGGTACTATTTGGAAAATTATGCCCTGCCATCTTTCCTAGACAAGTGCAGTTTAATTACAACTGGAAAATAAAACCGTATGCTATACAAGGGAAGTTCTGAATCTTCTAAGCCATGCTTGAAGACCCACCCCAGATCCCAGCGTCCAGAACACCACTGGAGTCAACCTCAGGGTTGTCAAGGGCACAATTTACCGGTAGTCCACCATGATCCTGGGACCTTTGCTCCACTACCAGTCAGTGAGCATTGCCACCACTAGCAGTCCTTCAGCTGTGTCCCCAAGCCACATATACAGCTAGACAGGCTGAGAACACAGGAACCACTCCACAACCATCTGATTTCTCTCCTGCCCTTCCTGACTCTGTCACTCTGTTGCCCATGAGGAACAGCAAGCTGTCCTTAAAATTATTCCCAGGAGAGTCCAGCTTACAGAAAAGGAGGTCAATATAACAGACTTTGATGCAGGCTGCCAGAAGCAGAATAGCTGAAGTTAACTTAAAAGTCAATGCTGACCACAGCTGTAGACACTTTCTCCTGAATTTCCTGCCAGTATCCTCCATCAACCACCCCCAATCTCACCCATGAGGAACAGTCATCTTGATGGCTCTTGTCCATCCGAGGCAGCTTCTTCTGGCCAGGGCTTTGCATGCTATTTGCAAAGCAAGCCATTAAATACTATCATTCATGGGTCTGCTGCCTCCCAGGATGTTTTCCATGCCACCACACACAGCTTTTACAAAGACAAAAAGAAAATAGCATTTTCCTTGCCTCTTCACAAAAAAAAGACTCAAGGCCATACATGCCCCTTTTTGGGTTCCAAGATCACAACCAAGCTGCCAATCATTTGGCCAAGAGGGTTATGCAAGTGTCAGGTTTACTGTAAAGTTGTACAAATTTTATAGCACCACAAACACTTTAACTACCATGATGCTTAAAACTCAAGAGCATTTGGAGAACAAGGAGGGTTATTCAAGCTCCACAGCACTTTGGCTGCATGTTTTCCAGGTATATGATTTCACCACATGGAAAAACACAGCTATTGCCAAAGTGAACTCATAAAAAACCTTTGATGAGTAAAGTTTGGATAAGCACAAATCACTTGAACCGACAGTTGGTCCAATTCTCAAAGGGGTTTGGCAGACATAATATAATTCGTGGTTTCACACACAGGCCATTCTCCCCCGCTTCTACTCCCCCCTCGCTGCTCCAAATCTGCACAAATTCGGAAGATGTTGTTCTAGAAGGTGCTCTAGGCTGGGCTCACACTGTTTTTCTTTTCCCCTGAAGGGTTAGGCACTGTACTATTACAGCCTCAAGCCTTTTGAGGCTGTGAGTAAGCTCGCAAGCAGGTTTTCCAGAGCTGTGTTTAGATAGTTGCATGATCTGCCTAATGGACAGGAAGAAAAAAAATTAAACCCTGGGTCTCTCACCACTGGTTTGCTAGCAGGCAGGTAATATAAGGCAAATGCTTTAACAATCTCTTCCCCTGACACATTTGGACATGTTATTTCAAGACGTGTGGCGTCATCTAAGGCTGTGCCATGAGATAACGCTGTATTTACATCTCTGGGCTGGGAGCTGTATTGCCACAGCTTTTAGACATTATTGACATAATATTTTTTGATAAACTATCAGGAAATTGTCATACTCAGAGGCAAAGCCAGGGACTTGACATACCTGCACAATCCAAGGGGCAACAAATAACATCAAGAGCACAGACACGAGGAGGACAACACTGTTCCAGGGAGCTTAAGTTGAGCCCCTGCGAGGCAAGTGAGTGCATTTAGCTTATGCAGGCTGGTCTCTACCTAAACAGGTAGATCAGAGAGATCACGGAGCCATTCCTGATTAACCTGCTGTAAGCAAGGGAAATAATTAAAAAAGTTGGAATGAAACTTCTTCCCCTTTACATAAAAAAATACATTTTGCCAATAATCAGCAACTTTGGGGGCTTGGATGTACTTGGGCTATGAGAATCCTGTGTTTTTGCACTCAAGGATGCAATCAAGGAAGAGGTAGAGCATAGACTTTTAGCTTGATTTCTACAACATGATTCATAGCTTTCAGTCAACTTGAAGCATCTCACCTTTGAATCACAATGTCATCTCACACACAGGCAGGCAGACTGACAGCAAGTCAGTAGCTGTTCTCCCATTTCTCACTTCATGACTTTTTCCACAGTTGAGAATAATTTACAAACTGCTGCTTGCTGTTTGTTAACTCATTAACAGGCCCAGTCTCAAGTGTTCAGGCTGCCTGAGGACGAAGGACGAGAGGGCTCAGGGGCGCCTCAGCCCCTGCTCAGAAGTGGAGGAGAAAGAAGAGGGTAGGAACTGCATGTGAGCGAGGATTTGGAAGCCTGCTTTACACAAAAGCTCTGCTGCATTTCCTTAAAAGCTTTTCTGATCAACACTCCTGAAATTCTGTAAACTCATGCCTGTAAATCCACTGGGTGGAATAATCATGCAAGATAAATATAACCAAAGAGGCAAACAGTCATCTTTGTTTGCCTTCCCCCCCCTTTTATTTCTTACTATTTTGCCATAATTTTGCCATAATCCCCCTCTTCTTTCCCTACACAAATACATCAGATCACCTCTCGTAGGCATTCTGTGGATGGTTGCATATGGGCACCTCCTCTCCCAGAGGCCACAAGGAAACCAAAAAGGAAGTTTGCACCACCACCACGCTACACATATCAACAGTAAAGCCCAGGTGCCCAGCACAACCACATGTAACCTTATGATTTCCCTTCCATTTTAGGATATCCTTGCACTCTGGGCAGGTATGGATCTCAAGTATGCCACTTAAGAACATACTTTGAGTTCATCCACATAAACCCATGTGCCACAGCTGCGACTGTTGCTCATGAACAGGCCATCACCCTTGCCCTGGGACTTCACACCAACACGCTCCCCACTGCCTTCACTTGAGCCCCAAAATTGGACCGTGCCTCCACACTCAGCTCCTTGGTCTGTTCTCAAGCGATCAGGCTCAAGCTCGCACAAGCCTAACAATTCCCTTCACTTTTACAAGCATATTCATGTTTGCTGTCAAACGCATGAGCTAGTTTTCTGGAGGCTACTGCGAGAGAGCAACCATTAATTACTGCAACTGCACAAAATGTCTTTTTTTTAATTCAGAAACACATTTCAAAAACATTTTCAGCGATTATACCACCACTTTCCCAAACTAGGTAGTCACTGGTAAGCAGTTTATCTACTCTGAAATCACAGAAGACAGGTGGTGTTTTGATTTCCTATGGAATAATGCTTCCCCTGCCCTTCCCTTTCCCTTCTGTGTGAACTGATTTTTACCTTTTTTTGTTGTTTGTTTTATTCCATGCTTTTAAGGGCTTAACAGATTTGCAAGCACAAGGAAATCTCTTGAAGGCTAGCAGAAACGTGCATTTGCTCATTACTCTTTGCAACACCATTTATTTCAACAGAGAAACTGAGAAGCAAGGTTTCCAGTGCAAGTCCTGGGGAAGGCGCTTCCCTTCGTGTACTCATGATGGCACCATAGCCGATTTCTGAGGTTTGGCTTTCAAGTACCTCCCAATTGCAGTTTTCAATAAATCTTGACTTTTAAAAATGCTACCTAATCTGACACACACTTTTGATAATCTGATTTTTTCTTGGCTCTGTCTGAACTCCTTCAAAAAAAAAATCCCCCCCAGAAGAGACCCTGATCCACCAAAAAAAGAAAAAGCAGCTCAGGAAACAGAAAGGAGTGTTTCATTCCAACAATTTTCCATATAAATACAATTAGCAGACATTGATGACTATGGATTTATATATATGTGTATATATAATGAGCAAAAAAATAATAATCTTACAAGCCACAGCAGGCTGTCCTTTCCAAGGCATCTCATGTTCTCTCTCTCATGCAAGCTGTTTCTTTGGACATCACCAAGGTGTGTTGGTCTGTCCCAGCATGGTAGATAACAGCAGGCTTAGGCCCTCAATCATAACACTTCATAGAAGATTTAGTAACTACATAAAGTCATGTTTCTCTTTTGCTATTAGTCAAGCACCAGAGTGAATATTGAAGCAGCTGAGACCAGATCCAGCTTTTAAATATTTGCTTCCACCAATGATGAACTCTGTAAACCTTTCCCATTGCCCTTTTGCAAGGAGAAAGCACTTGTTATGAACAAGAACAAATGAAAATCTCACCTTTACAGACAGGACCCATTATCTCAGCACAGTAGAGGCTCAAACCCTTTTGGTTCTGAGTTTGAAGCCCAGGCACTGGCCAGAGTGAGACCCCACTTCTGCCACTGCTTAGGAGATGACCTACAAGTGGTCATCTCCTTGGGAGCCTGGGAGCCAGGTGTCCTCCATCCTCTTCTGCCACATCCATTCCTAAGTACAGAGATGTGAGGACATACCAGCAGCCACGGTACCACCACGCAGCCTGCTTGTCTAAATGGCTAGTTCCTCCCAAACACAGCATCACTAATGCTTCCTATGGAAAATATCCCCTGAACTCAAATGGCCAAAACAATTCAACTAATGCCACAGTGGCCAATTTCTTCCAATGGCAGTTTTTTTTTCCTTGGTTTGTCCAAAATGCTCAACACTGACAAGGCATACACTTACTTCCCGAGTTTCATTTCTTTTTTATTCCCCCTCCCCTTTTATTTATGAATGAAAGTATCCTTAGGCAGAAGATTTTGTCCAGATTAGAACCACGCAGAGCTTCTCAGCTCAAACTTTTATCCCTGACCAAAGAAAACAGGCATATTTGGGTCAACAAATATATGCCAAATTTATGTTGGATTTGTCACCTCAGCTGAAAAAATAAAAGTCATCACCTTGAAAGTGCTTACACACTTGCAAACTGAAATTAATAAACTTCAATTAATGAGAAAGGATTGCAAACAGTGAAAATGAAAAGGAGCATTGTGCATCAAGTCAAATATTTCATTCAACCAGAAATGGTTCCTTTCCTTGGCCCTTCCACAAACATCATCTTCTCTCTCCTGTTTTAACTTTTTCCTCTCAGCTCCTCAGAGCAGGTGGTTCAGCTTGCTTTTCCCTTGCAACATTTCAACTCCTTCCTCTCCGCTGCAGAGCAACTTGTGCTTACCAGCATGCAGACAACTGGTATGTTCACAAACCTAGAGGAGCCTGGAACTCTTTCTGCACAGAAAGAATCTTCTGCACACAGGCAAGATCATGGACAATCCTAGAGGTTATAAACCAAGATAATACAATGCCACATTTCTATTCATGCTCAGCCAACCAAAAGCAGGCACTTCCGACTCCATATCTTGGAACATTGTGGCTCATTTCAAATCTAGCAGACAGTCCTTAACAGGGAAGAGAAGGGAAGAAGGAAGGAGAGGTGGAAAAAAGATTATCCCTTAGCCACTGTCACCTACAGGCCAGAAGCTACTTAAAATATGTATATATTTTAAAATACATAATATATAAAAAGTAAAATTATATATTTAATGTATTTAATATACTGTTAATATATCTATATATTTATAAATATATCTTTATAAATTTATATATTAGAATTATTATAAAATTATATACATATTAAATTTAGTTTTAATATACATTTATATATGAAATATACAAGTTTAAATATATTATTAGTATATATTTATAAAATATATCTGGATGGATCTGAAGGAGTTTAATGGTCTGTGATGGCAGATACAGACACCCTCTAGCAGAATGTCACAAAAATTAGGATGAGTGCTCTGCATGGGTCCACACGGACTCTCCACTGATTCTTCAAGTAGGTAGTCAACTAATTAGCAAGTTACCAACTAGATGGGTGCCAGAGCGCTTGGGAGGGCTTGTTGAATCGAAGGGGAGCATTTAACACACGTCCTGTGGATCCCAGCCATGGGTTAGATAGTGACCGTGCCTCTGCTTCCACTTAGATGACACACGTAGCTGAAGAGGCCTAGCTCTCGGCCGTGACTCTCCACATCCTCTGTAACGTGGTGGGATGCAACACAGATCTGTGGGCCATTTCAGCAGTGCCCAGGAACATTTCTCCTCTGAGCTTTGCTCTTTTAGCAACAAGGGGCTCTGGCTCACTCAGCTAGTGACCAGGACCTCATCACAACTTTTGAGGGACTCTTGCTCATCTGCTTACAACCCATGAGAGAAACAACAGCATTTCTCCATACACCTCCACCTGCCTTGTAGGACCAGTTGGAATGCTCTGTTGGAAAGAACTGGGAGATGCATGTTCTCTACCTCCTAGAGGAACACACACACTTAAAACAAAGTCCATCTCAAACAATAAACCCAGGGCCTGTTAAAGATGTTCAGAACAGCATGAATGATTTCTCTAAAGTTTGTGACCCTGTCAGGGGCTTCCTCAGAATATCCACAAAGAGTCTGCAAGCCAGCAGATCAGACTAACTATGATCAGACTAGCAGTAGCGCCATAGGCCTGGCTTGACTATAAGAAGAGCAGAGTTAGAGGAATATTTGTATGTCCAAAGTCTGAGACAAAGTTTCTTGCCAATCTTTGGTCAACATGGCCCTACTGATAGCTTCAAGGTCTCTTTGTAAGGGAAATAACACAGTTGGGAGAAATATTATACATTTGTGGGACTCCCTTCTTACATATCCTCCCCATGATCCTTAAGACCAACCCATCATCTTACATCCCCCAACGCTGTGCAAAGCTGCATTCCACCATGGCTTGCTATCTTGGAAGAAATAATATCTGAACGTGAAAAAAACAAAGAAAAAAAAGACATAGTCTCACCAAGACAAGGCTTAGCCTTGGCAAACTTTGTCTGGTTAAACTAAACAATACCATAAATCACAGTATTCAGTCTTTCTTTGATACCATACCCTGGAAGAATGAAGAGAATTCACATGCAGCAGCATGATAGAGCTGGACAGTGGAAACCAGACAATAATTTCTATGACAAACTCTGACTTGCAGTGTTTATAACTTGTCCCACCAACTCCTCTACATCATATCACCAACACAAATTTATCATCCCAAAATTTGTGCTCTCTCATCTAGAGTGCTCGAGTTACCAGCACTAACTGTGTATCTCGCATGGAATCAGACAAAGCTCTTGTAAAATTACTCTTGAACCAAGGGCATAGACATAAGGTGATAATTCCCTGGGTGGACTCAGAAGTTGAAGGTTTATGGAGTGACTTGGTGAAATGAAAATTGCTTCATCATAACTCACAAATCAAATCTAGATCATCCTCAAGCAGGTGTACAGGGACCCAATAAAAATAGTGGAATTGCTCAAGACAATTGCTGCTCCAAAAGCAGCAAAGTTTTTTTACAGTCTTAGAGAGGTCTTGTGGAACATGAACAGAGACAGCAGGCATACCTAAGAAAAGTAATAGATGATCTCTGATGGATAGGATACACTATTCAGAACCAGAGGTGGATAATAGCCCTACCAAGGGGCAAAAGAAATTGTATCCAACCATTCCTCATCCTTCATGCTACAGACCCTCCCGTAGCAAAGATCTGACTGAACAGAGCAGTTCAAGCACTAGTGACGCAGGTAGAAGCCAACCCGTCTCAATGGTTCCTGCTATACTGTTGACCCAGAACTAAACTAATTAACCCACTTCCTTTTAAACTGTTCTCAAATAATATTTGACCAGGTCGCTCCACACTCGAGAATACCAAAGCAGATTAATTAATCTAGCAAGCATTATTTGACTACAAATTACACCAAAACCACACAGACAGCCAAAAGTCACCTTCCCCCAAGACCAAAGGCACAATTCAGGACTCAGGGGCAGCTCTCCTTTAGAATTAGTATAATGCTGCTTTTTGGACTCGCAACATAACAGAAAAAGTAAACTTATTTTTCCACACACAGGTTAGATTCATTTTGCTAGCTGTTCCCTACTGAGGGTGACAGGGACAGGAGGTGCCCAATGAGCCCATTACAGGCTCGGCTCTTGGCTCCAACCCAGATGTGGGCAGAGAGAAACACCTGCTATTCCCCATAGGTGACAACAGCCTAGACACAGAGCTCAGCAAGACTTTTAAGCAGATAAAAGCTAAATGCTGAAGTGAGATCCCTGTGGGAATTACACACTTACTGTGGGTTACATCTGCACCTCAGTTTTTCTACCTGTAAAATAATAATTACCCAACACACTTGTTCTTGTAGGACTTAATTAGCACTTGCCAACCTCTTAGGGATCCGCAAGGGAAGAGGAGCAATGCGCCACAAAGTACTAATTAATGGCAGAATCCTTTGTAACAAAGTATGAGATTCTGTTGTTGTCAGATCTAATAGAGTCATGAAAAACACAGGACTGGAAGGAAAGTCGAGAAGTAACCTAGGCAGTTCCCCTGCCCTGAGGCATGATCAAGTATATCTAAATCGCTCTTGATTGATGAATACACCTAGATCTTGGGATGCTCAGACTGAGGATTAAAATAGATAAAGATTGGCTCATACTACATGCACTTCTCACTCTTTGCCCTGCTCAATCGAGATAAATTCTCCTTCACAGGTGGCCTCACAGGGAGCCTTGCTTAAGCGCTCTCTGCACTGGCCGCAAAGAAGCTTTACTGCACTTGCATTCAAAACACATTGCTAGGTCTTTCCCCATGTTAACTGGCAATTCCCAAGTCTCAAAAATGGAATCCAGGAGACATACAAAGCAGGAAGGAAAAAGGGAGGGAGGGCAAGAAAAAGAAAACAAACAAACAAACCCCACAACTCTGGATGGGAAGTGGAGCACAGAGGCATTAGAGGATCGGCTCTTGGTTATGATGGGGCTTCAGCAAGAAGCACGAGCTCAGCACAGCTCACCCAAGTCTCACTTGCATGGCTGACCTGCAGAACTTCCCTTCCATGATGCCTTCAAAACTTTATTCCCACTTCTCTCCCTCCTTTCTAGCCCCCAGGGTCCATCAGAAGTACAGTTTGGCCTAACATAATTCAGATGTGCCTACTGAAGCATCACACAACCCTCACTATAACTTTCCATATTTTTTTCCTCCTATTCCTACCTCATAGAATCCTTAAGGTTCAAAGAGACCTTTAGAGATCATCTAGTCTAATCCCACCCCGCACACACAGGGTCCTCTAGAGCACATGGCACAGAGGTTGTGAACATCTCGAGAGCAAGAGACCCTCCAACCTCTCTGGGCAGCCTGTTCCAGGGCTCTGTCACCCTCACAGGAAAGAGGTGGCCAGGGTCTTTAATCTCACCGAGTGTTGGGTCTGTAGGAGTTCAGGAGGGGCTGAAGACTCGCCATGAACATCCAGCCTGATTGAACCCAGGTTAGTAACCTAAGGGAAGTTCACAACAGCACAGAATTTTGGACCAAAGAGAAGGTCCTTTCAGTTGACCATGGTCAATTCAATATCTGCAAAATGGGATTTATTGCCCAAGCCAAACAAGGGAAAGAGGTGTGTAGAGGCAGGAGAGCACCTGTGAATAGACACTGTCTCCCAGTACTGTCTCTGATTCCCAGTACGATTCTTTACCCAAGTTGTAAACTAATCAATTGTGCCAAGTATCAAGGGAATTGGAATTGAACCTCCCACTTTATTTTTTCCCTATTAACTGAAATTAGGCAAGAACATTACTTAAACAAAGATTCAGTGTTCTTTTTTTCTTTAATGTTTTTAATTGTAAAAATGTGTCAGTTCAAGCAGCTCTTCCAAGACACACACAAAGCACAGTAGAAGATACCTTTTGATTAGCTTCATCTAGAAAAGCTTTTGAAATCCATGCTTTCTTCGAGCCAGTGGATAAAAGTTTATTAAATTAACTGATTAAGCAGCGGCAGAATGCAACTCACTGAGGCCAAGGCAAACAAGAGGAGGTGGATGGTGCTCCTGGGGTTGTGCTGCTATTGGAGGCAATTGCACAGTGTTAGCAGCTCCAACATGAAGCTACTTCTGCACTATTGTGGGAGGTGTGCCAAAAAAACACCACCAACAAAAAAAAAAGCCCAAAACCCTTAAATCACTGAATTCCCAAGGGATTCCTCAAACTAGATTTCACCCATTTTGTTGCTCATTTGTTGCTCAAGTTATAAAGTCATCTGGGCCTGGGGAAACAGGGCAGCACATTGCACAGGGGATAGATTTGAGAGCAGTTCTCCAGAACCCTGCTGTGCCCAGCATAACAGAGCTCTTGGTGGCTTGAAAACATCACTAGAACAGACACACTTGGCCAAGGAGGGCACGTTTGTATGGGCTGAGATGCACTGAGCTTCCTCGGCAACAGGTCTCAGCAGCCTCAAGCAAATAGAAAATCAGGTCAAAATGCAGAAAAACCAATGCTCAGTTCACACCCCAGGAGCTTTGAGTGCTGGGCATCACATTCAGACCCAAGTTTCAGAGGTTGCTCCTCTCCTGTCCAACCTGCAGGAATCCTTTGGGGATCTAAGATTCCCCATTTCACCTTCCAGTTCACAGCACGTGCAAACCTTCTCACTACGTGCAGAACAACTCATCAAGATGGGGGCAATAATTGAAGACCAATTATGGAAACACTGACACAACATCTACTGTAAAAGCATGATCAGCAGCAACTATAATTCTCCTACAGAAAGTTACACCCACATTGCTTTTCTTGGCCTACGTACCCTGTATATTGCCTTGGTCTAATTGGTTAATTTAATAAGCTGCAGAAATATTGAGTTGCCTGGCTCAAAGAGAGTTGGATGTGATTTTAAGGTGGGTATCCTGGTTGGTGACCACAAGCTGTAGCAGGGCTGGCATAGGCAGCATCCCACTCCCGCCTGCACCAGCAGCTCCAGTTCCTCCCTGGGAAGGAGACAAACCCAGTCCTGCTCTGGGTGGGCAAGTGGCTCTGCAAACAGGTTAAACCGAATTAGCTGAACCCACTTAGCTTTCCCAGGCTGTGATAGAGTTTCTGAGAGGCTGGGGAACATGAGGAGGGTACACAAGCTTTTTAGCAAGTCCAGGATGCCAAGGCTGGCCCAAGAGACCCTCTTCTAATCTCATCTCATCTTTGGCAGTGACCTGCTGCATGACCTCAAAGAAGCCACTTGGTGTTTCTACCCTTTTTCTCCTTTGATTCTTAAGTTTTCCAAGAGATTGCATCGTCCTGTTCACACATAATATGTATTTGCATAACATCTAGTACAACAGGGCCCTGATCACAGCTGGGCCTTCTAGATGCAAAAGTTAATGAAAAAAACACTAGCAAACTCAATATGCTTCAAGGCTCATGATGGGTCTTTTTTAACCAGCAGAATATTTTTAATGAAGAAATGCTATGTGGTTTCACCAAAGAACAGAGCACAGGGGGAAGGTCCTGGTATTCCAGCCACCTGGAACAAACCCCACAGCACCAGCCATTCCTCCTCTGCATGCTCCAGCAGATGTTGGATGCTCTCTGCTGGGTCACACCACCTTGATTTTTGCTGCTCTTTTGGAAGTTTTGAATTAATATTTAAGGATCTTTCCTTAAACAAAGGAGAAAGGAGATTGGAAGGTGCAAAATGCTCCTTGCCTTTATTAAGCCGCAGTTGCCAGCTAGGGCAAGGCTGGGAATGATGTCAGCTCGCTGGTGCTTTAACACAACAGGGCTCTTTCCCCACAGCATTTCTCCAGCTAAGCAGAACTCAAAGATTTCCTTCTCCAGCAAACACCTGAGCTGAAGTGATTCACCCACTGCATCAGCAACTGGCCCAGATCTCTCAGCCCTCAAGCCAGACCTACAAATATTACTGAAATAGAGTGAATTTTCCTTCCATGGCTTCTAAAAAAGGTCTGTTCACGTGTATTTTGCAGAAAAAGTAGCCCTCTGCCCTTTTGCTTTAGGGCAGAGGAGGGAATGATTGGGGAAAAGGGTATTTGTAAGACTAGCTACAAAGCAAACTCATTTTTTCAAGCTCATGAAACATTATAATGCATCCTTCTCTAATCAAATCACTTTTCATTTTTTCAGCCTGACTTCCTTCAAAAATAACGCATACATGATCATGGTGTGCATGAGCACGCATCCCTAATCACTTTTGAATGAATTAGTTGTTTTCAGCAGGATTTGAGAGAGAGGTAGGATTTTCCAAGCTGCCACATTGCTTTAAGTTTTGCAAAAACAGGCAAAACGGGTAGAAAAGAGCTCCCAGAGCCTAGAGTACTGCAGCATGTGCTGACCTCGCACTGGGCACCAGGAAAGGGCATTATAAAGCCAACACAGCCAAGGGATATACATCTTGAGCACTTTTAAAAGACATAGCACCAGTCAAGAATTGAACAGCCTTCAAGGCATGGCACTCAAGAGAGCAAGACAGGACAGCCAAGAACTTCAAAGGAAGCCTACAAGCAAAAGTACTATTAACTTTAACTAAATGCTGGGCTGGACACTCCTCTTACACCCATGTAATCATTTCTTTCAAAAGAGCGACTCCTGACATCCCCCACGGTAATCCCCAGATCATACAAATCCGCTCTTTATTGCCTGCATAGTGCTGTTGGAAATCAATAGGATTACTCAGAGTGGTAAAGTTAAGCACCTCTGAAAGTGTTTGCAAGATTGAGGCCTAAGGCCTGGCCTGGGCACCACTTTTGTGCTTGAAGGACTGGTTCACTTAAAGGTTTGGGCTTTTATTTTTAAAGAAAGAGAATAATTAAAAGCCATGCAACTGCTCTAAAGTGGACATGTTTTCATTACTATAACAGGACCCTGCACCAGCAGAGCCATTGTGCACCAGCAGAGCCATTGTCAGCGCGGCCGCTCCACCTCTGCTTGCACCTTGGCAGTTAAACCCTCCATGTGGGTAAAACTCAAGAGTTTTGCACTAGGAGTGGCTCAGCAAGGATACACAAGCCCATTCTGAAAGCTGCCCAGATAACTCATCCATGGGAGGCACACGATGGAGCAAGCAGCACATTCTAGGAATATCTGCTCTGGAGCTTGCTAAAAAGTGGGATTTCTTTTCCTCCTCCCCACCCTGCTCCTCATGATTCCCTTCTCATCTCTTTTTCCCAGCCCTAAAGCCTCAAGAAAAAAAAATAATAATAATCCTGAGAATGCAGGATTTCACACATGCAAAATTAAAGATAGTGGAAAAGGCCAAGATTGTTTCACAAGGAGACAAAAGGGAACCTCCGCTCTAAGGAAAAAACAGACATGTCTGGATTGCTAAGAGGTTAAAAAAATTGTCACACTTTCAAAGAAAAAGAGAGAGACAAAAGGCATTAAGAGTAAACAGGAAATCTCGGAAAACTATTTCACTCAAAGTAGCAAACATCTGGAATATATTGTCAACAACTTAGGACCATCAAAGCAACATATTAATGAGGTTAAGAGGCAGCTAGACTAGAGGAGGAGATGGCAGAACACGCTGGCAAAGGAGAGGTGGAGCCCAGATCAACCTAGAAGCAACAAGCTCTGGAGCACAAAGGGCTGTGTTTTCCTCCCTGTCCAATAATTCCTTATCTTCTCCTTGCCCCAGGGTTAAAATAACTTCTACTGATTTTTGTTTCTTTGTGAAAAGCCCGTTGAGTCTGCAAATTCCCAAGTTTAGCTCAGGAAAGCACAAGAACACACAGTACCCTTTCCACCAAGTGGAAGCCTAGGCTCCGTGTCCCTCCCTGTTGCCCTCCAATTTCAGGATTCTCCTCATTTCTATTGTAGAAATATTTCCTAAAGAATAAAAAGAAAAAACTTGTCCCTCTAATCAAAAGGATTTAATAAATATCCCTGTGGATTCAAGAACTGTTTTTTTTTTTTTTTTTTTAAAACATACTCATTTGTTTTAAAGTAATTCAAGACAGGCTGAAGCACACCTTTAAAGATGTCAAAAAGCAGTAGGCATAGATGAACTAAGAGTATAAGAAGGAAACAGTTTAACATGACTTATCCCTTAATATCCAGATCCCTCCTTAGAGGGGATAATCAAAAAGCTTTGCTAGCTCCTGGTCAAAAGAGGAGAACCATCTCCCATCTCCGCCTGGGCTGTTATTAATTATTGAGCAATGGAACACTTATAAGACAGTAGAAGAAAGCAGAAGGAGAAAATAAATCCTCCAAGTCCCCCTACCCCTGCCACTTAATTCAGCAAACCTGAGGATTCAACACAGCATCAATACAGAAAGGGCAGTAAATACACACAAACCATAAAAAAAAAACACTAGAAGAGAGAGAATAATAAAACACGCACTTACCTGTCTGCAGCTCCAACAACCACCCAGCCCTCAGCCAGCCCTACAGAAGGGAAGATGTCTTGAAGTTACAGCTCCCCAAGAAGACCCTTTTAACAACCAGCTTCGTAGGCATTTGAGAGTCCACCCAGGCCTCCATGGCTCATCTCACAACACAGGGCCAGCTGTGCTGCTCATTAGCAGCTGAGCACCAGGTTCCAAGGAGCTGAGGCCTGATTGTCTACACCTGCAAGTGCTCCTGCTCCTTTCAGACGATAACGTGGCCTCCCTGGATTCTCCATAAGCCAGTCCCAGAGGGAGAGCTGGTGGGCACCTGACCCCACGAACCACTTGCCTGTCTCATGGCACCAGGACCCTGCTTCTCACTGTACCACTTGTTATGAATTCCACAGAGACCCACAACAATTCAACCACCCAAAGCCTGTATTTTCTGTGCTTTGGACCCAAGAGAAGGCCATGACACCAGGGCTTCAAGGCACCCAACATTTTCTCCTTTCCACTAAAAGGTAACTAGATGCAGCTGTGCAGACAGGCCAGGTGTGCTAATGGGGAACCCTGACACGGTTCAGCTGTGACAGCATCGTGACCAGCACCTCCACTTTGTGCCATGCCACTTTACTTCATATTTAGAGTAGTCTTCTTCATTACATATTAGATAATTATCTCACATCTCTGTTATATTTTGCCTGCTACAAGGGGAAGTAGGCTGTGGAGAAGAAAATATAGTTATAAAGAATGGCAAAGGAGGGATACTGATGTGCATATTCACCCAACAGGCTCATCTTCTAGGTCTTTGTGATAACAGCCCTCAAGCTACCGGAAAACATTAAAAAACATGATCAAGGACAAGTGAAAAGGAAGTTATTACTTCAATTTTCCACCTCACTTCGCCCCAGATTGCAAGATCTGGCCATGCTCGACCAAAAAAGAGCCATTGCTGGCACATGATCAACTTCTCTACCATGTCTTTTTCTTCAAAGCTGCTTTCCATCCAGTCAGCCAGTGACAGGGCATGAGGTTGTTCCTTTCCACATGCAGTATTTTGCTTTTCTTTTGGTTGAACTTTATGAGTCTCCTCCCTGCCCGTTTCTCCAGTTCTTCTGAATGGCAGCGCAATCATCTGGTCTATCAATCACCGCAGCCACTTTTGTGTTGTCTGCAAGCTTGCTGAGTGGTTTCTCCATTCCACCAGCCAGATCATCAACGGAAATGTTAAACAGTATTGGTATTGTATTTTCGCAGAGAAAACTCACACTTCAGGCAATCTGCACCTTTTTAACGTCAATGGAAATTCAAGATGTGTCCTCAGATAACCCATGCTGGCACATTACTGATGGAGCAGAAGCTGAGGGAAATCAGGGCCGTGAATGGCTCAGGGGCAGGAAGAGCAGGCTAGGGAAGATCAGAAGCGAGAGAGAGAAGTCTGGAATAAACTTTTTCCCACATTGCCTAGACACATACATAATCCTCCCTGCTGCTGAATCACAGGGGGTTTTCTGGTTTGTTTGTTTTTTTACAGATAACCCTTGAATTAATTATTCTGTCCTGGCTGGTGCTGGAACTTTATGTCCATGTTGGCATATCATGTTTTTAGAAAAATAGACAAATTTAAGATACTACAGAGAGAAAATAAGAAATATTAGTGTAGAGAAGCTCCCTTTGAGTAAAACTTAGAAGAAAAAAAAAGTATTAAAAAACCTTAAGCAGTCTTCCTCTGTGTTCATTACAAAGAGGATAGAAAGGATGCAATTGGCTCAATTTGCAGACAAAGAGATTTCAGGTAGATAGTAGAGGAGAAAAAAATGCATAAGCAACAAGGCCAGAACTTGAATAAGGTTTCTTTGGACTTGAGGCTATCTAGAAAGAATAGACAGATCAGGCAAACATTTCTACCAGGTATCTTGCCTCTAACCATGACAGACAGGGGAGCTCTGTCATGAGGACTCTTCTCTCTGCCTTTCCTGACTGTATTTCAAAGGCCTCTGTAACCATTTGCAAGGCTTCAGAAAGGTTTACAGGAGTCAACTTGGAAGTGTTGGTGTAGCTAATAAAGAACACTATCAAATCTGCAGGGTTCCTGTGTGTCCTCCTCCCCCTCCTCAATTCAGATCGTGATTTTTTGCAAAAGGATAGACTCTAAAGGGCAATTGCCAGGGTTCATGCAAGTTCAGCTCCCATCTGATGATGCTCTGGTGGGAATCTGTTTTTATGGAAACAACCTCAGCTCTCTGTTCCCTTCAGCTATTTGAATGTGAATTCAAAACTCATAAGTGTAGCTGATGGCTTCATGTCCCCAAATGAAAACTGACTGTCAAGTGCCTTGCTTCAAACTGCTCCCAGAGCACTCATCTAAACACAGCCTAGCTCGGTGTAACCTGCACAGAGGTGTTCCTTGGCTCCATCCTATTTGCCAGCTCCACATTCCTGTCCCATCCATTGCTGTCAGGGAGCAACGACTCCAGCAGACTGTTCCCTTAAAGGACTGGAGATGACACAGCTGGCCATGTAGGGACCAGTCAGGGTGGCATCCCATATTAGCAGCACGGGGCAAGCAGGCCAGAGCTAGCAATGGTAGCCAACTTCAAACACAGGTTCAGAAATGAAACATCCACTTTAGTGCTCTCTCTGGGTCAGCAGTTCCTTTCTTTGCGTGGAAGTGTTGTCACAAGTCACTACATAAAACTCCACTATTACAGGGATATGGATACTGCTTCTGGACACGGGGACAGGAGATGAGATCTGCTATACCAGCACTATGCGTGTCCTTTCTAGGAGCCTTCTCCTTGCAATATTCCCTTGCAAAGGGGGCTGAATATCACATCCCTGAGCCATGTAGATGATAAAGTTTCGCATGTAATTCCTACCACCCCTGACGAGGGCAGAATTTGACTTCTTGTCTTCAAGCTACAAAGACCAAGATGGGAGCAGGAAATAAATGTCTGTTACCTACTCCCAGTGCCTGGAACTGTAGTGCCAGCAACACTGATGCAAAAGGAAACCATTCTCATTTGCTGGTAAAACAGTGGAAAGATGTTTTTCTTTGGTTTTGATGCCTTTTTGCCTCCCAAGCAATATGTGCGTGCCTCCCATGCAGAAAGTGTTCATGCAATATTCCACATAAGCAGAATATGTCCAGTTCCTAGAAGCCCAAGTAGCAGAAACTGTAGCCCATTCTAGAATCTGCACTGATATCGGGTCTTAAATGTGAGTGTGCTTTCATGTGTAACCCAGGTCTTTTCTTTTCTTTGTCCTTAGGCTTTTGAACGACCTTGTGTGAAACTCATCCTTTCAGCCTGTCCCACATCTGTAAAACAAGAATCGTGACCAACCAGTGAAAGAACTAGGTGCTTTTGTTACTTCATGGAACTTCCCTACATATAATAAAGGTATCTCTGAAGAGGGAAAATCAATATTAAAGGTTTCTAACAGAGCTTAGGTAATTCTGTTATAACAAAATAGGAATATTCCACTATTTCCATTCAATTATACCAAAGCCAATGAGCCGAGCAGCTTCTGAAGCTGACCACATCACTAAGATGGAGAAGGTATCTTGCATATTCACAGGAGCCTAATATTGTTTTATTCACACTTTCATTGCTAGGGACTGTGAAACAGAACAGAATTCTACTTCCAAAGTGCTTTTTCTGGTGCAATAAGTTAGAGGATTTCTCAATTAGCACACGGAGCCTATGCATAAAAGACGAGGTTAAGCAACACTGCAGTGTCCAATGGGTCATCTGGTGAACATTAGGAATGTCAACAAATCATGAAAGCACCAGTTCATCAAGAAAATTCCATTTCAAACCACTGACAGGAAAAAAAAGATGGGAAAATTTGACAAAATCGGCATTTTCAGTTTTTATAAAATAGGAGCCTTAAATAACTTTAATTTCAATTGTTTATTGATTCTCTTCTGATGACCACATGGCTTCATATACTTAATGTTTATTCCTTTGTCTTGCAAACAAAAGCGCTTTGAAATAATTGGGTGCCTGGGCTCATCACAGGAGAAGCTCAGCTCTTTCCTCTTAGTCTTTCTCCTCACCGTGGGTGATAACGTAACAGAGGTTCTTATAGTCAAGATTACCAGAGACATCTGGAGGGAAAGCAGCAAACATCTGGTTGATCTGCCAAGCAAACAGGAGATAAACATTACAAACATGAGACTGGGGGCAGCAACATGTATGTACTGCTTTACGTTTTCTACTCAGTTCCTCTTCCTTCTGCCCTCATCTGTTAACTACTGTTCAAGTTTTTTCCTCAGTTTCAATGAAGTTGAAAGAGGAATCAGGACACAACTAGTTAACATAGTCCTGTTAG
Source organism: Nothoprocta perdicaria (assembly GCF_003342845.1). NCBI lineage: Eukaryota > Metazoa > Chordata > Aves > Tinamiformes > Tinamidae > Nothoprocta > Nothoprocta perdicaria. The sequence continues at coordinate 1,308,956 of NW_020455082.1, forward strand.
AATCCAGAGAAGTTCCCTGTCAAAAAAAAAAACCCCAAAAAATCCACCACCAAAACACCCTAAAGTCCAGGTAGATCCTGACCAAATAATGGATTCCTATCAGCTCTGCAGCCTGCTCCTGCCATGAACAAGGCCCGCTCTGAACCTCATCTTCTAAAAAGAAAGTCCCTCTACATTCCTCCTGGGCAGCAGAATCCATGCATCATTCCACACAAACCACAAAGTCAGTACCTCATTTCAGAACTCATTTCAGATTTCAAACAAAATAACTCTCACAAGAAATGGAAACCAGATCACAGTCCCTGCCCAAACCCATTTGAACTCTAGTAAATTCCTTGCCCAGCTCACCATAGGAAAGAACAGCAAGAGATAGGCCACGCTTATACTTGGATGGAAATCCAAAGAATCTGTTTGACTTTTGATTTAGCCATGGAACCATCCAGAAGAGATGCTTTGAATTGCTCCTAATTGCTGGAGCATCAACCTTCTCGCAGGCCAGGCTTGAGCTGAATTCATGCATTTCAAGAGGGACAAATGCTTATTGCTGAATAATAGTTAGAGATTTATTCCTATTTTAAATAAGGCAGAAGGTCCTTACCTCTTCTTGACTGAACCGGTCTGCCTGTGTCATAAGCATTTCTTTGATGCTGTTCAAATGAAATGAAACGACCTGATTAGAGGGTGATAATGGCACATGACAATTCAGATGGCAAGATCTCTCCTGAAGTTGCGTGAGAGGAAATATGTGTGACCGCATAAATTAGAGCTGTTAATCCTTATGTGATATTATAGGAGATTTTTCTGTGGACACCCATCAGTGTCAATGCCTCGCTCTGTCAACTTATTTTGCTTTTCTGACATTTTGTAGCGCTTTAAAATTGTTTAAGGTTATTACTCCAACTGTAATACAGTAATTTGGTATGCTTATCTTAACCTAAAATGGTAGGTTTTCTGACTTGCTGTTTAAAGTTGAGATCACTTAACAAAGCCAAAAGACAGAATATTTCCTGTAAAATCTGAGGATGAAAGGAACAGAGCATGAAATGAGAAAGAGGACTTGAAAGGAAGCTCCAGCAGCTATTCCAAATCATCATCTGAGAATCCCTTTATTTGCATGCAGGCGTTCCCAGAGGAGACTGTAAAACTGCGTGAGACCCGTTGTATTTCATGGTACAATGTCTTGATCTGGAGTTGCAGAACTGTAACGAGGGCCTTATCCCACACGCAATCTGCATCCCATGCAATCACATCAAAGAGAAGAGTTTGGGGGCAGACCCTCAGCTGAGTTACTCTCTATTTCCAAGCTGGTTGCGGGAATTCAGCTGAGTGTGGGACTTTTTACCTAAGTTTTTAGGTGAATAGAAAAGCTAGAAACACTGACTGCCGCTTCCAGTCTAACCTCCTCTGGATAAAATATCTTAATATTTCACAGCTACTCACTTACTGAGGGCAGAACATGTGCAATATGCTAAAACACTCACCATTATGAGCACACGTGTACCACATATATACTCCTTTCACTCATAATTTCCTCTCCCTGTAGAAGACTATCTATAGTAATCCTAAAGAATTTACATTCACCCTGAAGAGGCAGACTGTCTCTTTTTGTTATTGCCAAAGGTATTTGTATATTAGCAGTTCTTTTTTTTTCAGATCAGTAAAACAGATTACAAATTAGTGATAACAGATGTACCGTCTGGTGGACAAAACCAAAAACTGAAACAAATCAAGTAAAGAAACCTGTTTTAGTTTGCAGCTTTGAGAAAGGGCTGCTTTTCAGGGGGGCTGGCAATGAGGAGCATGTGACAACTCTTCTGAAAACAGCCCTTTCTGCTTTTTAAAGAGAACATTTCACAACAACTATTTATAACAGAAATCTTGCCTGCACAGGAACATCTTTATATGAGCAAATTTCACCTAATATGCATGCAGATATTCAGGCAAAATAGTAAAGCAGCTTCCCTATCTGCTCCTGCAAAGTAGGCATCTCGAGTGAAACAAGCCATACAGATAAAAGTGCAGTTTTGATGGCAGAGCTAACCCCGGTACTTCCTCATATCTCAGACACACACACTGGTTTTCCACAACAAAGACATTTCACCATTTGCATAAGCGCCATCCCTACTTCTGAATCTCTTTCCCATTGATGTGAAGTGCTCCTTTGTAAGGACAGCAAGGGAAATCTAGAAAGGAAGTTTCTGCGTAACAAATACAGACCTTACCAGAAAGGACAAGGGCGAAAATATTCATGCAAGCTGGGGGAAATACTCTGAATTCATACACAGAGCTTAAGCTGGGGTGCGTATTCTCCCTGCATTACTTTCCCATGTTCTTTTCTTAGCAAAGTCTTCCTCTCTTTCTCTCACATTGACAGTTTTGTCGTCATACCCAGGTCATTTACTATGGAATTGCACCTCTGAAGTGGAATTCTCCAAAGTGCTGTGGTTTCAGGAGCTCCAGGGATCATTCCCATCAGCATAAATTGATTATTGGGCGCATGTGCACTAGGACAAACTGCATTAACAAATGTAAATAGGAAGTGTGATACAGGAAGGTGCTTGATGAATAGAAGGAAGCACTTGCAACAGTTTTGTCAGAAGTCACAAACTTCATCACAAATAGCACTGGATTAAAAAGAGCTCTGAGTGCTATGTGTATTCCATTCACATGTTTAAAATATTTAAGGGAAAAGATCAAATGTCTAATTATAAACTTTTGATGCATAGCCCAGTAGGCTCTGGCACACTCACAAGGAAGAAGGACTGAGTTAAGGACCCATGCACATTTTCCGTTATTTATTTTATAGGGAAATGAACACTCACAATTTCCAAAGCTAGATTGTGTACTTTCTTCTTTCTTTGTGTATCTCTTTTTTTCTTTTTGAAGACTGTTCCTCCAAAAAAAATCAAAGACTTCTGGGCAAAAAGAAAGAATCCTGCTTTGTCTTGATGTGGTGTCAAAATGCTGTCTCTTGTCCTAGCTAACGTCAGTTGCTTCTACAGCTACAAACCTTTTGTTGCCATCCTGTATTTTAACAATAATTTTTTTAAATGATCTGTGAAATCTCAGGGCACTTTGTTTTCTCCCTATTTTCTCCCTATGGCTGAGCCACACACAGTGCTGTCTTGGAGCAAACCAGGTGATTTCTAGTGAGCAAAGCTCTACACTTATGATGGGAAACATCACCCGCTCAGCCAACTTGATTTCCAAAAGTCAAGAATACATTTAAACTCCCTGGGCCCCATATTCATCTGGTACAAATCTGCAAAGTTTTATTGGCATCGGCATTAACCACAGTTGCTGTTGGCCTGACTCACTTTGTCCAACGAATGAATGGCGTTTAACACTGAGTCATCTAACCTTTCCCAAAACTATTCCGTTTACGCCAGCTGCAAATTGAACCTAGAGCATTTTCTCTTTTTGACATCATGCTATAGGAAGGAGTTTATGTGTGGTATAATGACGTAGAGTACCAAAGCCTGTCATCAAATTTGGAAGAGAGTTATAAACTCCTGGAGCTTCTGGAAAGGTTAGAAGACTCCATCCCGACTACCATCAGATGGACCGAGTGAGTCATTTCCAGACTAGAGGTGAAAACACATGGAGGGAAGAGACATAAAAATTCCCAGAAGGATGTTAGCTCCATGAGCCTAAAGAGAAGTACTGATTAAAAGGTCAACGTGGCTGGTTTGGAGAGAAATATTCCAGGATTTTTAATATAGACAAATATTATTTATCAGCATTAACTGTCATATTGAAAGGGCTATGTGAGCCAACATGAAAATTATTGCAAAACTTTCAAATGTCTAAATTTTGGAAGCATATGAATAGAAGTTAAACCTCAAAGACATTCACGGAATTGATTTAATGGTTTGTTCTGTAATGATCAACATTACCCTCGGGTCTAATAAGTAAACATTATGCTCTGTTGTGGTGATGAACTAAAACAATTGTCTAATGCTTACTGTGCGGGGGGGTGGGGAACAAGGCTGACCTTTTCCATCCAGGAAGAAAAAGTATTTCTCTCTCATCTTCCCTTTGGAGTCTGATTTTGCATTCCTAATTTGCCCCAAACTCAAACTGGCTTCAGTGGGGCTGCCAGCATCCAAGGAATGTAGAGTTGGACACAGGGTGGCAAGCTGCAGATTTTGTGTGCAGCATCCTGTTACAGATAGTGATGAGAAATAAAGCATTTCATGGTTCTTGTGGCATTAGAAGGTTATATTTTATGGTTGTGATTTGACTGCCGTGTGATCTGGTCTGCCTGGCAGAGGATAAATTTTACTCCAGTTGTTTGAGTCACTTCTAATAGACTTCTCTGACTCTTCCTCCCAAGTTCTTTTGATAGTGTTGCTTCTCTTTCCCTCCAAACAGGAAGATTGTTAACCCACTGTTCCTTCCAAATGTTTGCTCCAGCCTCTTACTAGTTCTTTAATTAACTTGAAAAATCTTTGGGAAAAGACTGTTTCGTGTTTTTTGTTATGGGTGGGACTCTCACACCAGCTGGGAACTAAAGTACCACTGTCATTGAAATGTATATGAACAGTGAGAGGAAATATTGTACAGGAATTTACTATATTTAACTTGCATAAGACATCAGTAATTGCAGATAATGTCCTGGAAAACTTGACCTCCCATTTTCTGGTAACAGTCTTAGGGTTCATTTATCACAGGACTAGCAGAATCCCTTGATGCACATACTGTTGTTTAACTCGTCAATCCCTAATTAGCTACCTATATGTAGGGTGCTTTATACAACATATCTCAACTGGCTGCTGCTGTAGAAGTATAGACCCCAAATTCATTGCGGAATTTAAGCATATACATATATCTAGGCAAATAAAGCCTGTCACTGGAGCTGCAAGTCAGACCTCGTCCACTGCCCTGATTTGAAATCGTTTATCTCATTTACCCTGTTTACACCATTCTGGCAGCATAATGAGGTTTTAAGTTTGTATGATTATCATTTAAAGTCTCTTTAGCAAGCTTTGTTGTTTTAACAGGTTATGAATACAAATTAGACCTGCCTCCTTATTTAAAAAATAGTTTAGGGAGCTATACTGGTAATAATTGTTGTATTATTAATAGTAATACTTGATTTGGCATCCACAGTATCTACTCAAATGTAAAGCAAATTATTGGCTAGATACAGAAGGCTCAAGCAGTAAACACATATCAGAGGAAACGTCCTCACTAAAACCATGTCCTAGAATTAACTGATGACTTTTTTAAAAAGGAGACTAGCCTCCCTATTTTAGTCAAGCATTCTCAGAGTTAGGCATCAGACATTAATTTTAATCTTACATATGGAGTTAATCTCCAAAGAGTCATGTGCTGATTTATATCCAGACCTTCAAAAAAGGCTATCTAATGGCCTACATGTGATTATATTTCCGTTGCCTCTTGCAGTGACTGAAGACAATAACATCTCTTTTTGGTATACAAATATATTCATACAATAGAGTAGTATTTTAGCTGAGGCTTACAATGCTAACTGCTTCTCTCTCCACCAGTTCCTCTCCCTCTTAAAATACTGTAAAAAATATAGCCTTTAAATGGTCCTTTAAACTGCGCAATTATTATTATTATTATTTTAAAAGGATTTGAAATAAACTTACTAGTCTGCCTTTATGTGGCCTTTTCCTTCTGGGTCGAAAATCTTAAAAGCATTCAGAATGGTTTCTTCTGGGTCCGTGCCTAAAATTAATGAAATATAATTTAGAAGCCAGGTTGTATTTCTACAGCTGCCAAATACTTGCTAGGTAATTGCGTTCACTTGAAAACAGAGCAAAACGGAGAATACTGCAGTTGTAGATTTGAAGACAAAGGTTTCTCGAGACGGCAGCATTTGTCATGTCAGATAAACAATAGAGGTGAATAGTTCAATGCTCAGAAGCTTAAAAATAATAACTCGTATCTATTCTATGTCTGCAGGAGAGAAAACTTCCAGGAACTGGCCTCCAATATCAGTACCCAGAGGATTAGTGGCTTTCCGAAATGAAAATATAACAAACTATTTCCCTGACTGGCTTCCTTTAATCCTGTACTGTATGTTCCTTGTAAAAACACTTTTTGATGTTACTTGTTCTTCGCTATATAGAAAAGAGGTTATTTCCTCCCACTAAAGGAAATGGAGCTCCTCATAAAATCCAACTGTCAGTGGAATGCGGTGGAAACAGGATGACCAATTTAAAATGGTGATTTGCACTTATGTTCTGTAGTGCACTTCCCCTTAAGGATCTCTTCATTAAGTAAGTGTTACTTACAGAAACAGGATGGTTTAAAGCACTAGACACCAGCTCCAAGATTTTGCTTCTCTTCATAGCTGGGCCACAGATTTTGGCTTTAGTTTCCTTGCTCCTTTGTTCATTGCAATAAAATGATAGTGATATTCTTACTTTTCTTCCACCCTTTATCTATCTCATCTTTTTAGACTGCAAAAAAAAAAAAAAAAAAAACTTAGGGATAAGCTTTTGCAGTGCTTTAATCTTGATCGGAGTTTCTAAGTATTCTGTAATATTGCAGATTCTGAGTATTCTCACAGTATTGAACCCCACTGAGATAATATAGTATATACCCAGGCTGATGTATACCCAATATACTGTATTTCTGACTAATTTTTAGTATTTTATAATGTGATGGTACCATAATATATATCATTATTCATAAAAATAAGAAATCAGATTTGCAAACAGGTAATTTGAGCTATGGAAAATTAAACCACTTAATGCATTGGATGAAGAATTTTTGAAAATGCAATTAAAAGTGGCTAACTATTCTGAGGATGTCAATTCTAGCGTGTTATGTTTCAAAGTTTGACTGATGTAGAATTAGAACAGAATCCAGGCAGGTTGCTTGCCCTAATTGCTATATACAATCCTGACACCTCCTCAGTCCTCTTCGTTTAAACATTTTTGCGAAGACTAGTAGGAGCACCTAGGCAGATATAATGGTCAATAATCCAAAATATGACCTCCTTCTCATTACACATTGTCCAGGTATATTCTACCAGACTGCAGGCGGTGTGTTCCAACTACAGTGATGATCAATACAACAAGTGTTGATATTTAATGAGTGTTTTGAGTGTCCTGTGAAGAGAAGCTTCTTCCAGCTCCAAGGAAGGGACTGCATTTTAAGTAGTTACCACTGTGTGGGGGATTTCTTCTTTTTTTCCTTACTGTGTTTTACATTTTCTGCTCTGTCATATCCTTGGACATTGGCTTTGAAGAGCAGCAATGCAGAAGGCATTCTTTATTGATTAGCTGGTAAATAAAGTGGTTTCTTTGATGTGCAGCATCTCTGTTTTCTGTACAAATTGTATTATTCTGACTCCCTGAAGATACAGCTCCATGTGGTTGGCATTAACATAAACTGAGTTTTGTTAGCTGTTCATCTGGCATCGTAATCTCAATATACAAAGCTAAAGCTCATCCCCAAAATCCCAGCTTCCCCTTTATGACAAAAATCAATTATAGCACAACAAATTTTACTTAGAAAGCACCTTTCACCAAATTCTCTGAGTGGTACTTAGCTAATAAAAAGTGTTGCAGAATTGCCATATCCACTTCCTCCAGCCCTTTCTCTCTTTCTAATTGCACTACAAAGGCTCTTCATCCCAATTAGCTTTGATTGGGAATGTGCAGTCTTTTGGCTCTGCTTCCTTTGCATGACAAACCCAACCAGAAGGGCATGACAAGCACAGCTGCGATTTTCCCTTCACCAAATGGAAATTTTAAAAAACCTCCTCCTCTGCTGGTAGCCAACAGGAAACCTGCAGACAAGAGGGGTTTGCTTCCCCATTCACCTTCCTGTGCTGGCTCCAGTTTTAAGCCACGCAATTGGCAGGGTTGGACTCTCTGCCAGCTTCAGCAATTGTAAGAGACAGAAGAGGGAAGAGTAGAAAAGAAGAACAACTCATTTTCATGCACTGTGTGATTCACAAGCTTCAGGAATGGACAGGAATGTGTAGCAGGGCACCCCACCAAAAATAGTCACGTATGTCAGAAAGAAGATTACAGCGACTGCCATTACCTGGAAAGATGATACCTGGAAAGTAAAGGTGCAAGTACCACTGCGATCAGGATAACCAATGTGTGGGCAACAGCAACTCCTCCCCGAGTCCATCTAGAGCCTTCTCCATTAGCTCTTCTACTTCTCAGACAGGCTGTATTCCTTAGCAGGAGCTCTGTTCTTTGAGGACATCATTTACTAGTTATTAGTTCTCCCTTTCAGACCTTTCTACTTTCTATTCTAAGGGTAAAGAGCCTTTCATTGAAATTGTGCTCAGCAGTATAAAACCTGAGCCCAGTAGCAATGCATGTTTTTCTAAGAAGATGAGAGTGGGATTTTTTTTTCCATTTTTCTGTTCATTTTATTTGTATCAGCATAATTGCTACCCCAAGAAAAAGAAAAGGGGGAGGCAAGAGAATCAGATTGTGTTAGTTACTTTAATGGACTTCTGGGAAGTGCTTGGCTAAAGCCTGAAAGCACCAGAGTGAGGCAAACTACCTTGCTCTGAAGATCAAGGCTTTCACCAATCTCTAATGCATATATGAAGATGATTAGAAGTTCCGCTTGGTCTCATGCTTCTTCTCTTGTAGTTTTCAGTCATGTATAGCATATATCATATGCTATAGAATGTAGTATCTATATTTTCTATTATTCTTACTATGATCCCTACATATTCTGTGGCACCAGGCCAAATTCCTCTTCCCTCCTCTGTTCACTGAGTCAAGTCCACTGAGATTAAATCAGCACTATTTATCCTCTAATTAGGAATTACACCACCAAATCTTCATCCAGCAAAGCCAACAGCAAAATTACCACTGCTCCCAAGTCAGGCTAGCACTGTGGCTTTGGGTTACAGTTAACACACAAGAAGAGTGAAGGCCACGCTGCTCCTAGAGCTCATTCATATCTTGTAATTACACAGAAGGCACAGAGGTTGAGTAGGTGTAACAAGCTAAAGAAGTACCAAAAGCTTTATTTGTAGAAATACCAGATTTAAACCAGCTAACTCTGGTGATACCAGTACAGTATGAGCAACAAGGACTTCAGCCTGGGGACTTATATATGATGAATAACTCATCTGCGCTGGGCTCCTGGCTACCATGACTTCATTACTTTCTGGACCTGAATGTGCCACTTTCATGTTAGCTTATGCAAGCCAAAATCGCAATTTTGAAACGTCCTCTAGACTGTCCCCTAGTCTTTTCATACCTCAGGTCTGTCTGCAGAAATGGAGATCACTCCTTGCCTCTGAGCATTTTTCTGTGGATACATTATTATAATTTGCAAGGTGCTGAGATATTTCAGTGTTGAGAATCTTTGACAGATACCTCTTCAGTTCCCCCAAGGTACTTACCTTTCAGCTTTTCCCCAAACATAGTAAGGAAGACAGTGAAGTTAATGGGACCTGGCGCCTCCTTCACCATTTCTTCTAGCTCTTCATTCTTGACATTCAGACGACCTGCAGCAGAGATCATTTTTCATAATAAATCACAAATTGTGTTTCAAAAAATGATTCCTATTCATCTCCTCCCACTGGTGAGCTCAGAGCTCTGTGCAGCTTCACTAATAACACGGCAGAACGCAACTCTAGAGAACTCTGATGTAAAACACACAGGCAGAATTGGCTCTAAGATCAAACGCTGAGAGAGGAGTAGGAGGGATAACTAACACAGACCTGGTCAGCAGTGTCTGACAGAAGAAGAAGCCACTTCCAAACGAATTGTGGGGTTTTTTTTTTAACCTCAGGTGAAATACTAGTCCCACTGATATTAGTAGCAGAGCCGAAAGTGACTGAAGTGGATCCAGTGTCTCAGGCTTTGCCCTCTTGTATTTTAAGATGCCTTTATGAGCACAGAACGGTTCAGGAATTCTACCTTTTCCCCATCGCTGTTCCAGACTATTGATGAGAGTTTAGAACCTGGCACCTCTGCTCAAACTGAGTGGTAATTTGCTGTGATTTTACTTAATAGACATTCAAGGGTTTCCCTGAATGGGAAGAATACCAGAACTTGGCCTTAAGAAATAAATACTTCAGGACAGCAGTAGCTACAGGCCGAAGTTTGAAAACCTCCTTGTCCCAATAAAGAGCTCAGGAGCTGCTGCTCTTTGCACTGACTCTGCTGGAGCCTGATTCCACCCCAGGGAGCACTAAAGATTCTTATCAAGCTCTTTTTAAAAAGATCCAGATGGCAAAAGCCCAAATGCCTACATCACTGTTCAAGTCTCAAATGTTGCAACAAGGATACAGCTCAAAGTTTGGGATCATGAGCATTTTGAGTTTTCCTTTGCTTGGGAAAATTTTCTTTAATCTGCCTGAGGTTGGCAGAATCACGATGCACATGCAATGGGCAATACTTAATCTCATGACACGCACATACCACCCTCTGCCAGGGCACATGGACACAGAACCTCACATGAAGTCTTCCTACTTTGATGTCGGCAGAAGGACAGTTAGTCCATGACAGGAACATTAATTGTAGATATTGCATGGCTCCTAGACGAAAAAGGTACAGCTTGGGAAGCCTGGATTCGCAGGCAAATCAGAAATGCCTGACACAGACCCCTACTTGGGTGGGCTTTTTATAAAGTGGTTGAAGGGGAGGGAACAGTGCTTATGGAGAGCTGCCAAGTACACAGCACTGTAGCACCCACCCGTAAGGCCCAGAGAGGCCTTCATTTAATTTCTGGAAGAGGTTGCTTGGTAAACTTCCCAGGTGGAGGTATATAGTCTAGACAGCAACCTCTATAAACGACGAGGATCAAACTGAACAAATTTCCTTTTCCTTCCTATGGATCTCTTGAATCCCACCACTCTAATTCTAATCTGAATCTTTCTTACATGCTTGAAATTTAACTGCTCTTCTCTTACTTTTAATTATTTATTATTACCAGTTTACCTAGTGCAGCAAATGTGTCTCTCAAGTCTGCTTTGTCAATAAAGCCATCCCTGTTCTGATCCATGATGGTAAAAGCCTGTTGGAAGAAAAGAGACAATTTATTGCAATTGCCACCTTGCACTGGACAGTGCTGCAATCACACATACCTGTCCACGGGGCCAGATATTGGTATGGTAGGGAAGAATATTTAACAACCTTTGATTCATGATTCATCCATGTCACATTGCTCTGATTTCCTCACTTTCAACATATTACTGTATCTTGGCAAGGGACTTAATTAAACCCTCCCAAACCTCTTCTTGCTAAATTAATGCTCAGTGCAGCATAGAACTGGTCTGAAGCCAATGCTGGCAGCTCAAGCCATTCAGGCCTTAACCCATACAAGTTTGGAGCAAGGAAGCTCTAGTCATGGGTTACTCCGTGTGTTTTGAACTTTTCCCATATCCCAGCCCTTTGTTCAGCCACCATAATCTGTAAAACATTTAATTACTGGAGATATCCCTCTACCATTAAACTAAACTCAGCTTCTTCTGGACCTTAAACAAATGCTTCACCAAAGTAAAGCAAAATTTAAAAGATTACACAGAAATTTATGCTTTATGGTATTATTTATTCAAAGTTTGTTTCCCTTTCCAATAAATTGTGCCCTTCAGATGCTACTAATTGCTCTCTGAATGACCTTAATGTGTTGACCTTAAATACTTCTTGTCAGGCAAAATTCAACTTTTGATTACGATTAAGCTTATTCTATTTTCAGGCAACGCTGAATTTATGTGCTCTATCCACTGTTTATCCAGCTCCCTAACTGTCTATCTACCTATTTGCATGTCTGTCTATTTGCTGCCATCTCACTTTTCATGTTTCATTGGTTTTGAAAGATCTTAATGACCTGAATTTCCCCTGAACATACTAGGAGGAATATTAGTAGAACCAGGCATGTCTCTCAAGATGGTTATCTGTCTGACATATACATCAATATAAGAGTGTATCTTTGCAACAACCAGGAAACATTTTATTTCAGGATTCTTATGAAAGAAATATTCCCCTAAGATTGCAGCCAGGCCATTGAAACTGCTGGAACTTTTATTTTTTTTAAATTTTAAAGTCTGCAAGGTGCACTTCTTTCTATGGCCATATTATATGAACACATCTTCATGTAGCTTTACCTCCAGCTTCTTAAAACGGCTCCCTGCTTACATTTCAGTTTGCCCGTGTGGTTACCCGTAGTTCATAACCCTTCATTTACCTGCCAAGCCATCACCAAATAGAAAAATTAAGCCTACCTCTTCAGAGCTGCCCTCCTTCTTTTTTGGGGGGGCTAATTAAGCATCCCCACAATTTGGAAGCAAAACAGAAAGAAATATGAAGACCAAAGCAGAACTTTACAAGTTTGCAGAAGAAAGGAAGAGGTCTAGAGATTTTTTTTGTTTTAATGAGTAAACTTAACACAATCACAATGATGCAAAACATTTCCTAATGAACTTGTTGAGATCTCTGGATGAAATTATGCTGGTCAAAAACAAAAATAAAACTGGAAGATCATACTTTTGAGATGGGAGCTGGGAGAATAGTGTTAGGTATATTCCCATTAACTGTCAAGAAGGTCAACAGTTTCAAATAATTTACTTGAGCCATATTTACAAATCTTGGCATGGATTTTTAGTCTCATTCACCAATGAGCTCTACTGCTGTGACTCTTTATGAATAGTTGAATGCCATATGTACAGAATGTACAGTACATATTTATCATATTGGATTTTACCTTGGATATGTGTGGCCAGGCTTATGTGATTGGTCATAACTAACCAACCACTCAAAATGCAATAGCAAAGAGTTAACAAAAGTGAAAAAAATGCATAATTTGTAATGACAAACCAATGGAAATATGATGGCCTCATGGGCATTCCAGAATCAGAACAAGAGTGTAAATTCATCAAACAAATGATCTTTCTTTAATTATACATTGGCTTTTATACCAGCCCATTACATTTGCCTCCTTACAGGTAACCAATGAAAGAATTCACAATGCCTGGGAATACCGAATTCTTTGGGGATGGGAAGATGATTACTTAGTTCACCTCAGCATGTTGTTTTCTTTCATGAGAATTACAGAGCAAGCAGACTGAGGGCTTCTTGGGGCTTTTGTTTCTAGTGTCGGGGCACAGAAGAATATTTTCTATTGCTGTTGTGGAGTAGTCCACTAATTAAAGTCCTGGTTCAATAAAGCAACTCTATTCAGAACAACACTTGGGCACTTAAGATGACTCTTATTAAAATACCACTTAAACTTAACTTTAAACATGTGCTCAAATGTTTTCCTGAATCAGGGCTAAAGTAGATGAGATAATAATTTTACATTTTGTGGACCTTGGGGGCTTTTTAAATAAGCCTAAGGTTTGAAGCAGGAGAGTTAGGGAGGGACAGAATGAAGGAATGAAAGAATGAAGGAAAGAACAAACAAACACACAAGGAAAATGATATACCAGCCAAAACCACAGAGATGATTCAGAAAACAACTGTGTGTTCTATTAAAGCAGATGGAGAATCGAATAAAGATTACAAACAAAACCTATGTTACCCATTAGCAGTGATGGGACATGATAGGGAACAGCAGAACAGTGACCAACCTCTTTGAACTCCTGGATCTGTGTTTGTTCAAACATAGAGAATACATTGGAACCACCTTCTATCTTCTTCTTTGCCTTTTTTGGAGCCTGTAATATAAATAAGAAGATCAAGTATGTATTGCCTTGTCTGTTAACGACCTATGAAAACAAACTCCATCTTTAATTGACGGTAAAATACATACAGTCAAGTAATGTGAGAGGATTGTGTTTTGTCGTGACAAATTTTTTTCAATCCTCTATAAATAAATATATATGTATAGCATAGAAAAATGCTGGTTTCATTACAGATAATCTCTTGTAAAGAGTTTCTGCCACTGCCTTGCTGAGGACTAGAAGCTGGCCACTCAGAGAAACAAGGACAGCTTTTCACCATGCTGCCTTGGAAGCAGTGTGGGACCCGAAGTGTGATGTGGAGAAGCACAACTGGGCCACCACTTGTGCCCTGCCGACAGCAGCCCCTGCCAGAGCCCCGACTCAGTGCCCTGCTCCCCTCTGCTCTGCTCTGCTAGGGGAGCAGTGGCCTGGGCACACTGTGTCACTTGGAGATGCTGACACTCCCGTGCCTGTTCTTCTCAAGAAATCCAAATAATTCAGGTAAGTGGCTCCGGGAATTCTCAGCTGCTGTGCAGGGGGAGGTAGCCAGGCTCAAAATGAGGCACTGTATGAAGACTCAGCTAGGGAGCTATAAAGAGAAAATTATATCCTTTCCTAGTGACACAGAAATGTTTAGAAGTCTACTCTATCTGGACCAATAATGCCCTATGTTGCCTCACTAGACTAGACAACTATATTATCTTCAATAAAGAACTGGTCACGGTTTTACCTCCAGGTTATAGTCTGAGGGCTAAGGCACAGAAAGACTGGGGAGAGAGCTGTTGATTTTATTTAAAAACCCAACATCCACTGCAAATGAATCAGAACTAAGCATCACTATGCACCTCCGAGTAAGGACCCAACCCCTTGCCTATGATAATGGAAGTTTTGTTTTGCAGTAAGGAATCAAATCCGTGATTCCTGGGGATTACAGAAATATCAGCCATGGTCTTAGGCTTATTTGGGGCAGGACAAGGGTCTACATGATCTCTTGAGTTCCCTTCCGGATAAACCTTTTTTTTTTTTTTTTTTTTTTTTTGGTATCATTTCTACTTTAAAACTTCATTATCACAGTCCCACCTGGTTTTCATGTCATGGAAAATTAGTTTTATTCAGTTTGGGCTATTGTGCATGAAACAGAAGGCAACTTCTACTGTCTCCTTTCATCAAAATAAAAAAGCCTGCAAAGGCTCAAATTCAATACTGATTTTAAATATACTGAGGAGCAGAGCAGCTCAGGGAAATATTCCCACTTGGCTCTGTTAGAAGCGTACATTGTCTGATCAATTTAATTTGCCAGGCAGATTTCCGCACTCAGCCACCCTGCCGTAGGTCCCAGGTTGAAAATTAGGGCTATGGTAGACAATTGCCCGCATGCCCACACTGCAGAGCTGTCAATCTCCAATCAGCTAAGGCAACATACTAAAATCTGGAAATAGGAATGGAAATGAAAAGGGAAAACATGGATTTATAGTGAGGATAAAAATAAGGATAAAATCCCAGGCATGGAAAAAAATGAATACATGGAATATTTAATGAATGTAGAAATATTGATTTTGGAATAAAGAGATTCCCTCCTCCTACTACACATGAAATAAGTGTTATTTTGAGCAACAACGGGCAGCCTTCCATGTAACGTGAGGTGCCTGGTGGAGTTTTTCAACACTTCCAACTGGACTGGAAGTATTAAGGACAATCCTATGCATCTACAATGTATGTGTTCCCTGAGGTAAAAAGAAAGCAGATGTTACCCAGTGGAATGGATTGTGAGCTGGTTGGGGCAACGGGGCTCATGGCACCATCCTCCACTCAGCACTTTCGGGCACAGGAGCAGAGCTGGTTCTCTGTAACCTCGTAGCTGATCACTGTGAAGGCAAATTGTTTTCCTCTTCTCACACTCCGCTCTGCCATGGCCAAACACAGTGATCATATTCAACACAGTAAAAACCCCCCGTGCTAGTAAACAATTTGCACCTTTTAAGATCAACACCACAAGGAAAGACTGTGGCTCCAGCTCCAGGTGTGGGGAACTTTATATGCCAAAGCCTGGAAAGTTGTCCATTCCTCCTCAACAGTTTGATGGGTCCTCTGTGCAGGAACAATTTAAACAGGGCTTAGAGTGGTAAGAAAAGGTCAGACAAACCCCAGAGCTGTGGCTCATAGCCTATTAGAAACAGACCACCAGCCACAACAACTACCACCCAAAAGTTTCCTAAAGTCAGTGAAGTTCTATTCTAGGCAGAGGAGGTTGAAGCCTATTTAGCTAGAAAATGATCACCATACTAGGACAACTGCATCCCATACTTATCTGTGGCTACTCTTTTGTTATTAATCTCTGGGGATGGTAAAAGACATCAGTGTCCATGTGGCTCATTCTATCTTTAGTTTTTCTGCTGAGGCTCTGAGTGCGGATCCTATTTATTGTCTATCTGATCACTCGTGGAATGAGCCTAAGACCACCAGTGCATTTCACAGGGGCCAATGAACAGCTGTCAGCTGGGAATGACTTTCCATCATCAGTTTCAAGCAAAGTCTGTTGGCATCAAAGATATCCAGCATTCTGGACAGGAGCAGCCTCCTGTCTTTCTGTATTTGCAGTATTGGGAACATGATTTGATTTGTTCTGAAAAACTAGGAAATTCACGATCACGGAAAGAAAGTGGGACTTGATTTTGCAGGACTGGTGGACAAGGAGTTGGGATGGCAAGGATGAGCAATAAGGAGATGAAGCAGGAATATTATCCCTGTCTTTCTAATGGGTAGGTCAAACCCAAAGGCAGTTCTAGGAGACCAGAAGCAGTTCTAGGAGACTATGTCTGATCTGATGGCTGACAGATCCAAACTCCCTAGAGCTCTTTAATGAACAGAAGCAGGATTCTAACTAAGGAGTATCTCTCTAAAAGAGAGCAACCTAGCAAAAAGAACAACCCAGAAGTGAACAAATACACGAGTTCTCAAGTGGGAGCTGCCAAGTATTTAGTAGGTGACCTACAGACAGGCAAGGAGGCAACTGAGTACCACCACTCTCTGCCTTGATTTCTGCATTTGGAAAATGCAAAGGTTTCCTAGCTGCACTTTGTGAAGCAGGTTGCTCTCTCCTAGCCACACATACTCCGAGTGACACACAAACCGTGGCAGAGGAGGCTGCAGAGCCCGGGGTCCCCCGGGCACAGATTCCAGGGCCTCCACTGCACAGTAGTGGGAAGAATGCCACAACCACTGAGGCAGCCTATTAATATTCCTGCCCGAGTGTATTAATCATCTCACTCTCATTTTTTTAAAGAATCTTTAAATGGTTCTGGAGCCATATCAAGATCTGGTCCCAAGACAGCTCTGCTGAGCCAGGCACTTGCTTTGAGTCGTGTTTCCTTCACTGAGAGTCTTGACATTTCTCCTGTCCGGTAGCATCAGGGAGTTTGGGACTGCATAGGGCACACACACACACACACAGATGCTCAGCACCCACCGCCTTTTCCTTTCTGGTTACAAAAATGAGGATCGTTTGTGTGTGGTTGTTTAATTCTTAGTTAAGAATGTATGCCCTTGCTTGCGCTAATAAACTTACAAAAGGCTGGGGCTAGAATAGACTCATGACTTCAGAGACACAAACTAGTCAGCCTCTTCAGTGAAGTCCTCTGCCACTGCCGGAAAGGGATGGTAGTCCAGATGAGCTGCTGCCAGACAGTGAAGGCACCACTGCATGAGAAGTTAGTGGGATGAAGCAGCAGACCCTACCAAGCAGGCAGTGCTTGATCTGACCACAATCTTTGCCTTGGTAGCATTGTGGTAATTCATGTAGCCATCGTCTTTCGAGAGCTCAATCCCCAGTTTGGTCCACCACATCCTAAAATGCTCAGAAAAGGCTCTAAATAAATGAGAGATGACACAGGGTGATATTGCTGACAGTCAGAATTAAAAGACAAGCAGAAACCTCTCCCTGCTCAGCAATTTACTGCGCATTTTCTTTAACTGAAAAGGACATAAAATCTTTCCAACAGTGGATAAGCAGGTCTCCTGGGAAACTCTCCAGAGAAAAAGAGCAAGGTATCCTCATAAGAGCCTCCTTTGGTTGTCTTTTACCCTGACTCACTCATTCGACCCAGGGCAATGCAGGCATAAGGTGCTACCAGCTTTGAACCGCACTCGCCCACATTTTATACTTCCTTTCTTTACATGTGTGTCAGTGGCTACAGAAAAGACAGGCTCATCCATCATCTCGTTCAGATCCTGTGCACCATGGCGATCCAAAGGATGGTGTTACCTCTGAGTAACTAATATTTTTTTATCCATCATACTTTCTCCTTGTTTTCTATTCACTCTGGGATCTCAAGACTGATGTTCCCTGTCTTTGAATTTTGGTTTTCACTAAATCCTGCTTCTGAACCAAAAGTTACATCTCTGGCTCATCCAAGAGATTTCTGCTGGGTTGAGCTGCTTTTTTGTTGTTATTGTCCCATGTGCTTGCTCTGCTGAGACATTCATCATTGCATCTGCACAAAGACCCCGGCTACATGTTTAGGTTCTTTCAGAGGCAGGCAAGCTGAATATGGACAATCCAAGCGCTTGCCTTTCCAGGGAAAAGTCTAGAGGAAAAAGCAACATAAACTGCTCTGAGGGCACGATTTGCATTTCAAACAGGCAACAGCCTCAGATCATTCAAATAAAAACCCACACTATCAGAAGGGAGCAACACAGACCTTTTTATTACCCTCTCTGCACTCACAAACAGATCCCTCCCTTTCCACCCTCCCTCCTTCTCACATGTAGCCCCTTCTCCCACACACCCATGCAGACACACACCTTTGATCCCTGCTAGATACAGAAACCCTTTGGGCTGCATCTTGTCTCCTTCACACGCATGGACACAAAAACCTCCTCCTTTGCCCCCCACCAAATCCCTTTCCAGTCACTGCCTCTTCCCTCCGCGTGCACGGATACACCGGCAGCCTGTGCTCTCTTACACCTATCCATGAACTTATCCATGAACACTCAGATAACCCCTGCAGCCGCACA
The DNA here is from genome assembly GCF_003342845.1 of Nothoprocta perdicaria. Taxonomy (NCBI): domain Eukaryota; kingdom Metazoa; phylum Chordata; class Aves; order Tinamiformes; family Tinamidae; genus Nothoprocta; species Nothoprocta perdicaria. The sequence continues at coordinate 1,327,596 of NW_020455082.1, forward strand.
TTGTTTAACCTTCACGACCTGGCGCTCACTACCTGCTTTTCCCCACCCAGCAGATTTTCTTCCCTGGCACATACATACCCTCTTGTTTCATGTAAACAAACAGCCCCTTGCCACCCACATGCCTCTCTGTGCCCACACACACATATGGACACGCACATGGGCACCGGATGCTCCACAGGGAGGCAAGGGGTCATGTTGGCTGCTAGGGCAGCTAGTCCAGTCAGGGCTCTTCTCTGTCCAGGTGCCACATTCCCAGCAGTGGATCCGACTGCAATCTATTCTGGGGCACTGAGTCCCTTTTGGCATGCAGGATTTGCTGCAAGGTGTCACTGGGAGCAAGTCCACACAAAGATGCTTTGGGACTAAGAAGAAAACCTCCCTCCTCTCTCCACCTTCCCTCCTTCCTCCCGTCTCTCCAGGAGCACCGTGCATGCAGAGCCGCTGCACACCCAACTTTGCTGAAATTCCCCGGAATCCATGGTGAGCCGGGAGCTGGATTCCATTCCGCAGCACTTGTGTGGTCTGCGCTTGCTGCAAATATTATCTGCCTGAACCCTGCCTCTCTCATTCTCATCAGCCCTGTATGTCAGAGCCTAGTAGCACTGTCTGACTTGTAATTATTTTTTACTATGCTGCTTTGTCTGCACTAATCCTTTGAAAGTAGCTTTACTGCACATCTGAAATATTATGATGCTATAAAACCTCTGTAATATTTATAAATCCCTTAAGACATCATAAAGAGAGAAAAAAACCTCCCCACAGAGTTCATCTAGCATAATTACATATACATTTCCCCATTTCCCTCTGATTAATAAAAAATGATCACTTCCTTATGTAAAGATATTCTTCAGCTTTCTTTCATTAAGACTATTTTTTCCTTCCCATTTTAAATTTGTTTCATGTGTCCCTGTATAGTAAGGTATCTTGGAAGATATTTTCCCAAAATAAAAGGCACAAAGATACAAACTGCCACAGCAAAGCATCACTCGAACTGGGAGCAAGGAGACTGAAGAGCCTTTTGCTTTAGTTTCACATCTCCTAACTTATGCCATTTGGCCACAGAATGTGCTGAAATATTCTAGTGTCAAGCAGCGTCGTGTCACCGAATCAGAGGCAAAGGAACTGGCAAAGAAAAATTAAAAGGGCAGGAAAAAGGAAAAAGAAAGACCCAGCACTCCCCCCTGCCAAGCCCCCAAAAGGGCTGGCTTAGACTTTAGGATTAAAGGAAAACCTGCAAATCCACAAAGTGAGGAGGAAGCAGCAGCGCAGACACTGCTCATCTCCAAACCAGGGGTGAAGAACACGATTAGCAGCTCGTGGGTTCAGTGAGGAATATTTATATAGGCCTTGCACAGGCTGAAACTGGGACCTTGTTCTGTGCATGGGTTTTAGAATTGACTTTGAACATGATTTTATCCTGCTCAGAACAGCACTTGGATCACATTTATTACCTGCTTAAATGGGATCAGGTTTAAAGTAAGCTTTGAGAAAGCTTTTCATAAAAACCTCCCTCTCCAGTGTCCTCCAGAATCAAACACGACATAGCCTAAGGGAGCCACTGGGCAGCATTGCATTAAGACAGTCTGAAAAGAAACTGTGATTAGAAGAAAAAGGAGGAAACAGCTGAAAGCACCATTTTGAGGGTTTTTGTTGTTGTTGTTGTTGTTGTTCGTTTGTTTTGGTTTTTTTTTTTTTTTTGAATATTGTTGCAGTAATTCCTCTGAGTTCGCAGAAGACAAAGACCAAAGACAGAGCCAAATCTGCTGCCGAGGTTCTTTGCTCCTCAGAATGACTCCAAGTGCTCCTTTAATGCCAAGGTGGCATCTGAGCCCAGAGCTAAAAGCCAGCAAGGAGCAGGGAGAAGGCAAGACATGGGAATCTTGGCAGGACTCTCCACTTCTCCCATAATCTTGGAAGGAATGTAGCTACAATTAGAGAGATATCCCTTCCCCTCATCCTCATTGAGCCATACTAGACTTTAGGACTAGTTCATACCAGCAGTGCCCCTCAGCAAGCGCATCTCCGTTGATGACCATCATCTTTTCCCCTATTTTCTGCACTTGTTAAACTGCTGTGCAGAAGTCCTCTGGAGTTTGCAGCTCATTCTATAGGCTACATACTCTGAACATGATACTAAATATGATAATTCATGGGGTTCAATGTGATTATTACTGCTCTGCTAGAATGGTCAGAAAGAAAGAGAGACAGACAGAGAAGTAAACAGCCTTGGGGAAAAAAGAAAACCTACCATGTTGCTGCTGCTCCTTCTGCCCCTTCTCTAGCTAGCCGGCCAGCAAACCCAACGTCTATTGTCTCTTTATATAGTGTCACCAAGGAATAAAAATATGCCTGCTCCAAGTTTAGACAATAGATGGAGGATTGGAAAAGTGCAGTAATAGGATCCCAATACCATTCCAAGCATCTGTTCCACGCAGGGCTTTTGCTTTCACAGAAATGCTGCAGCAGATAAGCAGGGCAGGCGGTTGGAATACAGTTGGACAGCACTCACAGTAAGCTGGAGCTGAAGGGGTTTTCCCATGTACTTCTAAATAATGAACACCATGCGCACGCAGGAAGGGTATTTTAAATGGACGAGTATCCTGAAAAAAGCAGAAAGAGAATCACACTCCTTGAGGGAATAGAGAAAAAACTATCAGTAAATCCTGGCCACTGGGAGGACTGGTTGCTTCAATGCCTGGAGCCCACATTCAGAGCCCCAGCAAAACCCGTGAGGTCCTGCGTAGCTCTGGAAAATAATCTGCTCTAGAGATGGCAATGAAGCGAGGCAGACCAGATCTGATTTCCCTGAGCCTATCGTACATGCCTGAGTCCAGGGGCCAGATCTCAAGCTACTGCAAATTAATGAAGAGTCATGGATTTTGAAGCATGAAAGAAAGAGATGTGAAGCAATGAATATGGCACAGAAAGTGGGAGAAATAGGAGGCAGCGCAGGAAACACGAGGGCCATGTCTCTCTGGAAATGTACATGGATGTTAATGCATACACATGCCATCCGACTCATAAATCATTCCTGGCATTAGAACAATGGGCCAAAACTGTAACCAGCATAAGCCGGCCTAATTCCACAGGAGTGAAATCACCCTCACTAAAGGTCTGGTATGCGTGAGTGTGAGTATCTATGCAGGACAAATGGTGCATCAAAAAAAGCAGCCACAGGTTTCCCAGGCCTATACGAGTATCTCAAGTACAGGCCTACCTGAGTACCTCAAGTATAGGTCTACCTTAGTACCTCAAGAACAGGCTTACCTGAGTATCTCAAGTACTAGTCTATAGCCTGAGTCAGCAAAGTGCTTAACCAGTTACCTGAACTTTGAGACCAATGAATGTTGAAGTATCTCACTGACCAAGGCACTTACTGTGCTGTCAGCTCTGATCTTAGATTTGGCCAAGGCAAGGACTGGTTTAGGCAATTATGAAATACCTTGAACACCTGCAGGGATAATTAAGCAATAAATAAGCCAAATAAGTAATAAATAAGCATAATATGTTTCAATTGGCTTTGGTAAAATTGTCGTGGATGCAAGTCAGATTTTAGCCTATTGTTTATTGCTATGACTTTGGCAGAGTTATACCAAAACCAGCATAACACAGCATAAAAATAAATCCTCACTCCACTCACCCTCAAGTGCCCGGAGGATAACAGACCCACTTTTATATTTCAGACTGAGTTTGGGAAGTAAAAAAGCTCAGAATAAGACTTTTGAGGAAAATCTTAGGGAATTTCAAAGGTTTCCTGTAAGCAACGGGACAAAGACTTAACATATTCACTGGTTTAGGCCCTGCTCAACAAAACTTTTGAGCCTGTGCTTAACTTCAGCGTGGGAATAGTCCCACTGAAGTCAGTGCAACTGCTCACATAGTTACATTTAAGAACCTAGTTATGCTTTTGGCAGAACAGTGCTCTGACCCCGGCACAAGAGCTGTCTGAGCAGCCTCTTTGTCACTGAATTCACTGGGCCTAGGACTCTGTCCCATCTGAATGATGTGTCCTTTTTTGGAAGAATACTTATATTTTCATGTAACAATTTCATGTGCTTGTCCTAGCTCTATTAACAGATGTTTGTGCTGTTTCTTTGAGAGTTTTCTCTTATCTAGCATATCATCAATCATGATTATTATCAGCAATTTGCTCCTTAGTTTTCCAGCTTGATCTGCAGGCATTTTCCAATAATGGACGTATTTTCTACATTGGTCTTTGTCTTTTCACGGGACTTCTACATTAAATGAATTTTTCAAAGCCTTTTTTTTAATGACATGACATGTTAGGATAAAACCCCCACAATACAGTGTGTTTGTAATGCATGACTACTAAGAGACCAGAACCCTCTCTGCTTAGTCTATAAAACAAATCCACAGAGGAATTAAGGGAGACATACATCTTGGCTTTAAAGGTCTGCTTGCTTCTGCAACTGCCTCCAAATTATAGAAAGGCTCCAGACTGCTGAGGGGAGGGAGAGAAGGGGGGAATAACACAAGGACTGGAAAAGAAAGGCTTGAATTTAATTGCCCTAAAAATTTCAATCATTCAATCTGGTAATTAGAGAGCTGGCTGATGCAGAAGGCAATTTCATTAAAAAAAAAAAAAAAGAAAAAGAAAAAAAATATAAGATAATTGATGCTAAGCGAATATTTTACCTGAAATATTAAATACCAAACTTAAGTCTGCCTCCAGGGCCCTTTCTGCTACCCTTTTTTTGATCTGTCTTTCTATTTCTTTGTATTTTCATCTCACATGACTCAACAGAACAGGACACTCCTTTAAGAATAGGATTGTCATGGGGACAGGTTTATTTGAACTCTCTGTACTGTGAGGGAGACAACATAATGATTTATTAGGAAAGAAAATAATAATAGGAAGTCTCCTGGGGTCCAGCCTGGCTGCAAATCTCAGTGAGATTTTCCAGCATCAAGTCCCTGTGTCTCTCTGGCCATAAGCAAGGTTTGATGTACTGCTAAGGGGAACTGCTTTCTCAGGAACTGAGCAATACTTATCCAAATGTCTCATGTTTAATTCTGGAGTCCCTGATGCTGCAGAAAGATCCTTAAGGGTAGATCTCTGCACTCATGCAGAGCACTGTGGATGGTTGTGTCACAGGGGTCTGATTGCACAGATCTCTTTGTGGGATGGAGAACAGCTTACGTTCAGAAGTAACTAAGAGTCTAATGAACAAGGACGGCATCTGATAGACATCTTCAAGGAATGACATGCCTGGAAATCAAGTAGATACTAGTTTCTAATAAATATATAGATGGAGAAATGATCCCTACACTCTCCCCCTGTTAGTAGTGAATCTTAACCTTAGAGCACCTTTGAAAATGAGATTCTATTTCTATTGCTGCTCAGGAAGACACGTCAGATGCCTTCATGTGCCTCTGTGCCTCACCACCTCCATCCATAGGTTTCTTTCATGTCTCTCAGTGGCATACCTTCAAAAGAAGACATTCTAGCTAAGCATATTTTTATAGCTAAGCATATTTGGGAACTGAAATTTTCCCTATCCTACAAATAAGTAGGATCAATCCTTGAAACCTTGAGAAATGTCATATGCTCCACTCCCTATGCATTATCTTGTGCTCATATTATGTGTCTCATATTTAATCTGTGCTGAGGACAAGGCCAAGCACAGCCTCAAAAGAGGACTCACATGAGCCCTATGCTGGCCCTCTGCTCTTACCCAAAGGTACCTTCTGAGATGTGCAACTTGTGCTGTTTTCTGGCCGTGTCACCTGTTTGCTCATTTCTGTATGCTACTAACTCAGCCACAGATGTTCTTCTATTCCAGAGGTGGGGAACTCAGCAATTTACCCAAATTTAGATAGGAATCTGCAGCAAAGCAGTAATCTGAAGCTCTGTCTTGCAAGTCCTGGCAAGTGTGCAAATCCTGGCTCGTGAGTACAGATGAAGTGTCTCTCAAGTAGGAACTAGAGTGAGAACATCAGCTTATTCCACCTAAACCACCAGCAAGAACTACCAAGATGAAGTGGATTTCAAGCCCACTTGGGAGAACAAGCAAGTTCCTCTGAACCACCCACTTTTCTTAATTACCTTAAGTTAATGAGGAGCTCCCCTTCCTTTCAAAGCCACAATGATCCCCTTTTTCTTTCTCCCTAAAGCGTTTTTTTTAAGCTGATGGTTAAATCCTTGATCCAGAGGACAGGCTTCTTTCTGAGCCTGCTGTTCAGAAAGCCCCATATTTAAGCTTGGCCTGACTGCTGAATTTTGGAGCCTGGCAACAAGGTGAGTCTCAGAAAAGCCACTGTTATCTTCACTGTATACGGAGCTGCCTATGCTCCAGGTACAACAAAGAAAGAGCTAATAAAGACACTTCAGCAGAATTTTAAGAAAATTAAACAGAGCAAGTCCCACCGAGACTCTTCCCTCTCTTGAAGAGAGACACGTAGACCTATTTGAAATCAACCTGAGCTGCTGTAGTTGTTAATTAAGTTTTGTGCATTTGTTGTCCAGGACACCGAATCCTGATCTCCTTCCCTGACTTCCCCCTCCCTCTCTGAGAATTTATAGCAACTATCTAATCTGACAAAAACTGTGTTCTCTTTTATACTTGGAGGTCACTTTATGTTACTTACAGCATGTTGCATTGTGTCAAAAGGCATAATGCAGCATAATGAAAAGCAGACTAATATAACTCAACATGACATGAGTGACATAATATGATGTGGCCACTGATAAATGCACTGTTGTCATTGTTTTGTGTTTTCATTTGATATCTATTTGCTATTGCAGCTTTGGGCATTTGTCATGGAATTGAGGAGGAGATTACTGACTGAGTGTGCCTGATTCTTCCATGATTCCCATCATTTTTGTACTGGGATCACTTCATTGGTTTTGCTGGGTTTCTTCCTTATTTACACTACTAAGAAACAGGCTCTAAGAAAATCATCACATGAAAAGCAATTATATTAGGAGAACCATTAAGCCGGAAAGTGCAGCTCCTGGGAGTAAGGAAATGACAACCCTGTTATAGTCCCTGTAACCTTAGCTCTGCCCTCTTGGGTAGTAAATGAGACTGTACTATTTTTCCTGCAGGATGTCATTTCATTTTGTAGAAATGTGTAGCAAAGCAGCTGTTCAATATTTCTTTTAACTTCATCACGTAGTCTGTGGTCCCATATCTCATTTGCTGCACATCAACCAAATCCTTTTGTGGGTTAGGTACTTTTCTTCTTCCTATTTGTATTCACTTTTGCATTGTTCTAATTACTGCAGTTTGTGTGTGTTTCAAAACCAAGGCTGAATCTGTCTTCTCAGCACACCCACAAGGTTGAGAAACACAATTATTCCTCATTTCATAGACAGAGAACAGAAGTACGAAAAATTATCTTATTCTGGACCTGATAGGAAGTCTGTCAGAGGCAAAACTAGAACCCAGGGCAACAGAATCCCAACTTTTTCCATTAATTTTTTATTTTTCATCCCCTAGCTACCTTGTGCAGTCCAGTTTCACACTGAGAAAAATAAAAGAAGACCAATATATGTCTTATTTCTGAAGAAAACTTCAAACAACAATAATAATCAAAGCTGGAATGTTTCGGTACGGCATTGAATCCCTATGCAACGGCTCTGCCTTATTTTCAATCGAACAGCACCAAAACAAAAGAGACTAAGAGGAACCAAAATAGTTAAGTTGATGGTTTACAATAAGATCTTGCATCATTTTCTCCAGAATTTTATAAATAAACTATCAAAGCACCATCTCCAGCCCTCTCATAAAGGCTGAAGCACACCCAACTGGGCGGAGTGGCCGACACTCCAGAGGGCTGGGCTGCCATTCAGAGGGACCTAGATGGGTTGGAGAGTTGGACAGAGAGGAATCTCATGAGGTTCAACAAGGACAAAGGCAGGGTCCTGCACCTGGGAAGGAATAATGGCCCCAGGACAGCACAGATTAGGGACTGACCTGCTGGAAAGCAGCTCTGCAGAGAGGGACCTGTGAGTCCTGGTTGACACCAAGTTAACCATGAGGCCCTCATGGCCAAGGCAGCCAGTGGGATCCTGGCTGCATCAGGAGGATGTTGCCAGCAGGTCAAGGGAGATGATCCTGCCCCTCTGCTCAGCTCTGGTGAGGCTGCACCTGGAGTACTGGGGACAGTTCTGGGCTCCCCAGTATAAGAGGGATGTTGAGCTTCTAGAGAGGGTCCAGTGGAGAACAACCAAGGTGATTAAGGGAGCATCTGTCACATGAGGAAAGGCTATGTGAGCTGGGCTGTTTAGCCTGGAGAAGACTGAGAGGAGATCTGATCAGTACGTATAAATACCTGAAGGGGGAATGTAGGGAGGAAAGGGCCAAACTCTTCTCAGTGGTGGTCAGTGATAGGACAAGAGGTAATGAGTATTAAGTTGAAACCCAGGCAGTTCCATCTCCATATGAGAAGGAACTTCTTCCCTGTGAGGGTGACAGAGCCCTGGAACAGGCTGCCCAGGGAGGCTGTGGAGCCTCCTTCTCTGTAAATCTTCCAATCCACCTGGATGTCACCCTGTGCCCCATGCTCTGGGCGTCCCTGCTGGAGCGGAGGGGTTGGACTAGATGATTTCTAGAGGTCCCTTCCAACCTCAACCATTCTGTGATTCGGTCTAATAGGGTCCATAGCATTTAAAGGCTCTGTATCAAGCCCATGGCTTGTGGTTGAGCTAGAACATGTTTTTTGAAATTGTTATTATTTACCTTATGCTGACAGTAGTCAGCCAACACAACTCATCCTCAGTCACAGCATTTAGTCCTCTTTGACTTCCAGCCAGCCTGGTTAGCGGAGTGTCCTCAGTGCATCTACCTCATATCCACCCATGTCTGCTGGCCACCCAGAAGATTCCATCTGTACAAGTATGATTTGAAAAGGACTTGAAGCAATGGGACAGATCACAACACAGTTGCTGCAAGATAGGATATGATGAGAGAGTAATTACTTTCTGTTGACAATGCCTGTTCTTCCACCTGGCAGCGAGGTGTCATTGGGAAGTAAGGTTATAGCAAAGGGACTACATAAATGCCAGGTATTTTGTGGTTTAACTGCAGATGAATCTTGGAGTGCATTGGATCACTCCATGCTGGGGTTTGTAGCCACTCACATTCTGTTGTGGGTTACAGCAACACATACATCTGAATAGAAGATAGGCAGCACTAGCATCTCAGAGTTCAGCACAGATTTTAGGCGCTAACATCTATAACAGAACTAAAAAAAAAAAAAAAAAAAAAAGGACTGCCAAATCAGGGACAATTCAGGGACCTGAGTGCAGTGACAAATGCCAGCTGAATTAGTTGTTTCCATAAGAAATGAGGAGTGTAGTAACTTGGCATCGCTTTGCAGATGTTGAATGTAGGACATGGTAACAGGGCAATATTCCATCAACACGGTAGCTGTAAAAGCTGGGAGCTGCAGAGGCATTTAGCAATTCTTTGTAACTGTCACAAATCCCCATTCAATCCTTTGGCACTTTTCTGAAACGTCATTATCACAGCAACCTCATATGGTGCAGCAACAAACCCTCCTGTTGGTAGTAAAGAAGCAACCCACACTCATTATCTCGGCTTGAAATAATGGAAAGCAATAGGCGATTGGGATAGAAGAAAGGCGCAATGTTCTGATCTCACAAACAAGATCTTAGATTCAGTGCCACCTCATCAGAGCGGGTGGGACAATCTGGGACTGGTACTTCATTCCTGTGTACTTTGGTGGCTGTGGGCAGATCTCTGCAGATCTGGAAATCCAAGACATTGCTGAAGGTCTCTGCTCTGACTTTGCCAGTTTGTGGTAAACTTTTCCCTCAGCTAAAACTGATTAAGTTCTTTTAACGTAGGACCCCCCGAGCTATCCTCTTGCTACCGGATGAATTGTACTGCTGTGACATGTCCCAACCTGCCGCTCAGCTAAGTTTGTTATCTAGCCCGATTTACATTCCTGACACTTCCAAACATAGACATTAGTTATGTATGCATGTGAGCCAACCCCAATGTACTCAGAAAAGCAACTCAAAATCCCATAGTAGCTTGGAAATCTGCAGTCCAGTCACTCAAACAGGAGGAACTGCCAGTGCCATACTCAGAGACACACTCTATACTCAAACATACTCTGCACTAGGAACTCCGACTCACAAGTATAACCCCCCAAAATTACATTTTAGAGAAAGTAAGGTTTGAAAAATAGTTATAAATTGTAGAAATCGCATTTCAGCTGGGCTGAATCACTCCCTCAGGTTCTCATCTTCCACCCTTGTCTGTGAAGGAAATCTCTCTCAAGCTTTTTGGTTTAAAAATAAATTAAACAAACCTGGGCCATGAACTCAGCACTTGGGCAATAAAGAAAGACTCCCTATAGCACAAGGTTTGACATCAGATCAGGAGAACAGACAAAACTGAAATGCTCTGAATGCAGAGAGAGATGAAAATGTGTAAGAAACAAATGCGACCCCCAGACTACCTTCTGGTGGAAGCCAAGGCTGGGGAACTTGAAGCCAAAATCTGTCCTGAAAGAAAGAGCAGCAAACTGCTCAGGGTGTCTCTTGGTTAGTTAGCTGCAGGTCAGAGTACGCATCTGCTCATCAGGCTCTCTTGTAGGACTGCAGCTCCCTCATCTCTTCTGCTGAAGCTGCACTGTTAGATCAGGCTGGGCTCCTGCAAAGGAGTGGAAGGAAGCACTCAATCTGTCCTCAGAATGAATTCAGATTAGACAATTCTGTGATACTGCTCAGCATAATCACGGAAATCACATACTATCTACTTGAAAACATATAGAGCAATACAGTTAGGGAAAGGTGCTCTACGAGGGCAAAACAATATTGGGAATCTGAACTGGAGGACCCTTGTCATTAATAACTGTGCCTGCTGGCCAGCCCTTAGCCTAACATCCCAGTAAAAACATGCAATAGGCAATTCCTACTATTAATTTTCTTATGGGTAATGAATAATGCTCCATTACCAATGATGGACATTGAAATCTTGGGCTGTATCACAAGAAGAAAATGCATAACAATCTAGTAAGAGCCCACCATTTCCTTTCAGACATAAGGATGCCAGAAAAATCCCAGAGTCCCCTTTCAAACTTAACACCACCACTCAGGCCTCATAGACCACATGTTGCATCATCATAGCACAGAAGAAAATGTCCCTCAGGAAAGATTCTGCCCTGAAGTCTTAGCCTAAGGTTTCTCTAAAACATGCCAAGCAGAAAAGAATCAGCCCTCACTAACCACATTAAGCCAGACTTTAGCCTATTGGGTGCATATTTGCTGAGGTAGGTAAATGTAGAGTCTATTAAGACACTGTTTTCAGCTACAGTTTAATGTGTTTACATAGGGTGAAGTCCTCCTCGCTCATTTAGCCATTGTAGCTGTGCACCGTGCAGAAACTCATGCAGACGAACACAGGTTAGTGCAGAGATGTCATTTGCATTTAGATATTTGTCAGTGTGACATGAACGCAGCTAATGTGCAAAGAGGCATTAGCTGTCTGTCATTCCGTATTTCCCTTCTATTATTTATTTTTACTTAGGAAAAGGAAATACACACTAAAGTAGCTGAGGCTAACAGAGGTGCAGAAAAAAGCAACTTTAGCAAATTCAGTCATTGTTCAACACTCGAGGCTTGAACCTGGACATCTTGCTTCCTTTTAACCAGTAACGTGACAGCCTTGGGAAGGTGAGGTCTCCGGAGGACAAGGATCTGTGGACAGATCATTCCTGTGCTGCTCTACTCCACCCTGTAGCTTACAGAATTTGTTCTAGGACCTCAGCAGGAGCTCTTGGGTATTCAGAGCTTTTTAATAAGCTCACCTGTCTACTTGACAGGACGTACAATTTAAGCTTCTAATTTATTAGCTCTGATGTCTAGGTGTCCTACAATGTTAAGAGACTGAAGAAAAACAACCCAGAGCTCTTCAGGCAGCTTTTTCTAATTGTAAACCATGCTTGACTTCCTGATTTGTTTTAGGAAAAAGCCACTGAGTGTATAGACACACTTTATCCCTCTCAGCAACATATCCTGTGAGAAATCCAACAGAGAAGGTGGATACAATTACTGTAAATAGTGTTATACAGAAGCCAGAACAAATGAAAGTAGGAGGATAGAGCTCTACAAGAACAGAAGTGCTTTCTAGCGAGAGAGGGAATTTTTCACTTTCAGCAGGGCTGTTACTATGTTCTGCACATTAATTCAGCTGAGATGTCTTGAAGGAACAGATTGAGTTTCTGTTCACTGAAGTGGCAGGCACTAGCATGGTTGCCTTCACTACAGGCCCTTCCAGACTCAACTATTCAAAGCCTTTTTCCCTTTCAGTGTTATTTTTATTATTGTTTTCTCTACTTTGACCATGATGGAGAAGCATGGGACGGAGTTTACATTCCTGAAAAAATAAACTCTATTAATTCCAGCAGAGGGGTCAGCTCTCAGGGACTCCCACTGTTGGAGAGTTTCTTACTCTTTTCAACTTCAGTTCCCCCTGAAATGTCTATTTAACCCCAGTGAACACCCAGCACAGGAGAGTCTACTGGTTTACCTTAAAATCTTGAGGTTTCTCTCCCTCTTTCTTTAAATGAATGCTTCGCTGTTCTTCAGTGTTCTAAACCTTCTTGGGTTCTGCACAAGGGAGTATCACCAGTCCTTCCAGACAAATTGTGAATAATCTTCCTGTTTTCCTCCCCTACTAACATCCTAGAAGACTGTAGGGCAAGGTTACTTTGCTCTCTGGTCAATTTATGAACAACTCTCTTCTGCTGCTTCCCAAACTTGGGCAGAGAAGTGTCTAGTAAATGAAGTTAAACCCGAATACACTCCGAGCACTTAGTTTCCTAAGAGGAAGTCTATAAATCTTCCTATAAAACATAAGTCCTTGGGACATCTCCCATGTCACACAAGAAGCAAAAACATCCCACCCATCTCCTGGGTATTTTTCTTGTCTTAAATAGTTCAGTTCACTAAGGCAGGGATGGTCATTTTGTTCTGTAGCTGTTCAGCACGTGGTGTGGTGGCACCTGTGCCTGTGACCACATTTTCTAGATCCTCTTGCAAGCCTGGTAAATAAACAAATGGCAGCAGCCAAGAGCAGAACAGGCTGCTTTTAGGCAGTGCAAGTGAAAGCCAAATTCAGAGAAGGGTTGAGTGCCTGCTGGTCCATCAACTCCAGCCCAGGCTGGGGTAGCTCAGCAGCACTCAACATCTCAGAGGAGATATTCAGCAGCATGTTTGCTTTTGCCTCCAGCGTGTAATGTGAGGAAGCCAGCAGTGTGACTCCGAAAACCACAGCTCCCAGGCACCTCTCCCCTTGGTGCTGAGTGAGGGAGTGAGAGCTTGCAGACTAGCCCCTACCTTTCTCATGCCAGCGTCACACCGGGAATAAAAACAAAACACGGAGCTGAATTTATTTCTAGCCAACGGAAATTTCATATTGAGGGTTACAGGCATCCTGTGCCTCTTAAAAGCAAGTAATAAAATGCTGCTCTCAATTACAAACTGTATTTACATTTTAAACCCCCATATGATTTGGTGAGGGAGGGGAAGGTTTTGAAATGCATTAACAGCAGCCCTGTACCATGATTAGTTGCAATTTCTTGCTCTTTATAATGAGCAATTAATGCCTCCATTTTTCTTTTCCTTTTTTTTTTTTTTTAATTTTTTTTTTATTTAATTCTTTCCTCTCTGTCTTGCAGAGTAGCCCTTTGACCATAGCAGGCCAAAAGTCGGTTGACAAGACACAGCTCTTGGCTTGTGCTGTAAAACAAAGGTAGCAAAGGCAGCGAACCCATGATTTCTGCATGGTTTCTTGTAGCAGCATTCACTGGTTAAATATAAATTCCCTAACAGCAGAACTCCTCTTTTCAGATTTTTTTAATGCAACATTCTGGGCTGAGAACGCATTTTCTGCATGTAGGGACATTTAACAGAGAAATGCAAGCAATGCATGCACAAATGCACCTGTGCCACAAAAGTCAACCCCCCTTCCCTTAGCCCCCAAGCAGTAGCAGGGGAAGAGATGCAATTTCTGAATAGAGATGTTCAACATGGACTAAAAGCCCTCCAATATTTTCACAGACTTTCTGCTCAACGTTTTAGAAAATCTGCTCCCACCCACTGCTCTTGAAATATTCTTTCTGTTCAACCAGGGCATGTAGAAGGGCCTTTCTAAAGTGTTTTTCTTCATCAAAACCTTATATGGATTTGGTAAAATGCCCCTTCTCCAAAGTTTGAGGAGTTCCCCCATGCAAAGGGGAGTATTTCCTCTCTCTGATCATAGATACATGTCCAAGAGCTAAAAGGACATCCCTTATTAGCTATGAGGCTAATCTGCAGTTCCACTGGGAACAAGTAAGGCCACTTAAGGAAACAAGCTCTAGAAGCATAACTTACATGAAAGCATCAAAAGGACTGAGGAGAAAACCCTTTAACGATGCTGTAATGGTCACCTCTAATTCCCAGGGCTTACTGGTGACATTAAGAAGCAGTGGATTTAAATTGCAAAATGAGAAATTTTAAGTTAGCTGCCAGGACCTGATTCCACTTTGAAGGACAGACAAGCAGGAGAAGAGATCATCCAGGGAGGATGGGAAACTTGGAGGTTTTTCCTAACCATCATGCAGTAGTTTAGGGGTCTGACTCTGCGCTGGCTCTAACGATGCTCATGCCCAGAGTTTCCTGAAGAAGCCCAAGGTCTCCAAGGTGAGAAGATGTTCTCCAGATGGAGAGTGGAGGAGACCCATGCAACACTTCACCCTATGGCTCTTTCTCCATGTCCTCTGCTGAAGTGTGACAGCCACATTGGGAAAGACGAGGCCAGGTTCACAGCTCGTGGCAAATCCCCTTTGTAATCAATGAAGCTGTATCAGATTTCCCTGGCTAACAGCTCTGCTTTGCCTTTATTCATGAATAATACCATAATGACACAATGGATATAAATAGTATTTCATTAATTGTATTACTTATTTACACACTTCCCTACAGGCTAATAGGGAGTTCTGGTTTTGGTACTGCTTGTGATCCTGTTTTTCCAAAGGTTTAGTCTGCAGTTAAACCATGCATTGGTTTTGGGTTGCTTGGGTTGAGGCAAAGCTCAGCAGCTCTGCTTTGGATGAAGAGCACATTTAAAGTAATTAGATTTGTGGGTTTAGGTGTTTGGGGTTTATTTTTTTAGCGTTACAAGTGTAATAAAAAGAAATGGCTGTAATTTATAGACTAGCATTTGGCAAGGAGCTTGTCTGGTCTAAGCAGCTTGGATTTAAGTTTAAAAAAATTAATGGTAGAAATTTTAAATTAGGTTAGAATTTCAAAAGAGCTTAGCATTCACAACAAAGGCAGACGTTTAGTGTTGCCATGCTCAAGCATCCAAAAACTCATGAATCAGGATAAAAATGCCAACATTAACTTAAAATTAATGAAAATGCATAAGCACAAACTCAGTTATATGCATACGTATAAAGATATGCATATACAGGTATTGATATGCAGGTATTTCTGGATAAGAGTGACGTTTAATTGTGTATCAAATTCACTTTTGATGTAAATTCAAGCTATTACTTCTTTTTGTGCATTTCCAACATTAAAACATCAACATGAAAGATAATCTCACAGAGGCAAATATTTCCATGCTCGATTAAATATCCTTAAAAGCAATAAATTAAATATATTTTTCCTTGCTTAATATATAACAACGGGAGGGTCACAACCTGGTTCTAAGTTATTCTCTGTGCCACAATATAGCAATAGTTTACTTTAAGATTTTGGGTTCCTTTCTTAACACTCTAGTATTTGCTCTCTGCATGCATTTTCTTCCAATTTATTCTCTGCAATAAGGAAAGTTAGTCCTAGCTAGTCCTATCCTGAGTTTCAAACTAACTGAGATGCCCAAATGACCAGTCTGCTCCAGGGACACTAGATACAAGAA
This sequence comes from Nothoprocta perdicaria, assembly GCF_003342845.1. NCBI lineage: Eukaryota > Metazoa > Chordata > Aves > Tinamiformes > Tinamidae > Nothoprocta > Nothoprocta perdicaria. The sequence continues at coordinate 1,343,501 of NW_020455082.1, forward strand.
GAACCCTAAAATCAGACTCAGAAGTAAGGGATCTTCTCCCTTACCTAGAAAGCTCCAGCTCTGCTTTCATTGCAGTAGTTCAATCAGTGAAAGCTCCAGCTCTGCTTTCATTGCAGTAGTATACAATAGTATAGTGAACATTTAGGACAAGAGCTTTCTGGAAAACGTAATTGCATTTTTAAGTACTGAGTGCCTTTGTGGAGCCAATAGGCACAGCAGGGTGCAGACAAATGCCAGCTTAGAGAGGGACAGTTTAAGTCAAAGCATATGACATGAGTTGCTATCTAGAATGTCCCTGGTACTTACATTGCACTCTGTGAAAGAGGGGTTCCTTTGAAATGAAGGGTGCTATTGATGCAACTGCATGCAAAGCCACCTAGAAAAAAAGGAATAGTGTACCAACCTCTGCCGAATTTGGGATGAAGACCACAACATAAAAGTGAGCACACGAAGATGCCTTGAAGGACTCTGGAGAGTATTGCTCACATCCTGGTGCAAGGGAAAAAGCAGTGCTGATTTTATTCCCCTATTCCCATGCATAATATGACCATAAAGACTGTCCTGCTCCACTTCCTTGAAGCAATGCACTCGCCTGTGTTGCTGTAATGCAAAGAAGTGATGCCTTGGTGCTGAAAAGCAGAGAAGCGACGCACATTAACACCATGTTACTGGAACACATCAGAGCAATTGTGCTCTCCCCTGTATTACTTACTCTGAGCAATGCTGAGTACTCCTGCTGAGGTGTAAGAGACGTCTTAATGGGAGCCTCTGACATTTCAGCAGACCCATCTACATTCCTTCAAGTCAACACAGTGCCTGCCCTAGCACGAGCTCAAAAAAAGCCTCACAAAAACTCTCAATCACAAAAATGTCCAAACCCCAGGTCAAAACATAACTCACAGGAGTGCATGAAATCACACCAGGCTCTGAGCTGACTGAAATGAGAACTAAACACACAACAGCCTCTGCCATGTGCAGAGCTTTCACTTGGGGAAACAGCACATACCATCTAGTTCAGTTTAAATTCACACTCAAAGAGCCTTGGCTCCCTTGATGCTGCAGTCTAATAGGCCATACTATAGCCAGAAGTGGCTCCAGTGCTGGCACATGTCCTGCCCTGGTGTCCCTGCAAGGAAGGAGTAACCTCCTGAGGATGGACAACATGGAACAGGAATGTCTTGAACCATGGCTGGAGCAACCAGAGGCACATAACCTAACTTCATATCTGTTATGTCCCAGGAACTCTGGCCATCTGTTACTATTTTATCTATGTTACTTTCTTCATTAGCATTTGCAGGTGCTCTGCCTCGTGCTCAGTCACACTTCAATGTTCATTATCACTCATCAGGTGAACAACAGCAGGTAGGTGCCTGTCTCTGGTAAAGGTGAGACCATCCCACTCAAGCAAATCTGTGTTATTCACAACAAGCTTTTCCATGAAATTCCACAGAAATGTGAAAAGTTGTGAATTCGTAGTTATGAATTCATAGTTGTGAATTCTGGAGAGTTTTTCTCTTTTTTCCCTCCTTTTTTTTTCCCTCTTAGATTTCTTGTTTGCTTTGCTCAGGGTGTATTTGCTGATAAAATAAGATCTCTTGAGCAAAGTCTGGTTAACCAAAATAATCTTATTTTTGAAGAAAGATTATAAACATTTTCAGATTTCCCAGGCTAATTTGGAAAAAATTTTTTTCCTGAAACATAGAAAAATGTGACTGTTCATGTTTCAATATCAAAAGTTAATATGGTGTCAGCCTATGAAGAACTGAGCACAAAGCCAACAGCATCAAAATGTTAAAAAAGAAAGAAGTCATTAAGCATGCAAATATTACTTTTTATCCACCTCTATCTCTGATATGAAACCAGACAAAAGCATTACCCATTTCAGTCAGAGGACGAGGCATCACAGCAACAGGTTCAATGAACATGGATGGGAGAATCCCATCAGCATGGTACTCAATCTTTAAATGTAAGAACAATTTAAAGTGAAAGCATAAAAGACAAAGATTTAGCAAACTACACAAATTCCCATTAATCCTGAAAAGGTTATATCACCTTCAAAGTATCCAAAAAATATAAATACACATATTGTTTTTTTCTTAATGATGGCACCAAACCTTAAAAGAGTTGTTGCTATTGTATTATATTGGGAACTGTTTTGTTCTGCATCCATCCACAGAATGAGGTTAAATTGGTTTGGATGATATCAGCTGTATGTAATTAAACCAGCAGCCCATGTCTGATCCCTTCTGTGACCATGTTAGGTGTTAAATTAAGGTCTGATTAAGAGTGTGCTGCTGCTGTTAAGGTCAAGGACTAAAGATCACAAGCTTTGTTTCATCTAATAGCAATAAAGACTGTCTGGCTGCCAAATACCATAACAGCTCTTGTTCTCCTATCACACTGCTGTCCAGCTAGAGGGATCTGATTTCACTGGTATCCCTTTTTAAACCTAACTTCTAAGAAGGTTTGTAGCTATTTCATCTGTATTAAGCAGTACTGTGTTACCCAAGGCTATACGGTATGTTCTATACAATCAAAGCAGAAATGCAGCAGCTTCTCACGAAGAGTTATCATGGCTGAGGGGAAATAATATCAAGGAAGGAGAGAAAAAAGATACAGTGCTACAAAACACCAGGTCATGCCACCAAAGTAAACACCCACAGGTAACCTCATAACATGAGACCACTCAGTGGTGGAAACGGGGCACATGTGTCTGCTTGGAACAAACCACAGGCTTGTCCTACCAGCCATCAGCAGGAGAGATGTGTTGAAAGGGAGACACTAGAGATAAAAGCAGAGTGGTGAAGACAATACCCAGCAACTTGTTTGTAGGATGAGAAAAGAATGAGTGGCCTTTCTGGTTCTCCCTGCCCAAGGGCTTTCCACAATGACGGCTCAGGAGACATTACTGGAGCAGTTGCTTGTCAGGAGGAAACAAAACGCCTTATAGCTCCACAAAGTGTTCTCACATGACATACCCACAGCAACCCAACCCAACACGAGGTATCGGGTCATGTTTGCCTCCTGAGGCACGGTGGAGCAGAGTGGGAAGCCACATGGGCCTCAAATTATCTTAGATAGTCACAGCCTAATTCATCTTTCCATACTGGGAGTCCAGTATGCGGGATTCGTACCTGCAAAGTCATCCAAAGCTTCTGTCACTCACTCCTGGTCCAGAAGACTTAATGGATTATTAATAGAGTGCTGCTCATACCTGGGAAGATCATTTTGTTATTCTACAAGTCTGCAGACAGAAAACTCATCTTGGGGACACACTAAAGCCACTACCTGTTTAGACAGCTCTTTGTGAATGGGCTGTATATACAACCAGAAAATTTCCTTGAGGTGTGTTGGTGCTTCAAAGCTAGCAGTTTGAAACATAATCTCTCTTGTTCCCCACTGGTGCTGAGTGAATCCCAAAAGAACCAGTGATGCAGCTCACTGGGGACAAACTTCCCACTGCTTCCTGTCACCACTGAGCCAGAAATCTCTCCAGAAGAAGCTTTGCTGTGGGAACTCATGGAACCAGAGACATTATAAATATGGGGAATATCAGCTGTTAAAAATGACTTCTCTGTGACAACAGAAATATGCCCATTATTGGTAGTCAGTATCTACCCAGAAAGTAATTTGTGCAGAGGAACTTCCAGTTTCCCAACTATCTGTGAAAATACTATGGCATTGCCAAGCTGCTGGTCCTAATAGAGCCTACCAGCCTACATGCCTAATTTTGGCATTTTGTGGATCCACTTAAAATCAAAAGACAATCCTCAGAGCAGATGGTAGTTCAGCTGCTTGCTATAATATAGGATCCAAGTGACAATATCGTGTCCTGGCACCTTTGACTTCCCAGGCTCAATGAGCAGGGCCCCACTCACAAGCGAGTGCACTGGCAGTGACTCTTGTCATAAATCTGGAAGGAGGCTCAGAGTGCTACTTATCACCATGAAGCTGCCAATAGCAGGATTGCTTCTGAAAACCTGGCAGCCTTGTCTTGGGCAGCCGCACTGCGTTATCTTGGTATCTGCAGTATTCCTAAAACTACACTTAAGCTAATATAAGAGGAATTGTTGTGCGTATTATGGTAATGTCATTTACTTATCCTAGGCAACTGGAAAGTATAAGGGCAACCATTTTTACTTACATGCTGTGTAGATTAGTGTTCATAGTAACACCTGCTTACTGGACAGATAGAAATAAAGCCCTTATATTCCTCCTTCATTGCAATTTATTATTATAACTTGAATGGTTCCTAGTGACTTCCTAAGATTAATGTTAATATTCTGATCTGAGCCTTCCCTCTGGGGTTTTATTATGGGTTTTGAACATTCATTTCATTTAAAGTACACATGGGAACAAGTCTGGTGGTTCCAAAAATATTTGTAGTTGGAAATCACAGTGATTTTTTGTTAGGCTCAGTGCCAAAGAAATCACAAATCAGAACCCTGCTATAGAGTTGTTTCAGTTTCTTAGCATCACAATTTCTCTTTATGTGTGTGTGCAGTGAGATATTTTCCCTAGCTGTATGGCACTGGAGATTTACTTAGTTACACGTTTTTTCTCTCTTCTTCAAGCTGCTGGTAGAACTGGAGACTGGATTTGTAAGGTTTTTATAGACACCATGTGCATGCCAGATACTGCCCATTGGGCATCCTTTTTTCCCTATCACAGCTGGTGTTTCTGAACCAAAAATTTCATCTCTGATTTTTTTTGGCTTGATCAATTGTTTAGTCTAGGAGCTCTCAAGGAGACTTTCTAGATGCTGGAATTCCTCCTTCTCTTCAGTCAGCAGCTGATGTAGCATGGTGTACCTCAGAGTCTAGATTCACATCTTAGTGAGCAAAGATTTATGTTCCTTCTAACTTTCCTTGACATTAATGAGTATTACAGACATGCACCCCCCTGGATGAAGTTGAGAACATACCCCTGAGGGTGTGTGGAGTTTGTCATTAGGGCATCACACTATTAAAATCAACCATAGGTAAGAAAGCAATAGGATCTCTTCCCTTCTCTCTGCTCGAGCACACGTAAGAGAAACATTTTAAATCCTCTCATATTTCCAACACACTCACAATTCCTGCATTGACTTTTGGTTGTTAATGGCGTCAAAGAAGAATTGATTGCTACTTTTAAGAAATTTCCCATAATAACATAATGGGAACACTGGCAGACAATGTTTCTGTAGATAAATAGTGCTCCCTAATTAAGAATCTTTTGTGGAGCTGAGAAGGAGAGAATATTGGGTTTTTTTTTTCAAAAGGATGGTCCAAAAGGGTGTACTAAGTCTGACTGCCTTAGACCATGCTCCTTTCTGCAGATCTGCTGGGCTGTGTTTGCCCTCCAGTGCCCATTGCTCTGCATTTTGTGCTCATTTCAAACACAGTGCTGCAAGGACACACGTAGTCAGCAACGTCACCGGTCCGTCCTGGGGACAATTCATCTGCTATCCAGATAAACCACCCACTGCTAAGACTCTTGGCGATAATTTCAGTCTCCTTTAAGGCGGCATGTAAAGAAGTCCTATGAGAGAGATTCAGTGGAGAATCTAACCCCCTATGGTCTGCTACCTACAACAGACAGCACTGAAGTCAGGATTCCTGTTTTTCCTTCACAATACGCTCGCCTTAGAATAGCTAAACTAGACATAATTCTGCATATCTACTTCACAGGAGTTTTCTAGGCTGACTGTTGTCACACAAGAGGGTTATTAACCTGTGTAATCCTGCCTGTATCAGCTAAGTGTAGCACGGAAATAAAAACTTTATATTTTCCCACTGAGACACTTGAGGGTGTTTTTGAGAATTTTATCTTCGGAAAATTCTGATTTATCTTTTCTGAAAGCAATGGTTCCTGGATCAGTCACTTCACCTGAAACACATCCCTTTCTCCCTCACTAAAAGAGGGATAAAAATGCTCACAGAGATTTCTAAATTGTTTTGAGAACTGTGAATATAAAGGGCTGTGTGTTGCTATCTGTAAAGTGTTTAGAAAACTTCAATAAAAAAGGTCCTACATAAATGCATATTTATTGCAGCACTGACTCTCCTGTGGCAGCTCTGAATGCAGAATCAAAAGCAAAGGGGGCAGAATATAAGTCAGAATAAGAAACTGTCAGCCTTCAGCCTCTATCTTCAAGTACTTTGAAACATAGCAGACATTCAGAGAATCGAGGGTGCCAATACTGTGTACGCTACAGTAATTACACCAACCTGGAATATAAATTTTCCTCACCTCTCCTGGGAGAAGGGAAAGTGCTTAGGGATACACACAAACCGAGCCCTAATCCTGCCAACACTAAGGTACCTGCCTCGTGGTAGACAGCGGCGTTGTCTCCCTCATTTCAATAGCTCTACGTGTGGAAGCGTTTGTATGACGAGAAGTTAATGCCAATAAATGCACAGTTCACACAGTACCCCTGTGTAAACAACGTGGTTTTTTTATGTAAGTGATGATTTTATTGCAGTGCTGTAATTCTGTGTAGTGGCTTTGTGAAGCAGTGTTATATTTTCTGAAGCCGTAAAATATTTCTGATAATGTTTTCCATTGCCAGCTCTTTGGGGGCTAATTAAAAGAAAAATCTGTTGAATTTATTCATTGCTTGGTTCCTTGATAGCAAGAGGCACCTGGTGTAAACATTAAAAAGAAAAGGAGGCAGCAGCCAGACCTCATCAAATATTAGATGCATTAGGACATTTTATTTATAAATATGAAATTGGTTTTAATGACTTCAAAAGAAGGAAATGCCAGCAAGAGCATAATATGCGTGAACTCAGTAAAGCTGTCATGAAGATGCCAAAACCCACAAAAATCTAGAAATTGTGCTTGTTCCCCCCTTCTCCCCTCAAAATGTAAGTGGCAACCCAGGCTGCAATTGGCAAAATCTATGTAGAAAACTTCAGCACTAATGAAAAGTAGGCTGTAGGTGAGATGGAGCATCCAAGAGCACATCTGAATGAAAAGCAGTGCTTACGGTTGATCAGGATATAGCTAATCTTTAGGGAGCTGTCTGAACTAGTGAAAAAAATCCAAATTTTCGATCATGTGATCTAAGGGGAAATGCTTAAGAATGAGACAGCTTGGCCTTAATTTGGGACATTTAATCAGGCACTTAACATTAAAAATATGTATTGCAACCGCTTGACTTCACTTTAAAAAAATGCTTAGTGCTGATTCATTCTGTTCCCACTAGTCATCAATAAATGAATGATAGTGACTCAACACCTTGTAAAGAAACACACATTCAGCACTGTCCCAGACAAAGATGCTTCCTAAAATAAACTCATGATCAATAGACTAACAATGCAAGTGAGAAATAACAAGAGTAATTTTTCTAAAAAAAAGTTCAGGTGAAGCAAAATCTTTCCTACAGATAGATTGCATCTCAAGGCAAAATGCATATTTATTCACACTCATTTGAGAAAGACATCATTTCATATGACTAAATCTGACGTCAATACAATCATTGGCCAGTCTCATAACAGTATGGGCCACAGTATCATTTCTTATTTACTGAGAGAGCTGAAGTTTTGAGAAGGAAAATACATGAGTAGGTCCAAAGGATGTGTGTTGTAAAGAGAGCCACTCATTCACTGCCACTCAGAACAAAGGAAAAGCTCTAAGCAAGTTTGACACAGAAATAAACTGCAAACATCTTGCCTTAAAAGAAAAACTAATGTGGGACATTATATAAAGCCTCAGAGGAGGCTGACAATAAGGAACCACAGCCAGGGAACACAGTCCCAGCTCAGAAATGCTGCTTGCAGGATACAGGTGCAGTCATCTCCAGCAGTAATTCTCCATGCCAAGCTTTAAATGACTTTCATGACAGGACATCGATAGGTTTGGATGAGAACAGATCCAGACGAGGGGGAGCAACAGAGTCTGTAACTTGTAAGGTGACTCATTCCTACCAGCCTTTTGGTTTCACCAAGCCAGGTGACATTTAACCACAAAAATCTTTAACCTACTTTTTACAAGGAGGTATATCACTAACTGTGATAAAATACAGGCATGTGGGAGAGTCAGGATGCAGCTTTTTCAGTGCAATTCCATATAAAGGAAAAAGACAATAAAAAAGAGGTCATTGCATACAGAAAACATCTCAATGAAATCCTGCCTTTTAATCTCTGCCACAATCTTTCTTCTCATCTTCCTTGCTTTTTAATCCTCCACTCCACTGAAATGTTTTATACTCATTCACTTTATCAACTTTACCTGTCTCAAAAGTCAATAAGACCAGAGTCAATAAGACCTTTATTTTTAAAATAAAGGCAAATTAACTGAGGCATCAAACTTCATATTTTATTTTCACTTGATAATTTTAAAACCACTAAAAATCAAATGTCTTCTGAAATGTATAATCGTTTTTATCAATCAGATGCAGATATTTGTTCTACTAACATATTTCCCCAGGAGTTCCAGGCCCTCATCAGAGAGGGGAAATTCTGTGCATGCAACGGGACCACTATCATGGAAGAATAACTTCCTCTCTTTAGGAAAAAGCACTTTTTCCCCCTAAGAAATCTCAGTTCGATAATGACCTAAAGAGAAGCACCAAATTCTATTGCCATTTAACCAGCTGAGGAAAGACTCCCAATTTTACTAATGCTTCTGTTAAGTGGAGGTCCTCAAGGGAAAACAGTTTTTTTCAGAATTTTGCTCCTCTTGCTAACTCTCTCCTGACATCTGTTCATCACTAAGCCAGTACGTTCTACCACAATGCATGAGAGCTGCCAAAATGCTTTGAAAAGGACGAGGAGATTGTTGAGTGAGCAGGGCAATGGGCAAAGCCAGTCATGTCATAGTCTAAGCCAGCTTCTTGATAGAGGAGGTTTACAGCTGTCATTGGGGAAACTGAGAAGAGCCAGCAATATAAATACACGCCAGTGACAACTATAGATCAACAAAAAGCATCTTGACACATGGCAGCATTTGACTACTGAATTGTTGGCCTGTTCCAGCTAATATTGATCTGATGTCCCCATCTTTAGCGTTTGGACTGCTGCTGGTGTCCAAGTCAACCCAGCCAGAGGTCTTCACAAGAGAAGTGTGTTGAATGGCACGGTCACTAATCAGAGCCCAGCAAGGGCTCCTGCCAAAAGTCCAAAGGCATCTGGAGCTAAAGGGCTCGACCAACTTGCATCTCTTTGGTCTGACCTCTGTGGATTCTTTAGCAGGCAGTAGAAGCAGTGAGGAGGCCTGGCTGCCATATATGTGGTTTGCATAAATCATACATATACAGACTGTTCTCAGGGACTCATTAAACATCTCTGACAGACTACTTTTTTAGAATCACTTCTCTTTGATTCCACATTCAAGCTCATTCTTTGGGATAGCATTTCAATTTGCCTTTCATAAGTTAGGCAAGACTCCAACTACTAATTTTGCAGCATTCATTTTTCTTTAGCTTTCTCTTACCTGGAGCACCTGCTGGTTTTCTCTTCCATAATATCACACATTCCTAACGTGACCCAAGCAACCTTGCTGGTTACATCCAAAAAAGGTTTGTCTCAGTTTGTCTCCTGGCCTGAAGTGTTGCTCAGATCTCTCTCTCTGCTAGAAGCTTTCCCTTCTTCTGCTATTCTTCATAGCAATTTCACATGCTCTCTTCAGCTGTTCTCTCCACGGAATGGTGAAGTTGGTACGGTTATTATCCTCTTTATCCTGCATAAAGTCAAAAAAAGGTTATTTATGGATAACACTGGAGACCACCCATATAGCAGGAAAATTGAGAAAAAAACCAGTTGTTTTCATGCTCAGAGTAGTTATAAGCATACACAGCTCAGATTAGACAGTGCTTCCATTCAACTTCTGTTCCTCAGTAAATATTTGTAACTTTGCTGATAAAGCAATGCTGGATTTCTCAGCTGGATTGCCATGCGGACAATAAGCTGTGGGACTGGAGTATGGAATCTCAATATACAACCAAGTTTCCTGAACAGCCAGTTGTCCCAGTTTTCTCCTTGGTCATGAAAAAGAATCTTTTCAGCAAGCAAATGCCAGACAAAGTCAATAACTACAGCAGCTTTGTCTGTATTTTGCTTTTAAGGCCCACAGCAATAGGTGGTAATCGCTTAAAGGCAATAAAAGATTTTGTTATTTGACCTAAATGTGGGCAGTTTATATATAGGAAAATGCATTGTTGCTTTTTTCAAAAAAAAATATTAGCTCATTTCTATTTAACATGCAGCATCTTTGCCACGAACCTGTTGTACAGCTGCAAGCAAAACACTTATTTTTTCATTTTTCAATGCATTATTCATTTTTAATAACCCATTACTTCCCAATGGGAAAAAACAAATCTCTCTACCATGAAAGTCCAGAATCCCTATACGAGAAGACAAGGGATGAGAAGAATGTCTTCAAACCTGCGTTGTACTGTGCTTTGCCTTACTGAATTCAGGACAACCTGAAGACATGTTTTTTGCCCACAGATCTCAAAGTGCTTTTCCAAAGTCAACAAACGTCATTGATACCATTTAACAAACAGGGAAATTAGAGCACAAAGGAAGGTTTTTGTCTGAAACCCTCTCTGGAGACCAAAAGCAGAGGTAGGCATACGAACAGTAATCTACCCATGGGGACAATTGTCCCATATATATGTTGCCTGTAGTTGTGTGTACATTTCTAGTGCCAGGAAAACTCCTCCCTCAGCATTCTTTGTCTTTCAGCTAGATAGAAATGCAAAAAATTTTTAGGCCTCTCTGATCTCCTTCTCTCTCTGCCCCAACCATATTCACTGTTAGTCTTTATCTGACAGCAAAGTCATTTTGAGATGGACTTATGGGTCATATTAGTTAAGTCTTTTTTTTCTAGGCCTGTTTCTTATGGTATTTAAGAGATTAGGTCTGTGTTTAGTGCAGAGCAGGAAGATTAGGCATGTGGGGGGCTCAATGTGTTCAATAGGTAGCTGAGACAACATCTTCCACATAAAGATTATTTCAAAATTGCACTCAGTGCAAGACACAGCTGAATGCACTGTTTAAATGCCGCCTTGGCTTTTTGCAATTTCCTGTCCAGAAGAGCATCTAACGCATTTAAAATAAAAATATATATACGTTGGAAGGCTGCAAGTAGACAATTGACCTCATCAGTGCTACTCAGGAATTTTCCGACAAGACAGAAAATGCTGATCTCTCAGAACTGGATTTTTGGTGGGAAATACATGGCTTGCAACAAAATATTCACTAGGAAGAATCTTACAGCCCAACATGAACTTATGATCAAAATTTGCTTGGGAAAGAATCCTGGAATAGCCACTAGCCTAGCGGTTCGAGCATTCCTCAGCAATGTGTATTTGAACTATGTGATACAGGAAAGATTGCCTGCTCCAAATAAAGCAGTGCAAGGATTTGACATAGGCTTCCGTGGTCCTTCAAAATGTCCTGACTTCTGAGGTATGGAGCAATCTCTCCACTGCCCCAAGTCTCTCTTGGCTTTATTTTTCATAAAACACATTTTGCTTTCAGAAAGCTTCACTCTAGATATTGTAGAATAGAGCCCTTGGTCTAATATCGGTCATTGCACATCTGTCTGAGTTAGGGTTTTCCACTGCAGCCATCTCTAAAAGGGAGGCCAATATACACATTGAGAAGTATTTTCTCTTTACCTCAATATGCCCAAATAGGGGAAAAAACACCCCACATTCTTCATAATGAATCAGCCCTTTAAGAGGCATGCAGGACACAACACTGGAAAGGTTAGTGGTCTGCTCCGTTGCCTTCCATGTACTGCAGTTTCTTAATGTCTTTCTTTCCTCTTCCTTGTCTCTGAGAGGAACTGCCAGCAATTGAGCAAGGTCCTTGTGTAGGTGAAGACAGATGATCCCCTCGTTACAGCTCTGCAGCTACTGGAGAACTGGTTTCCATTCCCTGCATCTAGTGACTGTTCCTCCCTTTGGTTTTAATTACTGCAAAATAAACGCATGTCTTCTCAGCTGAGTGAAACTAGGCAGCTGACAAAGGAAGGTGGCAAATTACCGACATCCCAATTTTTAATACATTCAAAATTTACAGAAGAGCTAGCAAAAAGTAAATAATGAAGATAAATATATTTAGAAAAAGCTGCAAGGACAAGGTAAAGAAGGAAGGGTTAATCTGCAAGTGTGATAGAGAACACTATGACCTCGTAGTATTAAGAGATTTTCTCAGAGGACCAGAAAAGCACCTGAAAAGTATGGAAGGATGGTTAAATACGGACTGAGTGCTAAAGAATAAGAGCATTATTCCCTCATTATTACAAAAAATAAAAGGAAATTGTACATTGCAAGAAAACTTGATTAACGGGCAGTAGTACACTCTGGATAGGGGTGCTGATTCAATAAGGAGTATAGGAATTTATCAATTAAATCATATTAAGAATTTACCAAAACATATGGCACAGCTATACCACATACTTGTCAGCTATTTCCCCTTGCATGCTGCATTATTTCATCTGTCTTCTCCACCAGATTATTTCTCAAAGACAAGATACACCAGGGAGTTGGGGAGAGAGGGAGGACCCAAAAGAAGAAATGCCTCCACCATGCCAGCAAACAAGTAGTTCACTCTGCCAACATATAAAGAAAGGCAAAATAAAACCAAACTCCTCCAATCTTGGTAAGAGCTGGAGTAAATCAGAGTAAGATTTAGCACTTAAAGACAGATACCATTCACAGCAGAAGGGCTTCCACTGAAGGAGATCCTGGAGGACTAAAGACCAGTTAAATTCTCTGTTGCTTCTGTCAATAAGTTTACAACACACCATAGGCAAAAGACAAAAAAAGAGAACATTCTCAGACAAATTCCGAGTATACTGATGAGGGAAGAAAAGAATAAGACTTATAGAAAAGTCAACATTTGTTAAATAAAATAAAACATGGCACTCAAAGTACAGGTCAATTGCAATTGAAGTGTGGCAGTGACTGAAAGAAGTATTGGGAGAGTGAAGGCTCATGTTTCAGGGAGAAATTACAAATTAGACTGAAGCAAAACACTAGAGATATAAAGAAGAAGGAGCCATCACAGTACTCCAGTCAGTAACCTAGCTGTGCTACCTAACCTCTGGGTCTGGTTCCTCTGCACGAGAAGGAGAGTTCCAAAGAGGTCAGCTCCTATTCAAAGAGCAACCTAGACATCCTGGTTTCCCAGAAAAGAGGAAAAATGCTGAGCATGACTGGTCTACATCCTGGTCTCAATCAGTGCAGTTAAATGAATTTCATCTGGCCCACCAGAGCAACATTAATTTGCACTAGGTAGGGAGCTTCTGTTTCCAAACAGACCACGAGCAGGGTTACGACATGTGGGTCAGACCAGAATATCCTTAGGTCTTCTTCAGAATGTAGATACTCCCTTTCTCTCTAAAATATAAAAATTGAATGATTTCTAGTGAAGCGTCCTTTTCTACCTATGTTGCTGATGATTTTTTTCTAGCAAGGAGTTTTTAGCAGTGATCGGTGACCACAAGATAAATTTACATTCTTAGAAAATAAATAAAATTCTTGTTTACAGTTAAAAAGCAAATGTGCAAGTAGAGAGGAAAAAGAAGAGAACGGGATTAATAAATTACAATTGTTAGCAAGCACTAACATGTATCAGAAATGGCAAATCCTCTGGAGTACAGCTGAGCTTCTTTTATTCAGGTCAATGACTCCTTTTGTGATTCCCTTCTCTAAAAAGAGCATTTTTCCAATGATTTATGTATAATAATCTCCACATCAGCATATCTTATCTTTTTACTATTTGTTAGTTATACATGCACCAAGAATCTAAGCCCTTGAAGCCCTTAGCCTTGAAAATACAACTGGGACAAAGGCAAAGAAATATACATATAAAATAGAAATATTTATTAGTAAAGCTGATGTTCGAGCTGAATTGTAGGTATGAAAATAGAAAATATACTATTTTAGATTGCTGAGTTCAGGCTTCAATGGCATGAGTTTCAGACAGACACGTAAGAGTTAGTTATTAAGTTAAAAAAATACATCATTCTTTCACTGGTCACCCAGATAGGAAGCAGCAGCCAGCATTAAAATACAGCTCCTCATTGGGCTTTGCAGTCAGTCTCTGTAGGAGTTGGAACAGACCAAAAATATTATTTACTAAGCGAGTAAAATTGCTTGAGTCATTTCAAAACAATTTTGCAAATTTTCCAGTTCAGGATGGATTTCTTGGGACTTAGAATGTCTCCATTCACATCTAGTTAACTAAATAAAATGCTGGTTCTCCAAAGCACTCACCCACCTCTGCACCCCAGGCAGATTCTTCAAGGAGTTCAGGAACTAGTCTGCTGATTTCTTGAGAAAAATATAAAGTCGGTGTCCTGTTCTTTGAAGTCTTGATCATTATAGAGACTTTTGTCATTCTGTCAAGGAGCAGGACAAAACCTTGGGACAAAAGGAATGCGATTTCCAACCGTGAATCTGATATCACAGTTTTCATCTGAGGTAAAGGTTGAGAACGAGAGATTTTGTCTTAGATCCCAGAAGGACTTTAATAAGGTCACCTCTTGCCAGCATGGGAAAATAGGAGTGGGGTCTTGGGTGAGCCCCAGCAGACTGGCCACTTTGGATTAATTCGACCAGTAAACCCATAGCTGGATTAATTCCCATTCCCACCACAAAGAGAAATGCAGAGATCATGTTTGGGAATTCTGTACTGAACCAAACTGCACTGGGAAGGGCATTGTAGAAGGTAGTTTGTTATATGGGCGATTTTAATTGAACACACAGGTGAAAATTCCAACAGACTGGGATTGTCAAACGCACTATGAATTGCTAACTCTATTATCATGTTTATCCAGCTCAGGAATGGGTCAGAGCTAAATGGACCCTAAAGATGGCTTTTTCCATCCCACCTTTCCTAAGGAGCTGCTTGCAGCCATGGGCAGGATCTTGTTATAGCAGAAACTAACCTTGCTACTGCCCAGCCTGACCTGGTCCCTAGCAATGAGGAGGGTTTCATTCTCTTTACTGTCATCACAGAAACTTTCACCAACATAAGATCAATTTTTAAAATCCTGAAGGGAAAAAGAGGGAAAATCAATAGATGAGATGGCAGATTTCTGGCTTCCTTCAGCTAACAAGTCTGTCCCGCCCTGCCAAGCTCTGACCACGACTTCGAAGGCAACTAAAGCTTCTTACCAGAGTTGTACTCTCAAAATTGACTGGATGCTAAGCAGACACTGAAGTCCATAAATATTTCAGAAGGAAAAGAATGCATTTCCCAAGCATTGACTAGCTACATATATTATTTATATAAAACCATAACTTAAGTTGAAAAAACAATAAATGCTTCAGCAACGTATCTATTCACAACCTACCCTGTTACTAAGTAAAATTCTGGCTATTCCTGCAGACGTCATAATCAAACAGAAATGCAATGAGACCTGTGTATAAACATGACCTACAAAGGTAGAATACAAGATTTCAGCCACTTTACTAGTGCTAGTTAACTTTACTAGTGCTAGTTAGTTAGGAATTGTGTGGACAAAGGATTATAAAACTCTGACTTTCATTTAAAAGTCATTTTTAAGTGACTTTTATTTTTTATCTTTTAAATTTTATCTTTGTATTACATTCTCATTTGAGACTAGGTCTCCCAATCTAACTAAAGGGCAAGAAATGGACAACAAAAAACGTTCCATTATCTCCCATATCCCAAAGAAAGGGTTTGGGCTTGGGGAGACAAAGGATGTATTTGGCACTGCCATGCACGAAGCTGATAGTCCTTTCTAGAGAAAAGAGTCTCTGCAAGAACGATGAAGTTGAAGAAAACCAGACAGCATGAGTTTCAGGGTCATATCAAGGGACTGCTGAAGAGCTGGGGTCTGAACTGAGGCTTCCTGCACCCCAAACAACTTGGAAACAAATCTCTCTCTTGGGATATGGGAAGAAGTTTAGCTTTCCTGAGCTTTCAGAAATGATCCTGAAACAGATTTTTAAGCTACCGCTTTGTCCTTCAGCCTTTTCAGCACTCCGAAGGGGCTGCAAAGGAGAGCAAGTCTGAAGCTTGCTCACGTGTTCCCACAGCCGCGAGCAGGGAATGCCCCTTTCACGGCCTTGGCGGGAAACGAGGCCTTGGTTTCGTGGTGACGCTGCAATGGGCCCAGGCCACCAGTCACCGCTGGAGGTTGGAGCACAAGAGTGGACAGTTCCAAGGCAACAATGGCTGCTTTTGGGTTGGCCCTGCCGTGGCTACTTGCTAGCAAAGGAAAAGCAGCAAAAGGTCTGGGAAAGGGCCAGGGAAAAGGCAGGCTCTGGAGTCTTTCCGGAGTTTCCAGCACCTCTGTGGAGCGTGGTGTGAAGGAGGCCCAATGCAGAGCTGAGCCTGGATTCTTGTCCCACCTGCAGTGCTCACAAGTCAGAGGGGAAGCCCACTCACTCATCGCCGTGTAGCTGGTTCGTGAGGCAGGTGTGAACTAATTCGCTTCATTTAGATCCCAGAGTGCCCGACAGGAGGATGAGAAGCCTTGGAGAAGGCGGTGTTGACAAGCAGCAACTTGTGGAAAGTAACGGGAGGATGAGGAGTCTGCACACCCCGTCCCCCTCTCTTAGCAGCCATCAGGCACCGTCACTGCCAGAGCTTTCATGGCTTCCTGCCTTGCCCTTCCCAGGAAAGGCATTGCCAGCAGTTTCTGCTCCCACTGAAGTGTGTAATCAGCCCTTGTGTCTAGTCCTTCCAAGAGTTCTGCCCAGGAGGTTTCCTGATGGCACCAACCACGAGCACATGCCCTTTAGCAGTAAGTCACCCCGTTAAAGGTTGTTTCTTTGCCCCAACCCCAGGTTGCTACTGCAAGGTGGGCCCACTAGCTAAAAAAGCTACTGTTTTTAGAAGGGGATTAGCAAGACAATTCCTTCAAAGTACCGTTCAACCACCTCATCCCAGGCAAACTTTCCAAGATCTGAATACAGCTCCAGTCGGACTTTGTTAAATTCCAACAAGCACATTTCCAGATAGCTATTTTCTGTGAATTCTGCAGCAGTGACTGTCTCTCAGAACTGAGTTACACCATGAGAGGTCCTCACGAACCTCCTGTGCGCCCACTGTCTCCAGCCACCATCACTCACGTGCCCCGTGCTCATCCTCAACACCAGGCAGGGAATCTCATATTCAGCGCAAAACAGCGTGGGAAGTTCATGTCCAACCCAACTGCCCTCTCCACCAGGTAGGTATTTGTATAGGAAGCTTCCAAAGGCCTGGAGCAGGAAATCCTGACACAGCAGTGTGAAATCGTGGGCCGCTCTGTCACTCCAAAGCCTCACACTATAAAACCTTCATTGCTCTGCTCTGCGAGGCTAAATGACAAATGGCTCCAGTCAAAAACTTGCAGTCAGAACCTAAATCTTCTACCACCCCCTTTCTGCCTGAATTCATTTTAGCTGTTCTGTGAGATAAATTGAATTTTGCATTCTTCCAATTGGAGAAATAGATTGTTCTATTTATTGGAATAAATATATGAAGAAAAAAAATAGATAAAGTAAAAGGTAACACTAGCACAGCCAGAATTCAAAGAGCCACAGTGGTGCTGAGGTGCTTGTGCAATATTCATGCGGGAACACCAAGTGGAAAGAAAAAAAAATCCTCTTTTCATAGAGTCCTTTCAAAGGGAGTTTGAGGTTAAAATAAAAGGCTGCCATTCAGTATATGTCATAATTTATCTTGACAAGTTGCACTGCGCCAGCTGATTGACTTCAGCGGGAACAGGAATGGGCCAAGAGTTTTTAATCTTGTGGTTATACCCCCAGCACTTTCAGGACATTCTCCAATGAGTATGTTTTTTATGCCTGAGTTATAGATTTTTGCCTGTTGTAGTTATCTTCTCCAAACAGCCTTCCTTTGCTCTCCTCCGTCAGGCACCACGCGTCATTTCTGTTTGAACTGACCAAGTTCAAGCTGATGCAGGAGACACCACCAAAGCTCAAGTGTCCATTGCTTTAGCAGAATATTTTATTTGCTGATAACTGCAGATCCAGATCAATTAGAACAATTTACCAGACTGAGAGGGGAAAAGGCTTAAAGAGGTGAAGACATTTTATTTTCAAGTAAGCCATCGGACTTTCTTTTTTAAGTAAACGAACTTCAAAAATGTGTGTTTCATTTCAGATCAAATAAAATATTTGACTCGAAGTATTTTCCTCCTATTTTTTTTCACTTCAGACAGCAAAATGAAAAAAAAAAAAAAGCAAACAAACAAACAAAAATTGAATTATTTCCACGGTGCTGCTTAGGTCTGAGCTCTGAGCAGATTTCAATACGGTGAGGAAAGCCCCACAAACACACACACAGTTGAGCATTGTGATGCTGTGCTCACCAGCTAACGCTGAGCTCTGCAACACTGGGGTTTTTCTTAAAGCCCCAGTTCCTTGAGTGATTGGGTGAAAAACTCAGCTTTCATTTCCAAAGAAAGTAAATGTCTGATAAGTGGCATTTGCAAGTAAAAGCTTGAAGAATGCAGTTCTAAAGGCTCAATGGACAAACAAAACACATCCTTTTCCATCCTACTACCTTTAAGTTCAATCTCATGACAATTGATGGAATCGATGTGCAGTTTTTGAAGTCTTTGGGTGGACAATACTGCAATGACTCTTCCAAAAACTGCTTGAGAAGATGCCCCCAGATCCCCCAGCGCCTGGGGGATTCTCATCCTTCTCTCTTTGGCTGCTGTTGGGGCTGGAGCAGGGCATGCTCTGCAGGCTAGCTCTAAAACCCTGCAAACAGTAAGAGTTAATTTGTTGCAATGTATCTGAGTGTAGTAACTGATTACATTTTTCCCCAAAGGAAACTTCAGTTAATTTGGTTAGTGACTCATATGCCAGGCTGCCAATTACAACACAGATGATTACACACATAAATTCACGTCGCAGTGGCTCAACGATCACAGGAAGAAAAAAAAAGGAGAAAGAAAAAGGCAGGGGGGAAAAAAAACAATATCGAACAGGCTCCCCTTTACCTTCCTGGGGACAGAGGTGGGTAGGGTTTGTGGTTCAAGGTCTCCACCAAGGCCCGGTGAGATGAAGTGCCCAAACCTACGAGACTGGACCATGGTGTCTCCCAAAGAACAGCCCCTCTCCTGCTCTTCATTTGGGATTTTCCTTGCAGAAACGCACTGCGCACTCTATAAAACACTGTTTGCCGGTATCGTTAGTGCAATCTATACACAAAGAGTGCAGCAAGAAGGAGGGTAAACGAGTAGTGCTTGGCAGTACATCAGTAAATCATTTAAAGATAACCTGTGCATACCAATACAAAAAGAAAAAATTCAATTAGAGTAACTTATTACAAACCAAGGCCTCTTTCGGAAGAGGTTTTCTAAAGGGGAGCAGGAAAAGGGGAGGGAGGAGATGAGACAAGCAGGGGGAGGCGGATGCTCCAGCAGAAGGTGAAGGAGTCTCGTCAGTGGGCAGTGGAATTGCTACGAAGGGGAGGCACCCAGGCCTCCAAAAGAAGGGCATGCAGAAGAAAATCCAGCTTTGCACTTAAGAGCACTACGAAGCTCTGACATTCGGTGGAGTGTGGAGGAGGAGGAAGAAGGTGTTCTTTAATCTTAAATGAAAGATACTTCCCTGGCCTGAAATGCAGCTCTGTCCAGGCACTCCCCGAGGTGAGCAGCCACACATATTTACTTCTTTTAGGGTCAACAGACTAGCTCTGGTTTAGTTCATGCAGCTCCTTGCCTGAGAGGCCAAAGTGCTTTACAAAGGGGAATTAAGCTTTGTGGCACCGGGCTATTATTATACCTATTTTACAAGAGAGTAAATAAAAGGATGCAGCAGCTAAGTGATTTGCCCAAGGACATTAAGCAAGCCAGTGGTAGAATCAAGTATTACACACCCATGCCTGGTCTCTCATCCTCACCTCTAACCAATAGAAATTTCTTGGCCTTCGGTAAATAACCATTGCAAAATGGATTAATTGTAATTTGGACCTATGTAAACTGACTCTTTCCCCAAAGCCAGCAACTGGCTGTTGAATAAATACCAGGTGATTATTCCAGGCCTGTTTGCTGAAGGGTGGATCATCAGTGAGTGTGCTGGGTTCAATAAAGGGGTTATTGCCCGTTGAATAAACACAATGAGTGGAGCCTGGCCTGGCTTATTCAGCTTATTCAGTCTCCAGATTTGGAGGGAACTGCAGGCGAGTGGCACCTCACAGGGTCTGAAGTCAGACTGACACCATCATGTTAATTCTAAGAGTAGCCAAGTCTCATGGGTATCAGGAAAAGTATCTCCCAGGGTAAGATTCTCTTCCTATCAAGGGTAAAGTGAGAAGAAACCATCCCTACTGTACAAAGGAATGAAGTGATTTCTGTGTTAGTAATAAATTAGTGCAAATACAGGAAGCTAAGGATCTGGCTTCTGTTTTTATTGTAAGTTACCAGAAGAGGAGAGCTCAAAACATGGATTATGCCCTTCAGAGAACTGCTCTGAACACAAAGGCAGATGTTTTAAATAGTCCATTTCTCTGTGTATTCCAAAGCATGAGTTTAAGAACAGGGGTTATTCTTCGCCAGACAATCATGGATGTATTAAAAAAAAAAAAGAACAATCTCCTATCCTGCAGAACTGGTTGTCATTTGCAATAACACACTAAGGCAGCATCATGTTATAAACTGAAGTCATTCATTTTTAGGCTCCTTCCCTCTGCCACGGCAGGGAGAGGGACGTTCTTGCAGCAAACCCTCCACGGGGATGCAGTTTGTCAGTGCAGGCAGCCCGGCTCGCCAGGCAGCCGGGAGAGCTGCTCCTCCCGGGGAAGAGGCTGCACTTTGCGGAAGCTCAGGGCCAAGCAGTCTGTGTGTGCAGCAACCGCTTCTCATGCTAAAGAAAAAATTGTAAAAATCAGCTTTTCCGGTACAAAGTGCAGGGAAGGAGGCAGGAGCAGTTCCGAGGCACAGCACTAGGTAGCACTCGTGGCCTCTAGCAAGGCAGCGCGGCGGGGAGCAGAGCCCAAGCCCAGGCTTCTGCCGTCACCTGACAATCCCGCGCTGTGGAAAAATGTTCCTGATTTAAACACCTAGTATTTCACATGAAGGGCTGATGCCCTCCCTATATGCTGGCACCGAGCTGCAGCTGCAGCCCATGGGACACGCTGTGCCGCCGCCAAGACGCGACGAGAACTGTTCTTACCGCTCTTATCTGCCGGCCTTTACAAGATGTTCTTTCCTTGTTAATGTTCCTTAATATACTGCTACTTTTTTTTTTTTTTTTTTTTTTTTTTTTTTTTTTTTTTTTTTTTTTTTTTTTTTTTTTTTTTTTTTTTTTTTTTTTTTTTTTTTTTTTTAACTTACATTTCATCCATTTAGGGTTTTGCTACTGGAAATGCCTGGTTAGTAGATAGGAACCCTCTGCTTGGTTCGGAGGGCAGCCACTCCACGGGCAAGTTGGCGACGCGGCTTCTTCTGGGTGCGCATCCATTCGCACTCACTCCTTCCAATTAGGATGTTAATTATAATTAAGCATCTTACTCCTAAGACACTGCTACACAGGGGACCGCTACTGTGCCAGGCAGCTCGTGTCGTGACGCACTGCTGGGTGCTCTCACCATGCTCATATCTGCTAAGGGAAGGGAGCCGGGCAATTCCCGCATCAGCTAACGGGATTCCATGCGACCCGCTGATCAAATGGATCAGAGCGGCCTGCAGAAGGAAACACACACCAGGAAGAGGTCCGGCTGTGGTGGCGGACCCCACAGCAAATAGCTGCGGAATGAAACCCATACATTCCCATTTTGCAGGGTTTTGTGGGAGTCTTGATCCAACTTCAAAGCGGCTCCATTTCAGATGGAGATAATCTCCTAATTAAACACAAACTCAGCCCTAAACCACATCATCTGATTTCTACCCAAAAATCAGAACTGGACACAGGCTCACTGGAGTTCTTCAGCTCTGAACAGCAAGGGTTGGCTCAGAGGTCACTGTCCGTCCGCCTGAACCACGTGGGTCACCCACCACCTTCTTCTTGAACACTGAAGCCCAGTTCTTCGCTGACCACAATGTGCTGCTTAGCTACAAACCAAGAGATGTCAGAAGTTAGTCTACAAATAACTCATATCCTTTGATGGACAGAAAGCTAACAAGAAGGAATGATGAGTTTGCTGCTGGATGAATCCTTGGGTTCACCGTCTTTCCATGTGTGTAAGATTCAAGCACCCTGGTGAGAAGAGTGGCCCTAGGAAGAAAAGTCTGAACATAACTCCCATGAGCAGAACCTCTTGAGCAGCTCTGAGAAGTTTAGGAGGAATTTTATCACCACTGGCTTCAAAGGGAGGAATTCTGTGTGTTCTGCACTAAGTATCAGAAATCTTATGCTTATTTTTCACCCCAAACTCTTCTTTCAGCATGTTCAGGAAGAGTGAGGCAAAAAGCTAAATCTATGGAGGTAGGAGACAGAACAGCCACATTTGTTCAGAGCATATTCCAAGTAAAACAGATACAAAATCAGTTAAGCAAAACAGAGTCATTCGAATTTCCAATAAATTAGAAGGAAAAAATTATCCCCACCGTTTTTCACTCTATTTCACATCAGAAAAGAAAAAAAAAAAAAGAAATCACAACAGATTACTCACCTAATGTGATGATGACTTTACCCCTGCCCCTAAGGAATTTCTGCCTTTCTTGCGCAAACCTTACGATTATCACACTTGCCCCCATTTTACACCTCTCCCCCCAGCCAGTTTGCCCTGTTTCAAACATTGAAGCTTGACACAACTCCCTGCTTGCAGCTTCTTTTTACTATCCTTTGATTTTTAGCAGCTGCAAGAGAAAGAAAAACAAAAGGAAGCAAAAAAGCCCCACACAAAACCATGAATCTGATTAGACATCCATGATGAACAACTCAATGGGTAAAACTCAGATGTTATTCCAGGGATTTTGAAAGCTTTTTTTTTTTTTTTTTTTGAGCTTAAATGGAGATTGCTCCAGTGCAGACCAACTGCTCTGTTCCTCAGGAAAAGCTATTCCAGATCACATTGCTGCTGTGCTCCGAGCTTCCAAGAGTACCACAGAGCTGGAAGCACAACTATATGGTGGAAATTAATAGGGAAATGGTCCCGTTCGAGTTTAGGGTAAGAAGTGAGTGGGAATTTCATGGGTGAACTGAGATAGGGTGGAGTAAACTCCTACATCGTGTTTACTGCTTGAGAGAGCTGCTAAAGCGCGGCAGAACTGTGAACAACTTCAGACTTGATGTGGGTATTCACTCCTACAGGGACACTGTGACTGACTTAACTGGAGCTGCATCCCATGCAGCCTGTCTCATGGCCCCTGCCTACCTCATGTCAGATCCAGGCTCATCCGCTCACACGCAACAACAAACTTCTGCTTTCTCAACAACTAAATTACAAATTTCAAAGCAGAATCGAGTGGCTAAACTGCAAAAAAAAAAATTTTTTTAAAGAATATTCACAGATGAATTGCACTAACATTACTTCACATATGCAAATTTCTATTTCAAATATGACAATAAAGAAGTGTTCTTGATAGTCATTTTCCCTCTCAGCTGTACTGTAATGAAAAAAAAAAGTATGTTTTCTTGCTATTGCAAGACATCAGTGAAACAGTATGAAAATATCTGAAAATGTAAAAAGAAACAAAAAAATCAAATGGTTTGAACTTTGTCATTCTCAAGCAGCTATTAAGACTAACATTAACTTTTGGAGGCACCACTCTGCCTGCAAATTAACGAAAAATGAGTCTGCTTATTTTCCTTCCAGCTAATTGCCTAGCTCATCTTCTGCAAAACACAGCGAAATACTTTATAAATAAGTGTTTGATCAAATAATCAGTTGATCTCAGGGGTTGTGTAACGCGAGTTCTCAATCACTTCTCCTTAGCTGCCAGGAGTTCCAGAATTACAAGGAGGTTTATCATTTTGTCAACCTTCAATGCCCAGAAGTGTTGAGGCACGTCCCCACACGATGATTATCTGTCTGCCTTGGAGTTGAAAGCTCTTAGATGCTCCTTTTTACAATAGCTGAGAATTGCCCAGTTGCAGTTTTTAGGTTTGTTAAGGATGACAAAGATGGGCATGACGGAGGCACTTGCAGTCATTAAATGCTTCTTGAATTTATTTCACAACGTGCAAACTGTTTCTTATGATACAATCTTAACATTAGAACAACCTGATCCTGTCCCTAGCAAAGTTTATGACATGATGATTTCTTGAGAGAGTAAATTGCAATGAAACATTGATAGCAAATTACTTCCTTATAAGTTTAGCTCATCCAAAAACACATCATGCCAAAAACAATGCCCAGGATTTTGTTCGGTAGCACATGTCTGCTCTCATACCTGATTTCACATTTTGATTTCTGCAGAAAAGAAATTATTTTCACCTTATACAGTCACTTTTTTATGGGGGGAGGCAGGAGGGGAAGCAGGCTTTAAAACCAACATTGAAGAACTAACATTTTACTGAAGGCTGAATAAGGATTGTTTTACAAGAAAGAGTCATATATTATACACTGAAAGATTAAGTGAAGTGCATGTACTTCAAAAATCTTGAATTTGGAAGTGATGCAATTTTCCATCTTCAAAGTCCTAGTTCTTCCAATTTCTTATAGTTTGTGGAACTGATTATGTCCATTTCTACCTTAAATGCAGAAATGGAGTGAATAATTCCCTTGGATAAATGGATTTGAACAGACTGAAGAAACAAAAACACACAGAATATTGATTATGTTAAAGTTGATCTTCAAACAAAGGCACAAATGAAGATTAATTTTGGTTAATCATGCAAAGAGTTTTATGAATTGCTTTAAAAGCAGCTTGAAAAGTATCAAAACCATTCCTAAGTATTATTTTCAAAAATAAATTAAAGCTCACAGGACCAAATTGCACTTCTAAGGGCAGAAGACGTGAATACAAAGAGAAATAATATACATGACTTGCTAAGAGAAATGACATTTCTTTGAACTGACACTAAGAAAGGGCACTTGTGCCTTTCCCATGTGGTTATTCCCAAGGCAGGTGGCCACCTCGCTTTGCATGTAGAGCAGGAGAGGCTGAGACCAGCACTGTGGTCTTAGCTGCAGGTGTCTCAAATGGCAGGGAGTGAAGCCGAGAGCAGGAGACAGGCAAAGACAGTTTGATTCCACTCCTCGAACTGATCCCTGCTCAGACATGGACAGATCTCTGCAAGAGACACATCCTACCATAAGCAGTTCAGGCTGTTCCAGCTCCTTGGAAGCAGCCTGTTCTCTGCAGTGATCAGTCAAACTCAGGAGCTTTACTATAGACAGCTGGAAAAGGCCAGGATGGAAGGATCAGGAGATGCAGCTGCTGTTCTTGCTTTATCGCTGAATTATTTCTGACTTCCATCCCAGCCTCTTGCTTAGTGTCTTGGTGTGTGCAAAAGATCCCAGTCCTTCATTTCATGAGTGCTGAGGATGGGGATTGCTGCTGTGCTCACTCCTCTCTGAGACTTCTCTCTGTGGCATCACAGGAAACACAGCAGTAAATCGCTCCTCTCCCATGGCCACAGCACAGGAGTTTGGCTTTGCCGCCTCTGCCCTTTCATTAAAAGCATAAAACACAACACAAGACAGGGATTAGATGTGGGGGAAGGCAAACACGGCAGAGCCACAGGGAAGAGTTCAAGGAGCAACGAGGTTGGCACAGGTGTCCTCCAAAGTCCGGGCTGAAGATCTCCCAGACACTGCTCTAGACCACACAAACACGAACACCCATTTCCTCCTCCCCACTCTCTCCACAGGTGTTTAAAGAAACCTCTCCCCCAGCAAACTGTCACAAAACTGCTGCCTTTTCTTGTCTAGAGTCTCCTTGAAAACAAATAAGGGCACACTCTTTTCCTATGAAGCAAATTTAGGGTTTTTTTCCTATTTAAATTACAAACACCTCGCAAATCTTCCTCACCACAGCGCATCCTGTCTTTTTTCCGCCTGACATTTAGAGTGCAAGCTCTTTAGGGCAAGGTCTGTCTGTATTTTTTAATGCCTCACATGATGCCAAGTCATGTTCTCAGCGGTTAAGCACAAGAGGCCCCTACACATCTAGGCATAGGGTATATGCCTAGCTCATGCATGATATACACATGATGTGGTAGGTGGAAGGGGGCAGCTTAGCACACCTGTCTGCTTACAGACACAATAAAACAGATCTTAGCTCATGTGTTGACTCATGTGCACACATGGTGCTGCAATAACAGAGGCCCTTGCAGTGCTTCAGGCTGGTTTATGGAAAAATCTAGGACCCACTGAGATCCAGAGGGACAGGGAAAAGTGGAGAAAAAGAGGGCTGCAGATGCACGTTGCCTCCAGTTTCCATCTTGTTCATGTGCATTGGCTTGTGGTTTGGGCCCCTGCATCAGACTGATGTCCGAGAAAAGGCTGCAAGTTACTGCTCGTACCCCTTCCCCAATAAAAACAAAGCAAAAATATCTCTCCCAGCAGCTCCCAAGTACCAATTTCAATCTGGCACCATGATGACTTCAACCCCGCTTTTGCAGTTCTTTAACCTCTGTCTTTCAGATCAGCAATGAAGCAGCAAGGGTGACGAATACACACATCAGTGCGGGAAAGTTATCAACATAGCAAACAGGGAGCTGGCCCCCTGCAGTGAACTCTTCCTTCGTGGGTCAATTCATTTTGTGTTTGGGGAAAGAAAGTATGAAACCAAGTGGTAGGTGCCCACGAGAAGCTATAGACAGACCTCTGGGCCCCATGGAGATGTCAGTCCCAATGCCAAAAAGCTGCAGGATCAGCAGTCAGAGCTGCTTTTTCTCATTTTTGTGTGTTCCTTTGTAGTGTGCCCCTTACCTCATCTCCTGTTCTCACCCCCTGCCTGATACAGAAGCGGTGGCTTTTCCTAGAAGCAACTGCAGTGAACACGCTGGGTCTTGAGGTGGTAACTGGGAGACTCACATGGAAACAGAGCCTTCAAATCAGCCTCAGGAGCTCTTTAGCATAATCAGCAATAGGACAGGCAGCTTACTAGGTCCAGGACAAAAAAAAATAAGGAAAAATAGTAAAAATAATTAAAGATATGTAGTCATACACCCCAGCAAGTTGGATCATCTGTGAGACAAATGCATTTTATAGATATTTAATCTCACAGGAATTCTGCAGGAAATGCTAAGAAACATGTTAGAGGAAAATATGAGAATCTCCTCATGTGAAAAGCAGAGGCTGGTACCTGGAGGAGCAATGTGACTGCCATCCCTGTGAGAGATGCACGTCTAGCAATTGAAGTTCATTGAATAATGACACCATCTTCTTGGCACTTTTCCACTGCAGGGCAAGACTTTGAAACTTTGCAGAGGAAGATGGCACTGGTAATCCTCCCAGATCAAACTCAGAGGAGAAAACCACCAAAAAACTCTAATGGCCCCAACCAGCCTCACCCGAGGCCTCCATATCACCCTCTGCCTATGGGCGCAGAGCCCCATTTCTGCTCAGACTGGGCCAGCTGTCCCAGCCTGGTAGGAATTTCTGTCTCCAGCGAAGCCACAGCTGGACCAGGCCATGATTCAGACATTGTTGATCCAGACATTGGCCTACAGGCTGATCTTGTAGTTTGACCTTGGATCTACCTTATCTCTACCTGCCTGACCATTAGGCTGTGTCTGACCACTTGCCCTCACCAGACCTGATCCTCACTGCAGACTAACTTCCCAGGTTGACCTTAGAGCTGCCTCGTCACTCCAGTTTTGCCAAATGATCTGGACTCATCTCAGATTTGCCTGATGATCTGGTCAAAAGCAGGCTGGCCATGTTTGCCTTGCTTAGGAGCTGCAGGAAGGGACCCTCCTCAGCGAGCTCCCACCTCTTGGGGCTTGTACCTGGTGTCAGGTGGTGGCTTTTCCAACCAGCCTTGGGTTCCCCATGCAGCATCCAGCAGAGTTTATGTTGCACTGGGGGACCCTTCCACGTGGGGAGGCAGAACTCTCAGCCCAACAGCTTGGGGCCTGACTCAAGCTTGTCTTTTCACATGTACCAGGAGAAATTGCACAGAAGCTCATGCTGGGGACATGAGGCAGCAGTCATCTCAGTCTTCACATACTCACAATTCAATTACTGGTCTTTTAATTTAGAACTGGAGGGTGACTCAACAGAGGAGGATTCAAACTGACTCAGCAAGGTCTTTTCCTTGAGAATTAGATATACAGCAAGAAAGCAAAATAACTGAGAGAGAGGCAGGAAAATCTCCTTGTGGTGGATGTGCAGGGGATGGAATGCAAATCTTTCCACAGAGAGTCTCTCTGCCCTTCCCTCTTCCATTCCCGAGACAGCCATGTGCAGCCTGTGGAGCGACTAGGCAATTAAGAAGAAAAAGGTTAACCCTTTGAGCATCCACCCTAGCTAATACTTCGGTATCGAGCAGCCTTCTTACCTAGCACAGTAGAACTGGGCATTTACTAGAACTAGATCTGCTAGAAGCTTATTTTATTTTGGAGACTCCAAATGTGACTGACAGCCTTGCAAGTCACAGTGTCAAAGTAAAGAGCAGGATCCAGGCTGCTCCACGGATGAGCACGGCCATGAAAAACTGGATTACACCTCTCTGGGGTCCTGCAAGTGGCTAATTAGCCTAGAGAAGCACAGAAACCCTCTCAGTCTCTCCGAGCTGGAGGGAAGCCAAGGAAGTCTGCCTTATGCTCCACGAAGTAGTATCTGAAGAAAGATCAAAGGATAAGACCAAGATTTCATGGCTAGTGAATCAGACAAGTCTGCTGAGGGTTTCGATACAATCTTTACAGTAAAGGGAAATCTCTTCTGCTTAGTGACATTCCAGTTATGAGATGCATGTTTTCTACATTTTACTAATATGGGTGTTATATTCCTTGGATCAGTTGATGGATCTGTAGTTTCTTATTCTTCATGAGGGGAAAATTGGTGCCTAATTCATTCTGCCAAATGTCCTTGGGACTTGGGAGTATTTTTGAATGTAATGGCTGAGATTCCTTCACTTCAAAAGGGATTTGGAAGTCTCACTTAGATGCTTTGGAAAACATTACCTTAAGCAACTGTTTCCTTAACAAGCTACCACTGAAGGCAGGGAACAAGCATCGGTCCCTCTGTAACTGCTGGTAAGGACCAGCCAGGTAAATATGGTCTATTCCTGTCCATTTGCGCTTTAACCAGAGTTCTTCAAAGCACTCTCTAATCATAAATGCACAAAGAATTTGCTTCCCTTCCATCCATCCCACCCCACTACGGGAAAGAAGGGAAGAATTATGGCAATCGAGCAATTGCAGCACCAAGTAATTAAGTGACTTGCCAAAGGCCGGGGAGATGAACTGAGGAACTGATTCTAAGCAGCCCAATCCCTGCTCTTCCCCTGCAGCCGATACATGGAGACTCTGAGACGGAGAGGTCAGAATCCTTCTTCCCTGGGAAGATTTCACTTCTTCCTTTGAACGCTGAGGGAGGGGCGCCTCTAAATCACAGGCTAGGCAGGCACTCAGCAGCGCTAACACGACGTACTTCCCTGCACCATGTCTTGGAGGTGTAGTCAGATGTTATTACATGTATTGCTGTAGCTCCTATAGGGCTCTGCCAAGAGCAAGCCCCGTTGTGTTGGACACCGTTCACACACAGCATGAGACAGTCCCTGCTCCCAAAGAACTGTAATATTCTTTGATATTTCTGGGAAATGTTTCATGAGAGAATTTCAGCATAAAGTGCAGGGCCTATTGTTTCCTTTTAAACTGGATTACTCCAGCATAAGTGCATTCGGTTCAATCCATACCTGTCAGGGATGAGACTCCAGACTCCTTATGTTGCGCTCTCTGTTTTTAAAAACACTGGAGCATGTAAAACAAAGAATCAGGAAATGAGTGGGCAGTGGCATTAATTTCCTCCATGTCACCATCTTCGGTTGCTGTTGTGGAAACACAGCAAGGCATGGCAATTGCTATGTCTGCGTACAGAGCCGTCCCTGAGTCCCAGGTGGTGACCATATGATCTGTCCCTCTTATGGACCATGGACCTGTTTCTTATCCTTTGTATCTGACTTCTGCAGGCGAAGAGTACTCACCTAAATCTGCCCGTCCACCACAGCACCTGGGCGCAACACAGGTGCCTTCAGGACTCCAGCAGAGACCCAGACAGAGGGTAAACAATTTGTGGAAAAAGCACAACCTGACTCAATTAGAATTTCCTCCATGAATAGCTCCCTATGTCAGAACTTAAGGCCCCAATTCATAGGGAAATCTGGGACCCATTTCCTCAGGAATTGCTAGTTATTTACCCAGAGAAAGTGCTGCATTATTTTGTTTTCTGGATAGTCTGGAGTCGGCTTTACAGCTCACTTGAATAGAGTGGGTTTATGCTCAGCTGGTAGAAATGAGATGAGGACTCTGCTTCCCAGTGTTACCACTCGTGTCCTTCAGCACCCCATCTCCCTGCTTGGAGAGGGTGTGCAGTATCAGAGACAGCTGATCCGCTGCTCAAGATGCACATACCCTATCACCTACTTTTATCAAAAGCCCAAGACACCTGGTTTGTACAACAGCAATTTACAGTCATCTCCACCCTTTGCTGAAGAGCCATGAACTCCCAAGGTCCAATATGCTGCTCTATGCAAGATCTGGGGAATGTTGGCAATCGGCAAAATAATTTTCCCTACACAAGAGTTGCCTAGGGGCCAAAGGTCCAGCCTATTCCACCTTTGATACAACTGCCTTAGGACAAGGGATGGTTTCTTTTGCTCAAAAGTATGTTCCTGAGTTCTGCATTCAGGCAAGCAGGGCCCGTGGGGTAAGATAGTGTAATGAGAGCGTGCGCCCGGCACAGGGTGACCCTCGAGCAACAGTTATAATGATCCTCTAAAACCTCCAGAGTGTACAATACACCCTTTCAAAGGCCCAGTCTTAGCCACACACTCCTGTGCAAACAAAATTGGATCTAATTCCAGTTCCTATGGCCTTTGCTAGTGCTAAACAATGCCTGGTAGAGTTGAAAGATAACAAACCACAGAGGGAGGGACAAATTAAGGGAGAAAAAAAAAGAGAAATATCTATCTGTGACCTTTCGAAAATTCGCTTTTGCCTAACTCGCTTGATTTCAGCAGAGCTCTATGACTTAATACCAGCTTAGAAGTTAGTCTTACTTTTTCTTTTTTTTTCCCCCTCTTTCTTTTGTTGAGCTCTGGAATCGGCAGTGGTGCTGGGGCAGACGTGTGTAGGCTGTCTCAGACGGCAGGGGCTTCAGGCAAGAAGAATCTCAAGCCAACAGTGGCAAGAAAGAGAAAAGGTTGTTGGTGGAGGAACAGAAGATGAAGAGGGAAGCAGCGAGAGGCAATTCTTGTGGTTTGGAAGTTCCTGTGGCTCTATGTATAGTCAGCATTTCTGTCGGCAAACAGAAACATTTCTGTTGGCTCTGCAAGCCAGATTTCTCAACCTTTGGCCTTCTGACCTTCACTGTATCTGGCAGCGTGGCCAGGTGTGAGATTGCAGCTCCCGGTTCAAGGGCAGAGCTCGAGGCAAAAGCTGCCCATTCACTCCGAGGAGAACTGGACAGAGGTTCCAGCACCTGCACTCAACCAGTGCTGTCTCTGTAGGACTCTGGCAGCAGAACAGCAAACTCATGTCCTTTCCTTTGACCCTCAAGGCCATTCAATTTATCCTTATCAAAATAAAATTAAAAAAAAAAAAGGAAGATTTTTTAAGGCAGTACAGTTTCTTTATACTACATGCCCATGTTTATGGCCATATAAAATTCCCTGTTTGCCTACACCCCACCCAGGCTCCTGTACACACCTGCATAAGTCTATAATTTTATCCCATGAATCATTCTGTACCATCAGCTCACACCCAAGTTACCAGAACTCTAAGGAAGTGGCAAGTTCATTATGCTGGTTTTCATCTTTCAATTTTAAAATAAAAGGATTTTTTATGGCTGCCCTGAATCCACAGGTATTTTCAAAAAAAAAAAAAAAAAAAAAACCACAGGCAAAAAGAACATGTAAAATTAATTAATTACATGCACCAAACGAAGTGGAGTACAAAGGAAGGGAGAGCTAATAGATGACTTTTTAGGGGTCTGTTTGGACCTGTCCTGCAGTGGTGCATCTACCTCATGTGGTACTGCAAATCTTAAGCACTTAAAAATCACGAGTCAGGTTCACAAAAATCATGATGGTGAAGAAAAAATCATAATTTTTTAGCTTAAACTAGTTTCTGGTATAGTTGCCTCTAGGTTTTGCAACCTTGGGAGAGCATTCAGGCTATGATTTTAAGCATTCAAGCAGCCACAGAATGGACTTTTTCACATGAAAGTGGAGATTTTCTGTCAATCACCTGTGTACAAGAGCTGGGTACTTAAGGAATCTACAAAACAATGGAAGAGGATACAATCCAAAGGGAACCAAAACACTACAGCACACAACAGCAGCACTGCAGTGCTTCAGGTGGCATTTACAACACTCTTTGTTAGAAACATAAGAGGAAGCATAGGCAGTAGCATGGAGAGAATTATGCAGGTCACCAACTTCAAGTTGTATTTTTTTTTCACTTATTCTCAGTTTAGAGGAACACGCTCTCATTTTAGCAAATAAATCTCAGCTCTAACTTCATACAGTTATCTTAAAATTACCAAATATCACCTGAACTGAGGGGCTTCCTCGTTCCTAGGCTCAATGAGCTTCTTCACTTCCAGCCCTTCGGTGGCTTCTCTCACAGTCACCCAGCAGTAACACAAAGCAGTGACACTGACTTCATGGGCAGCCTAACTTCATCTAATATTGCTGCTGGGCTGTTTCCTAGCCAGGTCACTTCAATGCTGAGAAATGTGTTTGCAGCTCTGCATGTCCCTCTGTCTATCTAGACCCAAGATAGGTGTGACCAAATGGTTACAGACTGGGACTGGAAGAGGATGCCACCCATTGGCAGTGCAAATATATATAAAAAAATCTGTAATTATAGCTGTCTCTGATCCAGCCATGAAATAAAATGAGTGTCTGAACTCTCTTATCTGCTCTGGAAAGGTCTAGCTTTACAGAGTTGATTGGGCACTTTAGATCCGAGGTCTGTTTTCCTTCTTACACATCCTGCTTTACTGTTTGCTAATGGAACAACAAGGAAGAAATAGTCTAAATCTAATCATGCTGCTGTTGACCAGGGTTGGAAAAAACAGCAACTTAGAGTTACCAGATACCTCACTGATTCTCCCATATACAGGCTGCTGCTTAATGACCTTCCTGCTCAGCCCACCATCAACAACCAGCCTGTTTGACTCCCGTGGCCACGCAGTCACACTGACATTTCAAATTGTTGTCTCCTCGCAGCCGCCTTCAGCCCTACCAAGGTGCTGTCCTCCAAGGGCTGCCTGCTGACCAGTCTTTCTAGGCACTTTCAGATGCTTTATGTTGGGCAAGGAGGCGCAGGGTAGCAGACAAGGTGAATCCTGTAAACGTGGCAGGAGATAAGGGAGCAGTAACCACAAAGTTCGCTCACCAAGTTCAAGGGATGGAGATAGAGGTACTGTTTATTTTCTGTGCTCTTGAATCGGCTGCAAACGCACATTTAAGCTAACTTCTTCAGCCCCAGACTTTAAGAGATGGAAAGTCCCTTAGCACTGAGCATTATTTAACGAAGAATATATACCTTCTTTATCTTTTATCTATATAGGAAACAAAATAAAAACAAAGCAATCGAGACATTTGAACAGTGCCTGCAGCTCTGACTTAGGCTATGTCTCTGCCCTTGTTTGCACTGATGTAAATCAGAGATCTCTTTGAGAGATTTAAAATAGGCCTTTACATTTCTTATCACATCACTCCTCTTCTCCTCCAGTGATGTTCTGTGTTTTTCCAACAACAATGCCCGGGCTTTTGCCAAGCCACAGCTACCCCAGGAATGCTGCCTCTCTCCAGGTACATGTCCCCTCTTTATACTTTCATATAAAACAGGCATCTTTCATCCTGCTCACAAGAAGCGTGCTACCAATTATACCCGTCGTAGGGTTTTTTCACTCATTTCCCCAGCGTTAGCTCAGATGGCTTGCCCATCCCGCTTGTTTATGATAAATGTTTTATGACATAAACAATTACATATTCCCAGGTGCATTTAACCAGAAAAGCAGGAACAGAAAGAAGTAACAGACTTGGGACTGCCTGGGCTTGCATGGTGGCAGCAACAAATAAGCTTACCTGCTTCAAAGGTACTGACAAAGCCTCTCCTGCAGTTGGGGGCCTCGTGATTACAGCCATCGGGCAATGTACGATTTCTGTTTGCAGGGAATTTCTGTGCTCGGTTTGGTTTAGCTGAGGACAGACATATCAACAGTTTTGCCCTAGAATTCCAGGGCAGCAGCTACGCAGGACAGTTGTCAAACTGGTGAAATTCCACCTGGTAGAGGGCAGCAGTTCACACTCACACTCACACACACCCCGCTTTGCTGTAGGCACCATGGGACCCATCCTCTGGGAACGGATGTGGAATGTGGGTCTCACTTTGGGTCCCTGCCTCCCTGCAATTCCCCTTGACCCTGTAAGGCCCCCTTGACTGCTGCGGCCACGTCGGCTGCGCCCCGACTCCTACAGCACCGGGGCAGAATCTTCCATTAAATTCTACGGCTAGGATCAGGAAATTGATTTTCTTCATTTTTTCAAGAAGAAAAACGATTTCTTCTGACCTTAAAATCCATTTATCTGATATTCTATTATCTAATATTGCCAAGCACCAGTTCTGTCTAGACCTTGAGAGAAAGACTGAATAAAGACATAGTCAAAGCTTTTCTCTGGAGTCTGGGAATATTTTTATCTCTGGTCTTGCAGGTAATATAAGTCCTATAAGCTCTTGTTGTTTCTCTGCCCCTGGTTGCCATGATTAGTGAAGAGAAATAGCTATAGTTGATGGAGATATAAGGCTGCATCTGCATCAGTCTAGAAAATAGGCAGCAATGGCCTTAAGTAATACGAAGAACTACCCAAAACCTACATGCACTGTAGGGTTCCAGGCATCATGGCCTGCATAGTTTTCATGCTGAACTCCAGTACAAGGAAGAGTTTTGATTTAAAAAAAAAAAAAAAAAAAAAAAAAAAGGTCTGAAACTCTGTGTCAGACAGAAATAATCCCCAAGGTACATTAAGATCTGACAGTCTCCATTCAATTAACAAGTGGGAGACAGCTGTCTGTCTGTCACTCTTTCTCTTCCTTGAACACACACACATTCAAAGGCAATCCAAATCTTTTTCTTTCATCAGCAGGTTTATCCAGTTGCCTAAAGAATGCAGAACAAGTTTAGGTACCAACTGGTATAAGCCAGTAATTGGCCCCACATTATTCTCCCTCTCTCTGCCTGCTCGGTCTGACAAGCAAATTGTCAGAGGGAAGAGAAACCTTCTCCCAGATGCTCCAGCTTTGGGAGTAAGGTCTCCACTCAGACTCACCATTTGCCTGTGCCCTTTTCTGAGTGCAGTTGAGGGAACTCTCAGAGAAGAAGGAGCCTCTTTCTCCTAGACCCTTTGAGAGATTAGTCACTAGGCTAATTAAAGGTTCCAGTTGCATTGCATTAGCACCTTTCACTGGAGTCCAGCTGCAGGGAGACAATCACATATTTGCTGAGGCTCCGGTGCCAGCCAGCGTGCTGGAAGCTGAGATTTATATTTCATCACTTTGTGAAGGAAATACAAATAAGCAGTGTTCCCTGGTCATCCTGCAGGGCTTGCAAGAGGGGCTCGAAGCACCAATCACTGTAATGTCTGACTAAGAGTCCTACTGAAATGGTGACTTGAGAAGATATTATGAACTCATGGTGATAAATCCAGGGCCATCTTCTTATTTGTTACTGCACAGTGCACCAAAGATGCTCAGGACTCCATGGTGGAAATGTCAGCTGCACCCGGGCACTTGGCTTCACACAGCACATGGTATCACCGCTTGGCCTGTAGGAAAATCCTTGCCCTTCATCAGCACTGCAGGTGCCACAGGGTTGGGACATTCTGAATTTATCCTGCGAAGGTCACTGGTGCAGAGATTTAGTTCATTATAAAATTGTTAATTGACAGACTTGTGTGCCTGTCTAGTCAATAACTGCCTGCTAAAAATATGCATTAACCAGAGAGAATGAATCAGCTGCTAATAGCAGTCTGCCTGATTGTCAGGTCCTATCTATCTTCAGGATTTGTCGGAACCTTGTCACTGCTCTACTCCAGCGGCTCCAAACCTCTAACATATTTATCCTCCAAACACCCCTCTGGGGCAGGGCGGTTGTTGCTCTCACCAGTTTACAGATGGAGAACTGTGATACAGAGAGGGAGAACGACTTGCCCAAGGTCACACAAGAAATCTGCAGCAAAATTGGGAATATAACATCAGTCTCCTAACCCCGGGGGGATTAACCTACCCCCATTTAGGACATCCTTCTTGTCTCCTTTTTCTTTCAAGTCAGCAGAGGTATAGCAATTTATACCAGTAGAAATTCTTCAACAAAAGACCAGACTTGAGAATCTAAATGCCTTTGAGAATGCAGAGCCTTTTATTTATAGATAGATAAAGTATTGACTAAATACCCACCTTCCACATTCCCAAAGTGCTGACATTCAAAGGTGAAACTTTAAAACACAGAATAGCCACACAACAAAATACAGTTGTTTAAAATCAGCTTTAGACCAAGTTCCAGCCCTCCTCCTTGTTTGTCTACATTTCTTCTGATTGCTAACTTGCCTAGCTCCAAGTGCAGGGAAATAATGGCCATGCCCCTCTGCTGTTGGAGGATTAGAAAGAGCATCAAGGACAGGGAAGAGAAACATGAGCCTATGATCTGGTTTGGGGCCTTGGCAAATCCACAAGCCTTTTGGTGCATGCACCAAACATGCTGGGTTGTAATGCAGCAAGCTGACATAGGACCTTAAGGAACATTAGCTAGTTTGTTACTGTGGTGTTGTGATTGAATATAAAGTTGCTATTTTATTATTTCGTATGTCCTATGAAGTGCACAAACTATGTGACCGACGTGATCCTTCATGTGGAAAGCTCGCCTTCCAAATAACACGAGGAGAAAAGATAAGGGAAGAATGGCAAGAAACTATGCATAGGGTAACTAATAAAGGGCTGGAAACTTGCCCATTTTATGGGAGCCATGAAAACAGGCAATGAAGATGAAGAGTGCCAGTCACACTGGAGGGAAAGGATGGTGTAACCAGGCAAGAGAAGCAGTGTCAAATGCACGTGGCTGTGCTACAGCTCCGCGTGTTTCACTGCCCCAGCTCAAACAATCAGCTGCACGGATCCTCTTGAACAGCCTCTTCCACTGCAACACGTGGTGCAAAGCTCCATTCCACAGCAGACACAGGAAACACAGGTGAGAATGTTTAGTATATAGCATGTCTGAAAGCAAGGTGGTAAAAACAACAAGATCTAGTCAAAGAAAACATTCTGTTTCATTTTCTTATCTCTTCTTTTTGTCTCAGACATTTTCCAGTAAGGACCACACAAGCGCTGTACTGTATCAGATGTGGCTCCTGTTTCTTGGTTGTAGCTCAGGTTGTAGCTATTACTGTTTCAGACCACAGTCCGTCACGGGGAGGCACTGGCAGAAGACAAGTGACGTGGTGTCCCTTGGGCTGGGGGAGACCCAGATCACCAGCTCTAGTTCCTCTGGCTGCCTTTCCTCCCTGAGAGTTTTCTTTCTCCCTGTGGTTGGCAGAAGCTGCTTTAGGAAGTGAGCCCCCCAGCTCCTCTCTTGCAGGCCTTGCAGGCTGTGGTGGCCTCAGCTGTTGCAGAAGGAGAAGACACTGCAGGTTTCTCCTTCCTGCCTCAGGAGTCTATCAGCCTCTCCATCAAGAGGGGACAGCTGACAACTATCAGCCAGTCATGACCCTGGGTGGCATCATTCAGAAGAAAAGAGAAGTAGGCAGAACGGCCTGTCCAGCTGTGCAATAGACCCAAATCCTTCCTGAAAAAAAAAAAAAAAAGAAGGAAAAAAAAAAAGATTTCATCCTTTTGAGATCCCCAGAGGATTTTATACCACCTCCCTACATGCAGAACGGTTGGGCAGAGGCACTTCTGATTCCTCAGTTCCCTATAGTCCTACCAGCAGTAGGAAAGAGCTGGGTATAGTTCAGCAAGTAGGAAAGCTGTTTAGCTCACTTACCCAAGATATGATAAGGTAACCTAACTGAGAGAGCTGGAGATGGATACAGCATCACCTTTTACTGAGACAGACCTTGCTGGAAGTCCATGGAGGTAGGAAAAGTTTGAACTGGGCTCTCAAAGCAGCAGCTCCTCCTATCAAGAAGGAACTGAGATCAGGGCTACAAGAACAGTGCTAACCAATATCTGAAATGTCCATTTTCATCTCACTTAGATATGGCACTGATCATCTCTACATATAGTTCTCATAGGAGACTAAAATATCCAAGGAAAGGAATGAATGGTCTTTGTGGAAAGGATGAATATCATAATTGCAATAGCTGTTCCTTGGCGGAGCGGATTAGATGACTTCACCTATTTGCACTTCTGTTTCAGCATCTGCAAAATGGACATGACAGCTAGGTCTGGGGTGATACAATCCCAAACGCTGTCTGTGCTTAAAACCAACGGGTGATGTTCAAATGAAAGGTGCATCAGAAACTGCAGCAAGCCCTGTCATGGTAAACACCAAACGGACTTAATTCACTGCCTCAGTGAGTTGTTGTTAAACTCTGTCTGGCTGAAATGAGAACTAGGTTAAATCCATTTATCTACTTTCCCTCTCATCTGACCTACTGGCAATATTAATTATTAAGGAGGTGCCAGTCAATTCAGAAGAAGTAAAAACCCTAACAGTCCATAACAGCTCCATTAATTAACACGCCGAACTTTGCACTTTCCAAGGAAATGTTCAATGCTGGGTTCAAAGCTACTAAGGCAAGTGAGGGTCTCCAGAATGGAGGGTCCTGGTAGACTCACAAGAATTAATGAATCCAGAGCTTTTCAGTGAGACAGGTCAGTATTGTTAACCCGATTTCACAAATGAGGACACTGAGGAAGAGAGAGGGGAAGTGACTCATCCCAAAACACCCTGTAGTAGAGACAGGAATAGGACTCAGACCTCATGACTCTCATTCCTGAGTCTTAATCACTGTTAGATGGAAGCTGTATAGCTTCACATTTTCAGAGGGCTGGGAGAGAAAAAAAGGAGAAACAAGAAGTGGGAAGGGTGCAGAGCTCTTTGAGTCAAAACTAAATGCAGGCTTTCTGGAATGGAGCCACCACTAATTTCAATAAATTTACTTAGATCTTGAGCTTTGGGATGGCATGAGCAGCTGTGAGTCATCTTGGCCAGTCAAAGGAATAATTAATTGTTGTGGGCAAATCTCAAAAGGTTTAGGGGGTCAGGTAAGGTAAGCAGCTAAGCTTATCCTTGCCTGCTCTTTTCTGCTCTGCAAGCTGTGCTGGAGACACTCACCAGAACCCTTGCCTTGTGGTTTCCTTATGCCAGATCTGTCTATCTGCCGCACACACTTTCTGCCGTGTCTTATGCTTTGATTATAAACCATCCCGTGCAGGAATTGTCTCTCTGTTTGAGGTTTGCATAAC
Organism: Nothoprocta perdicaria; assembly: GCF_003342845.1. Lineage (NCBI taxonomy): Eukaryota > Metazoa > Chordata > Aves > Tinamiformes > Tinamidae > Nothoprocta > Nothoprocta perdicaria. Next base: position 1,382,958 of record NW_020455082.1, read on the forward strand.
ACCTGCCCTTGACAGCTCTGGTCCATATAAGGCCAAAGTAGCACCAGGGGTACTGCCCAAGAAGTAAGAGGAGGCTGAAAAGTCTGGCTCCTGAGATTTTTCATGCTTCCTGATTATAGCAGGAGTGGTTTCCTTGTGGTTCTTTGATAGTTTTGCTCTCAGCACAGCTCACAACCAGGAAGTACAAGAATGCAGAGCAATGATAGCCAGAATTTGCAGAACAGCTCAGCATGCACAATGAGAAGCAGATTTGCAAGAGAGCTCAGCTCCCATTTAGGCACCAAAATTGGTAACTAGATTTTCAGATGTGCCAAGCTGGCAGGCTGCAGAACTCTTTGGAAAATCCTGCTCTGATGGTAGCTTCTGAGCGCTCGAGTGTCTGGCTCGACTTTTCATGCAGCAACAAAACTGGAGCTATGCAGAAAGTCAAAACCTGTCTGCATGTTGAGTATTCCCTTTCTTTCTTTCTGTTCTAAATACTCGGGACATTTCTCACTGCTAGATGAAAGTTCAATACTGAAAAAAACTGTGTCCGGAAAAGTGACAAAATCCTTGAAGTTCAAGAAACAGTGTGTAGCACAGAATCAGGTTTCTGGGCTCTGCAGGCTGGGAGAGCCTCTCTGTGATACCAGCATGGCCAGGAAGGGAGGAACCTGGCAGTATTAGCTCTAGCTCCCATTGCAGGTTTGGCTCAGCAAGTGACCTCCTGCTTTTGTGTGCTCTTGACTTCCCAGATGGTTGCTTTGCATCACTGCATGACTGCTCCTTTTCTGTTCCAGAGCAGAGCCAAGCAGCTATGCCAACCTACAGGTAGTTTTAAATGAGTCTGATTTTCTGGTGAGGGAAGAAGGACGGTGCCCTGGCGGGAGGTGACAACTAACATACCTGTGGAGGCCCTGAGAACCTCGCAGAGCCCATAGGCAGGCAGGAATTTAAAAGCCCTGGAGCCATGTCTGAACCAGGAACTTCAGAGCAAAGACTTTCAGGTTCAGTTTCATTTTAAAATGTCTGCAGCAAAACATTTTGATATTTTAAAATTATTATAATTTATTTTCCCTTCCATGGGAAATTTCAAATATGTCACTCTTCCTTTCTTCTGAAATTGCATCTTCTCCCAGAAAAGATTTCCATTTTTTTTCCCCCAAATTTATGGATTATCCATAAAGCATACAAGCTAACTTTCAACTCTCTCTAGTGCCATTACTGCACAGTCTTTTTTTTTTTTTTTTTTCCAATTATGATTACATTTTAAAGAAAGAGTTTATAATCCCCTGCCAAAAAAGGAGCTTCTTTTAGGTTCCAAGTCTGGGGAAAGGTTCCCTTTTGTTCCTACTAAAGAGATATGTTGCCTGCTGCCGACTGGGAGCAGAGACACTCCTGCATTCCCAGCCCTGACACTAACTGCCCCTGTGGCCCCAGGGTAATCACTTAAATGCTCTGGCTCAGTCTCCCCATTGGTAAAACAGAGATAATGATACTTACCATTTTCTTCACAGGGGTGTTGCAGCGAAATAATTAGTTTGTGTCTGTAAACCACTTTGAAGATAAAAAGCATAATACAATTGATAATAATTATTGCTATGCAGACTGGTTCTCCCCTCCCTAACAACTTATTGGTGCAGAAAGGTGAGCAAAGCCCTGAGCTGAACTATCTCATCTTGGTAAAATCCCAATTTCAGCAAAAGAGTAAGCAAAAACCATGAGTCAGTCCCCCCAGAATTTCATAAGCATCAAGTTCTGGTCAAGTGTCCCTAGTTCTAAGTCCCCAAAGTTAGACATATCACTGCCTCGAAAAGAGGTTTATTTTTCACCCTCTTTCTCTAGTCCCTCTCACTTTTTAATAGCATTCTGTGCCTTCAAAAGCTTCCATCAGTCCCTGATACCTCTGCCTTTCCTGGCATGGGGCAGCAGCTTATTATACACTAGTTTGTTATAGCCTCTGCTTCAAAGATTTCTGATTCAAAGGGTCCTAGAAGTGTTGAGCAGGTCAGCACTTTAATGCAATCCACACATCTTTAGAGGGCAGTACCATAGCCACAGTTTTGTTCCTGGGGGAAACAGAATCAGTAGTTTGTAGAGTTCCCTTTGGCCTTAAAACTGGCCACAGAATTGGATACTGCAGGAGGCAAAGATCAAGCATCAAGGCATCCTGTAGTGGATAAGCATGTAGGGCTGTGATGTAGTATCTTTATGAGTCACTGACTTGTTCTTAATAGGACCTGCAAAGGGACAGATGAAGGAAAAGGGGAGAGGAGAGCAAAGGAGAGAGATATATGATAAAAGAAAAATTAATCTAAACTAGATTTTTCCATGTATTTTTAATAACTGAGAGGCATGGCTTCCTGGAGATTAACAAAATCAGATTAGTTAAAATGCTGCCTCAAATATTACTCCAACCCAACCTGAACCAACCTCTTCTTAGATTTGGGAGAAGAAGAAAAAAAGAAAAAGATATGGAATCCTTGCTAAACTATTTTCCCTTTCCATATAGACACAAACTTCCTGAAAAGACAGACAAAGTCCTCTGCAAAAGTCCTTTCTTGCTGTCCAAGAGGAAGCAAGAAAAAGAAAAAATCATTGTTTTGCTGAGATGTTTTCCAAATAGACAATTTGGAGAAGTAGAATCTGAAACACTGAGTATCTTTAGGCTGAATTCACACACCAAACCTACATGCCAAATCTTCCTTTCTGATACCAATCAAAATGGAAGAAGTCATTTTTATAGAGGGCATATTCAATGTCTTTCAAACTGCTCTTAATCAAATGGTATCGGTTCCTCCGAGAGTTTTGCTCTTACCAGTTACAGATAGACAGACAGACAGATAAACAAACAGCAACCTGTGTAACAAGTGTGCCAAATGCAACATGCATGAGTGCAGAATTTGCCCTGCAGTATTAGTATTAGTACTAGTATTAGCATTAACATTAGCAGATTACTTCAAGTAACAGAACTAGAGATGCTTCAAAGTCTGTTAGGATGTTACCTTGGGAAAAGCTGTGCGCTGTAGCACATGAACTAAATGCATGACTGAAATATATGACAAACCAGCTGTATCAGAGGACTGTAGCATCTCCAGGGTGTGATTTATGGCAAAGCATCATTTAGCTACAGATGCTTACAGACTATAGACTGCAGAGCTGTAGTCATCTCTAGACAATTGCTGAAAGTCTATTTTGAAGGCTTAAGTACTGCATGGGTGTTGCATTAGGGAGGACTGAGTTTCCCACCAAGGAATGATTCACAGGATAGAGAAGAATAAAAAAAGTTCTGTTTCTAACAGAACAGGCTCCATCCCAACTGACCAACTTAGCTTGGTAGACAGAAAATCCAGTGTGTAATTAGGACACAACTCAGTTCTTATTTCTTTTATTTCATCTCCTTATTTCTAGTCGCTGGGCAGTAGGTGTTTTCAGTCACTGCACAGCTAGTGCAGCAAGAGTTTGAACGCTATCCTATAGAAAGTAACAGCCTCTCAATTTGCAAAGGTGAGCACTAACATTTCTGAAAGGTCTTTTTGTTATTAACCATCCAGATCCACATCCATGCTCCCAAAATTCTATTTGGAAACATGTAGAAGTTGCTGTAAAAATATACATTTTTGCAAGCTTATAGGGCTACTGAAAGCATACAAAATGTACAGGTGCCTACTGCAAACAGAGCTCTCATTTGGAGGGAAGGATGAATGCTGAGCTTGACCTGAAAGCTTGACCTGAGAGCTCTACCTGAGTTGAGCTCTCCTTAGTCCCAGGTGTAACAGCCTGTACAGCTGCTTTGTCTGTAAAGTGTTGCTATTCTCCTGTGTCTGCTTTAGGCTCAACCATCCTTGCACCTTTCGAAAAATACTGAGAAATATGTTTCCTTGCTTCTTTTTCCAGGGCCTGGGTGGCATGATCTCTTAATGCATCTGCCTGTTTACGTTAGCAAAATGGAAAGCAGCTTTGTTTATGGAAAAGATCTATTTTTGTTTTACTTTTTTTCTCTCAACTAAACTGACTTTTATCCAGGATTGTGCTTTGCTTGGGAAAACAAATGTGCTGTAAGTCTGAGTCTTAGCTTGAAAGTCAGGTCAGGAGGAAAGGGGGAAATCCTCATCATATTATTTGATTTTGTAGGATTATAATGCAGGCTGGAAAACTAAAAGAGTGGAAGAGTTAATATCTCTCTTTTCTTTGCAGCATCTTGTCCCTGTGCAATGATATTTGCTCTTCTCCCACAGAGATTTAGTCAGGACATATCAGAAATAATATCAGTTCCATCTTGTGGACAGCATTAAGTGTCCAGTGCTTACAGTGTGTAGAAACCAACGGAGAAAGAAATTTCAGAAAGTTCAGAAGGAAATCATCGTGGTCCCCTGAGAATAAATCGTGTTATTGTGTGTCTTTTAACTTCTTCAGACTTTGATCTTCTAAGAGATCAAGCAGGGTCAGAACATGGATGGGAGATTTTTAATGAGCACCCAGACAGAGCACTGTGATGATGCAATGTGGGAAGGTGTGGAACATAGTGTGCAATATTCTGCCTCTGCACAAATTACTACCTGCTTGAGAAGCTCCTATGTATTTATTCAGATGTACTGCTATATTACTGAAAGGTGAAGGATCCAGCTCTCGACCTGGAAGTCAATCTTTTTGGTCCAAGTTGATAGCTAAGCCTTAAGCTTAATTTTAACTCACACACCATGGCTTCTGAAAGTTCTCCAGTTCCTCCTCAGAGAAATACAGATCATAATTTCCTGTTTTGCAGAACTGTGTGAACTTTGAATGTGTGATACAAGTTGGAAGTTGTATAAATTACAGCCATTATTTTATGATGCTTAATTCAAGGTAAAGCTCACATATCTATATAATATACCCCTAAATCTGCATGAGATAGGGAAATTAATATATTCATTTCATTTATGAGGATTTAGATGTGTATGTTTTTGAAGGGAGTGTCTTAGCAACAGTAGCAGCATGCCTTCTGTGAAGGTCGTCTTTCCACAGTAAACATACTTGTTACTGATATATGCATTTGTTAAAAACGAAGAAAATTACAGAATTCAAGGGGGGTCTTGCAACTTCTTCTCAGCCCCACCATGCATAGGCCTTTGCGACACAGTCATTTCACATCTAATCTCAACACAGTTTTCATTCCACATATTTCTGCTTCCCTTTTTCAAAGTCTTGTGAAAATCACAGTACTCACTGGAATAATGACAATGAAAATTTTAAAATACAAATTGTTTAAGTGACCTAAATGTAGGTATTTGCAGCCACTACGCAGTAGTAACAGGATATGATAGTCAGGCTATGCGCTATTAAGAGGGATAATGAACAATGATAATAATCCTTAATAAGTCATAAGAAATAATAAAGAAGGTAATGAAATGCCAGTTTTTACAGTTAGCTGTGAAATGTTTCTCATGCTGATGTAAGAAAACCCATGTAAGAACCATTTCTGTTGATTTACTTGCACATTTAATGCCTCTTTATACCATTACATTTGTGAACTGGAATGACCGAGCGATGCCATGTTCTGACACATGCCAGGTACAAGTCTTTCCAAAAATGCAGGATCAATAGAAGCACCAAGAACAATAACAGAGCAGCAAGTTCCTGGCTGATTTCCCATCTGACATTGTAGAAGCACCAGAACTATTTATTTGATTTGAAATAGGAAATTTAACTGTGCCTTTCTGGAACCCCTCCTAGCACATACCCACATACACAGTCCCCATCAACGAGCTCCCTATCCACAGCCATCTATAACGTGTGTCAACTGGAATAAAGCCCTAATATTACTCAACAAGGAGCTCATTATGACTTCCTCTTCATCTACTGGGCTTTCATAAAAGGTCAGAGTCTTAGGGAAAGCACAGCAGGGAGGGCAGGCATGTGGGATGGGATGCAGGCTTCTCCATTGCCACCATCAAGGTCTATGACTTTCAGCAACAGCTATCATTATCCTCACTTTGGGTAACCTCCCTCCTGCCTAGAACATAGGTCAGCTGTGGAGCCAACCCAAAAATAGCTGACATGTGGTTCCTTCTGACTTTCTCTAGACTTTTCCAAGAATTTTCCCAATTTCCCATTATCACAAGCGATGTACTCACCAGGGTGGATTTTCATGAGATATCGCAGTATTCACCATTGCACACGCTGTTCTCTGCAGACTTGCTGATGGTCTCCTTTGTACTTGGTAGTTCAGCAGAATTTCCTTGGAGCTCTGTAAACTTCTTGCAATGGAGTCAATTTTATTGCATCCAAGTATTCAGCGTCCAGCACTAGGCACTGCTTCTAACTACTGCGAAGAATTAGGAAAAAAAAAAAGGACAAAATTGCAGGGAAAAGTTGTGGCACCCAAACAAATCCCTTCCCTTAACTTCTACCTGAAGCAGATGCTGGTGGTATATTTAATGTGTGGGACTTCCTTGATTTATACCCTTGTAAAAATCAGTATTCAAAGCTCCTTTTCATGTGCAACTTTCATCTAAGTGAAGGGGATATGGCATATCAAAGGCAGCTGCATCAGCCACTTTAGATTTATTAGTAAATCCATTGAAAAAACATTTCCAGTGAAATAAATCTCAGCCTGCTGACTTCCTCCTATTCTTTACTTATCCTCTTATTGATTTTTGTCTTGGAGATTTAAACCTCTCAATTTGTTTTATGAGACACTTGTCGAACAGATGACAAGAAAAAAGACAGTGCTGGATATTTTCCTGAGCAGTTTTAAGTAGAAATAAAAAGCATTTCTTTGAAATTAGTCTTGCTCCTGTGACATGGTAGGAAGAACATATCTGACAAGCCCTTTCGAAGGCCTTAGCTCGGTGCTCGGGGAAAGCTCTCCAGCTGCCACTGACACCGCTTTGTGGCAGCAGCACCCCAGAAGCTCATCGACAAGTTTGACGTGCAAACAAGCTCTTGCTAAAAATATTTAACCTCGGGAGCCTGGTGAGGTCGTGGGGCTGGTAATGGCATACGGATCCTCTCAGGCTCCCACTCAAAGTTAGGCCGTCAGTCGAAGGTCATTCCTGTCCCACAGCTGTTCTGAGGGACGCACGGGCAGAGAGGTTGTTGAAGCCCCTTCTGAAGCCCCTTCTCTGTCGTGGAGTCCACCTTTCGGAGCAAGCGGCAGTCACGGTGCCGGGAACACTTGCTAAACACGGGGAGCTGGCATTAGGCCTAGGCCTGGGCAATGCCAGGCACAACATGGCGTCCTCCGGGCCCTGCTTTTGGGGCACTGCACGATATGAGGTTCCACAGCGAGCACCACCATCTCGCAGGCCATGGCGGGAAGCGCTGCCTCACCTCCCGGCGGAGGCACCATATGCCACCCCCTCGGCACCCCCAAACCCGTGGGGAGCGCAGGGGGAAGCGGCTGCATTTCAGCCTCATCCCAGATATCCCATATCAAAACACACCTGTAAGTGCAGGACACAGGCAGGAGAGGTCACCTCAAGGCTGCAGGATCCCTGTGGGAGCAGCCGGCACTGCGTGGAGGCCTTGCTGTCCTGCTGGGCACACAGAACCACCACTGAGGATGCAGGTGGGGGACTCCTGGCCGGGAGCTGTTTTCTGGAGAAAAGGCACATTTACAGACCCAATGTTTCTGCCCTGTGGCTCTGACGTCCGGCCGACAGAGGATGACGGACACTGTGTGAGCACAGGGATGGGAGAATTAAACTACAGCCTGCTCCAAACTCTTCCTGAGGCGATTTAAGGTTGGTACACTATAGCGCAGCGTATTTTTAAGGGCTTTTCTGCCTCCCAAAGCTGTAAGATTCATTTATTTATTTATTTATTTATTTATTTATTTATTTAAAGGATTTTTAACTCAGCACCTCCCCTCGTTATTTGTTTCATGGTGTAGCTTTCAGTTTGCATTTCGGAGAAGACTCCCGAGCCAGGAGCTCCGGGGCAAGCTGTGGCTCCATGAGCAGGGGAGCACGACGCTGCAAGCTGAGGTTGCTGCTCATCCGGCTTTGGGAATAGCAGGAATGCGAGGGCTGGAAGGGGCCTTCTGGTTCACCACGCCAGTCCTGCGTCGTTACAGGCAGCTCCATTACATAATTCCCCTCACACACTGAGCTGGCTCTGTCCTCAAGCCCGCCAGTTTATTTCTGTGGGAAGGTGCTGCCCGTAATTTGAATCATTGGCACGATCCTGCACCAAGATCATTGCTGCTCTTTGATGTTTTTAGCAATTTTAAGGTCAAACTTGGAGAAATTTCGTAAGTTACCTACTGGTGGGGTCTTCAGCACTGCTGCCAAACTCCCTTTAGAAGAGCTCTCAGACCTCGGTATCTTGTCCCATTCCCACAGATGTTAGTTCAAACGCCAAGGAATATCTTGCACTCTTTTTTTTTTTTTTTTTGTCATATATTTTATGGGATAATATTATTGGCTGAGATCTCTGTGACTCCAGTCTTCTGACGAACACCTCAATATCCCACCTTGCTGCAGCTGCTAACTAGGATCACGGCACAGGCTCACCATATCCGTCAGCAACCTCTGCTTATTCTTGCTCCAATTCCATGCAGTTTTGGGCACAACTCATACTGACCCTTTTTACTATATTGATTTCTGTCCGGCCTCTTGGCAGGACAGGACAGAAGGGGCAGGAATGCAAGATCTTGAGTTCTTGTTGCAGAAAAACCCAGAAGTCTCCTGTTGTATCCTAGTCTATGAGTGAGCGTTTAAGGGGGGCCCTATTACAAACAGACCCTTTTCCCACCCTGTTTTTTGGCACTTCTTAGAAGACCTCTTTGGAAGGGGCTAATGACCTTCTGGGACAAGCCCCCTTCTGCCAATAATGATAGGTCAAAAGTTAAACTGAACAGAGAAGAATGAAAACAGGATAAAATACACTATAAATCTTGACTTTCTAATTGAGAGCTTTCCGATGTGAAGTGCAGTAGTGGGTCTGTTTTACCTCAGCGTTCTGCAAGGGGCCAGATCCCGCTCCCCTTGACGGGCTGGAGTAGCCCACTCATCGTTAACGAGACCTCTCACTTGATTAAGACAAGCAAGATACGGGCCTGTGCAATCTCCTTGAAATGACTTGAAGTTTGGTGGTTAATGTAATTCCTCATCTGCAGCCATGGGAGCAGAATGATGTTTTATATTTCACAGTAAAGGCATCTCGACTCATCTTTCAGCAGAGCTGACATGACTGTGTATGTGTGTGTCTGGGGGCAGGGGGTTGCAGGACAAAAGGATCTATACAAATATAACCCATAACAAGAAGTTCTTGCAGAGGAAAACTTTGCCTGAATGTAACATGTCATCTCAGATATTTCATAGATATTTTTGCTGTCTGAGGTAAAGAAGGGAGGATTACACCTATTTTACAGACTGGTGAAATCAGCGCATAAAGAATTTAAGTGACTCACCCATGATTACACAATAACTCAGTAGCAGACCCCAGCAGACATTTGAGGAGTCTGGAGTCCTAGTGTGCGCAATACTAGCCCAGATTGTTGCCTTGGTCTCTTGTCATCCCTGTCAGACATACATCACTTTCAGACACTTAAAATACGATGGAGTCAAAAATAGAAGAACAGAGCTTGTTTATTCCTCAGCTTATATATCAGACACTCGTTTGCTTTCAGTGAATACTTTTGTTGTTTACATTTTAATAGGAATTCTAATTATTGAAGCAATTCATTAGAGACTTATTACTTTTCCCAACAGAACTTTTTGACACTGCAACAAAAGTACCAATACTACAAGCAGGCCACTGAGCTTCCCATCCATGCAGCTCAAGAGAACAATCCTGTAACAGTAGAATAAAGCAGCCTTTTATTAATGCTACACCTTGGAGCTCTTCTCTGAATAGGAAACTTTTCCCGAAAAATGTATTTGAAATTATATCCCTACACCCTGAGCTAATTTTTTTCAGCCTGGTTAACGTCATAAAATGGATCATGAATATGTCCTTTGAAAAGGATACCAGCTCTGTGTGGCTTATACAGTCTGAGTGTGTTGGTGCTAAGAAAATTGCTCCTACTGTATAGAATGTGTGTGCCAAAGACGAAGGAGAGGATTAAGGAAGGGAAAACATATACTGGAATGTGGTGCCATAACAAATCTATCCTTAATCTTGAAAGCTCCATAGTGCATAAGTAATGAAACTAAGGATGAATTATTACATCTTGCTCTCATAATTTGCAGGTATGTGTGTATTATCTTACAGTATAAATATTCCATAGATGCTTTGTGATGATGTTTTTCTCCATATTGGAAAATAAAAGTAGTATTAGTCACATGTCCGTAGCTTTGTCAGTGGCTGCAAAATGTTTTTCTTTCCAGGAGGCAAGTATACTGAATAATGCAATGCTTACATTTAGGCTGTCTTTTAATACCCTGGTACTTTGAAAATTTAGAAAAGGTTCTTTTAATTTTAACAGCTACAATGTCTGCTCCCTTTATTCCTGCCCTTTATCATCTTACACACCATGATCTTATAGACAAGGGGGGAAAAAAAAACATTCCAGTGTCTAATAAATCTGAAATCCATCAGGGGCTGCAAAGCATTCAATCTCCTTCCTTGCTTCAGCTCGTGTTACATTCGGCAGCACAACAAATGCACTTTGTGCACAAACGCCGATGGATTAAGCACTTTCGTTCATTTTCCAGTGTGGGAACAGATTCCCTTTTTTTACAGTTTTGAAAATTTGCAACAAAGAATAGTCCCGTGCAATTGATTTTTACGTAAGGAGAGGGAAAATTTGTATTACAATAGCTGTTACCAAGCAGGATTTTAATATTATTAAAGGACTTCTAAAAAATATGTTATGATACCCGGCTTCCATAGCATACAGTGATTTACCTTTGGTTTTCTGTGCTCTTTTATAAGACTCTGTGTGTGCAGATCCGGGTAGTCCTTTTTTTGTTCTTAGACCTTTTGCTGCCTGTCACAGTGACTTCGCACATGCAGTGCTCTCTCAAATGGGAATTTTACTTTTGTTCTTTCTTGTTGCATTTCCCTAAAATAAAATATTTGAGGGCAAAAAAATAAATATTTTATTGCTTTTTGTAAAGGAAATGTAACGTGGGACCAACTTTTCGAGGGCAGGACCAGGACCAATTTTCAAATATGTGATCTTACAAATATGAGAGGTTTTATTTAAAAAAAAAGCCCATTTCACAGTTACACACCAAAAAGAGGAGTAGATTAATGGGTGTCAGGCGTTTTAATAGTTTCCTTCTGACCCTTGCAGACAGATTTCTTTTAGAAGAACTGAGCACTTAGCAAGACGAGTTCTTCTAGAAAACAGAAGCCAATTACACATGCTGAACTTTTCCACAAAGTACAGCCATTCTTTCAGATACCTGCATCTTAGTTTCTGCTCCTGTGCAATGGCAGCATTAATAATAAGTTACAGCATTATTAATGAATCAAATCAATCGGTGGATGATATTTATGAAATGCTTTTAGACTCATGGATGCTAGGAAACATTAGAACAAGTAACTTGCAGGAGAGCAAAGCTCGCCTTTTTCTGATGTTTAAAAGTGTGCCTGGAGAGGATCTTGCTAAATTTCCCCCATATAAAATATAAGTTGCATTTATCAAATCCAGAGCACTTTGAAAAGTGGACAATAGCCAATATGTGTGATTTGAAGGAAGAGAACATAGTCATGTGGCTAGAGCACTTTCACATAGCTGAAGTATTCAGGTCTGCAGGCACACAAATGGGAGAGCAGTAGCAAAGGAAAAAACCAAAACAACAGACCCTCTGCGGGCAGCTTCCAAATGGGTACATGTGAATCTTAATGATCTGCTGCACTTTCATGTGTACAGACCCTACAGGGGTTTACATTCATGCATGAGCATTTTTGTACATGCCAAATTTAAGCTTTTAAATATACACAAATTTGAAAACATCTGCGTTAGGTAGTATGAAGGTTAAGTGGGACACAGTGGTAGCCGGGAGGGGTCCTAGCAAGGGTTTGCACTGTTGTCTTAACTTTTAGTCTTGTGCTCAGCTTAAGCAGCAGAAACGGCAAAATATCTTCCAGCTTGCCCCACCATAGGCTTCTGTGCTGGATTAAACAAGGACAGAGTTTAGAATTCTCCGAGATTCTCATAGGTGAGAAAAATAAAGAGCATCTTCCATGTTACTTCTGCCAAGCAACTGCTTTTTTCTTTGCTGGCCGTGTAAATGGCAACCTGGAAAGATGCAAAGGGTTTCATTTTTTTCCCATCAATCAGTAAATCCGATAATTGCAGCTTGCAGGGGACACTTGTGCACTGCAGAAGGGGATTTTTGCTCCACTCAGTTTATGTTACTGTAGCATGAAAGCATGAAAAAAGTGAATTGTCTTAGATATGTTGAGGAAAAAGTGCTGGTGGCCACCCATTTCTCAGGGAACCCTCAGTCTTATGCCAGCAATTCCACGGCTTTAATTGGAAGGAGTTGCCCACTAAGCCAAAGAACATGTTTAGCCTCTGCTAGAGCTGAAGTCCTCGGTATTTCTTAAGCAACGGTTGAAACTGTCAGTATTTTAGGAAAGCTAGAGGTATTGCAGCCATTTCCTATAAGGCTCTCGAGGCATGCAGGGGAATAGGGCTTTTCGAGCAGGTTGGGTTTAATACTAAACCTGACATCGTTACAGCTGATGGAAACACAGGACTCAGTATTCTGTGCAAAATTACGGTTTTTGAGGGAAAAGCTCATTTTAAGTTAGGCAGAGCGTACCATTTTTCCGAGGTTAAATTTGATACTGTTGTAACACAACACATTTCAAAACTGAGTATTATTTTGAAATAAGTAGTAGAAAAGTTCCGGTTTTGTGAGAGCAAATTTATAAGTTCTGATCTTACTGGTATTCTTTCTTTCTATTTTTTTTTAACCAAAATTTCCTTGTTCTTGCTACAAATCCACTTCCATCAGGACATTGTCAGTGAGATAGGAGATGAATCTGGAGACCTTACTCTCAAGGATCTCGAGGCAAGGAATCTGTCCAGTAATTTCTTTTATGTTTATCTTTTGGTTAAATAATGAATAAAGTAATCACCATTTATCTATAGCCTGCAGTATTTTTGTTTTGCAGCACAAACTGCAACAGGGAGCTCAGAAAGTAGCCTTGTTGCCTTAGCAGTTCTGGCCTCCCTGATGACTCCGTACACTAACAGGGTAATAATAAACAGAAATGCCTTTTGAATTACAAGTTCCATCGGAATCACAGGGGGAAGGTCAGTGTTTGCCAAATTGAGGAAGACAAAACTGGCATGAAAGGAATTTTATGTTCAAGCTCCTCAGAGGGGATTAGAAGGGCTTTCTTAATAGTGACTGAAAGGAAGCTGGAACGGTGTCACTGAACATGCAGGCACTGCTGTGCGCGTGAGCGCAAACCGCACACGCTCACCCTGCAAAGCGGCGCAAGGAGCAGGCGCACGAAGCTGCTGCCACATTTGAGGCCTTTTTGCAATAGATTTTTTCCATCCTTCATCTCCACATGCTAAATATATAATAAGATACCTTGTTTTCTTGCCCTGTAGACCCACATGACCAAAATGAGGGACATTAGTAAGTGTTAGAAAAAGTATTCAAGTGTGAAATGAATTTCTCAAACATTAATAAGTATTTCTAGAACCTCGGTTTCATAATTTGACAGTTCCACAGTTAATAAATCACGGCAAAAGGAAAGTGTGATAACAGCAGAGCAAAAGGAAGCCTGGATCTATGAAGTGCAACTGAGGGATAAGTGAAAGAAGCATGGTGATGACCTCGAGTTTACTTTGGGGTTTTCTGAGCTTTCACTCAATTAAATTCATTCCTCTCCTCCAAAGACCTATTATGTGCCTCTACCTACGTTCCTAACTGATTTTGCTTGTAATTCAGCTTCTTTGCCAAGTTATTTCCGTGATATAAGGAACACTGATTAAAAAAAAAAAAAAGAAAAAGGAACACTGAGATGAAAGGAGCATCCACAGTACATTCAAAAGGGTTTTCTAAAGAGGTGGGTTGATTTTAATTAACTTCCTGAATGAAACAATTCAGGTCTGGGGATGGCAATCTCCAATAATCACTCTTTGGCCTCTGGATTAAAAAGGGAGTCAATTACACAAAACAATGTAACAAAAAGGCAGTAAATGGAAGGAAGTAGTTATGTGTATTATGGCAGTATACACATTAAGAGAGGCCCAGCATCTAGAGGCCCAAAATGAGATTAGTACCCACTGCAGCAGACACTAAATACACATGAGAAGAGACAGCCCCCTGCTCCGAGGCTTATCTTCTCTGCAAGACCAGTTCCTGTTTATATATTTTGAGTATTTCCCCTAATTCAAGCTCTATCTGCACACAAAAAGCCCAAACTGTAACTTCAGCTGCCTGTCCCCGGGGTGCCACAAACCGAAGTGCCAGTTGCCCAACTGGCCACGTGCTGCAACGACTGCTCTGCAGCAAGGGCCGCGCTTGGCATCGCTCCGCTGCTGCCACAGTCCGGGTGCTTCCCCTCCGTCCTCCCTTCCGGGCATTCCGAGAAGAGGGGACCACATTTGCCGTAGGAGGAATTCACACAGAAACTTGAGGAAGTAACTGCTGCAGTTGCCAATACACAAGGGACATGGGGAATGAAGAGATTAACTTGCCAAAGGCGCCGGTAATGGGGTCGTCCATAGCCAGGACTTTGTCCAACCCTTCTTGCAGCAGGGCCCTCATATCTGCTGGCACAACCGGCCTAAACCCTGCCAAATTCCCAAGCTTGTGTGAAAAGGGAGCATCAAAGTGATGGGAACTTGGGAAAAAAAAAATTCATCTGAAAAAGTGAGAAATATTCCCAGGCCCTGCCCATCTCTGAGAAAGATAGTTTCACATAAAAGTGCTCCAGGATTTCATGTCTCTGTCAGGTCTTCCATTTCCAATATGCAGAAAGCATATGGCAGTTTCCCATGTGCTTTCTGCAGCCCCAGATCCTAGTATCAGACATTCTGAATGTTTTATAAGATCTATAGCTGTTATTTTGTTTTCCTAGGTATTGCCATCACCTGCAACACATCTGCAGCCTGCTTGTGGTTTGAGGTTATGAAAAAACTCCTCTGTGTCCCGTGCTAGCAAAACGGAGCAGCACCACTTTCACCTAGGTAAGGGGTAAGCTGGAGTAGGTACTGAAGGCCACAGTAACCACAGAGAGACAACGTGAAAACAGTTTAACTCGAAACCAGTGCTTTTATGCTCTGCTGTGTGACAGACTGTAGGGTGTCCCTGGCTCATTTTTAAAGGATAGAGTGAGGAATTAAGCAGCTCTTATTGTCCTTCAAGTAGTGTATAGAGATATGGAGGGTCTGCCTGTATCCATTTACTCTGCAGGGGTAGATCATCTCAAGTCCACTTCATTTCTCCTGTGTTGTGTATAGAGACAGAGTCACTGACATAAGAGGTTTGATAAACCTCTTAAGGTTTCTCCAGGAAACCAACATAGCCCAAGAGTTTGAAACCCTCCCTCTAAAAATCCTTTCCACTCTCCATTTAGAAACACCAGTTTGGCACCATCAGTAACTTTTAGTCTAGACAAAACCTGAACATTTACTGTTAAAAAGAAAGGAGGAAAGAAAGAGGGAGCAGAACAGATCCACAGTTCTGCCCCCTTAGCAGTTCACCTTTTCCTCCCTTGTGCTTCCCCTACAACACGCCCTTGTAGGGCTTGTAAAGCCTCCCCCCTTGCAAACTCTCATGCTCAAATGCCACAGCACAGAGATACCCGAGTGAACCAAAAGCACTCAGCAAGTCAAAGATCTTTTGTCTGTCTTTGGTCTTAATTTTCTTACTCTTCTATAACCACAGTTCTGAATTTAGTACCATGCTCAGACCAGCAGTGCTTCAGGACTGATGTAGTTCAGACCAGCAGGACACATCCTCATTTCAGACACACATTTGTGCCCCTGCACTAACAAACTGCCCAGTGAAGCCCCCAGGCTTCTGTTCAACGGAGAATAAGTTGAGACGGTTGTGCTAAAGCTGCCTGGTCGTTTTGTGCTGCGGGGAGAAAGAGAAAACCCTAGAGCTCAAGAACCGGAGCTTTGTCCCCTGTCAATTCCTCTGACATTAATGTGCTAATTCTGGGGTACTATTTGGTTTGGGGAAGTACCCTCAATCAGGTGAGCACATTTGTTTAAAAGTAAGTACATGGTTAAAGGTTGGCCTGAAGCAGGTCTTTTTATTAGTGTAGTTCAAATGACCCACTGACCACAAGCCCAGAAGACACCTAGTACACAGCTTAGCCAGAGAGAGGGTCTCTATGCAGAAGAGAATAGAAAAGGCTTTTCAAAGTGAGATTTCCCTTACCACTCCTAGGGTATCCTGTGTCAGCAGAGTTAGTGAATAAAGAGGAACAGAAAGGTTGCTACAAGAGAAGTAGGGAAGCTCAGGGTTGTGGTTTTATCAGAGTGGCACACGTCCCGCTGCTTCCTTCTGACTCACCTGATGTGCAGATTAGGCAAATGAAAATTGGAGGCACTTGAAAAATGAATGAAAGTGATCTTAAATGGGACAAAGAAAGAAAAGCTTAAGGTAAATAACTACGGTCGGTCTGTCCAAATGTCACACGTAAGGATGGCTCTGCTCTGCTTAATGACAGAAGAGCATGAAAGGTGAGAGAGAGGCAGGGACCCTTTCAAAGGGCTGTTATTCTAATGCACCTATGTTTATTTTAAAAGCTTTTCAAGGAGACAGGGAGGGAGGCTACTCTCTCTCAGTGATAAAAATTGAGTGATTGAAGACATCATTTGGGGGCAATCTGCTCTCTGTCTCTGTGGTTGTCCACCAAGTCATATGCAGGTAAATGAAGCTGAGAAGGACGCAGCTACAGGAAGAGGACTAAGAACCAGGACTCCTGGGCTGTACTTCTAGTTCTGGTGCCTACTCCATCTGCAGCCAAGGCGTATGAAACTTCAGTGAAACCATCTATCTGTCAAGGGGGGGCAATAATCTTTACTCTCCTCACAAGACAGGGACATGACGAGGCTTAAGGAGTGTCTGCCAAACAGATTGCCTTCGTGGGTGATAGGTGGCATAGACATATAAAGTATCTCATAGTCAAAACAGAGCAGTGTGTAGAGGAATTCTAATTTCTGCAAGCAGATCTGTCCCTGATTGAACTAGTCCCTGTCTGTTCCCCCGGACACGGTGTGCGAACATCTTCATCCCAGATTTCCCTCTTATGCAGCAAATAATATAATAGTTTATGGCTCCTCTTTTAGAAAGGGATGCTTGCTTCATGTCTAATATTAAATGGTTTGGGGCTGGAGTCTACTGTGCTGTATGTGAGCTAGTCTGTTTTAAATGACAAAACGCTTTTACTTCAGCTGCGGTCATGTACAGACACTGTAACCCATCTCTTGTGGAGACAGCTGACTGTGGAACATCTCCCGGCAGGATGCTGAAGATGAAGGTATTCTTGGTTTTAGTTTCAGGAGATTGTTCTGCCACAAGTTCAGAGTCAGTTCCAGCACTCGCTGACCCCTGCTGTCCTCATACACCTCCAAATGGCCATTATTTAGGAGACAGGAAAAAATTCTCTCTTTCTCGATGGCTCTCGCCCTTGCTCTCTCTTATGTAGTGAGGGTCTTTATGAGCAATGACACTTTCTCACTGCTTCTCATATGCCCTTCCATTCAGTTGTAAAGTTTGGTCCAGATTCATTTTTGCTGTCATTCCAAATGAAGCCAAAAGAGTTATTCTGGGAATCATCTGTGCTCTGCACTTGACCTACACAAATTTGGAAGGACAGGTTTTTGAATGCAAATGATCCTGCAAGGTACAGAGGGCCTTTAGTCAATGAGGGGGAAGGATGCTCACAGCCACGCTGCACAAGAGCGGGCTTTTTCATAGGACTTGCAAAATCAGTTCTTCCCCATGTGTTTTGACATGCTCAAAGTAGTCCTCAGGAAACATAGGAAACAAAGGAGAAAAAAAAATCCTGCAGAGAGAACTAATTTGGAAAAGTTTGAGGACATGTGGCTAAAACAACTAGCTGGCAATGAGTGCTCTTAGGTGCTGGTCCCAATCCTGTTCCTAGCTGCCACGCTGCCACGTGCCATGTCGTGCTTTTCCAAGACACATAGCGCTCGGATCGTGCTCCACAAACCAGGCTCCGTTGGAGATCAGAACTCCTGAACAAGGACAGCCACAGCTCAGCATGGCCAAGTGAGCAAGTTTTAATTTAAGTTTTATGTCCCAGTTGCTTTTTTATTTATTTATTTTTTTCTAGCTCACTGTTGGAATTAACTGCAAAGGGCAAAGAGTCACAGATTCTGACCCCTAAAATATCTATTGCTGTGAGTTCAGTTCTCTGTCCTTGAGGATCTCTGTCTCTAACTTAATGGAGCTGCAGCCCAAGAAAGGAGACAGATGGTACTGATGGGCTGAAATTATACTCAGCTAAGTGCAGAGCTGTAACTGCTATTTGTCATTCTAACATCGCTGATTTGTCTAGAGAGAAAAACAAATAACTTGTTGGGGGAGTAAGCAACCGAGTGGCTGTGGCCAGGCCAGATTGGAAGTGGGTGGAAGGCTCAGCACACAGAGACCCAGGTGCCATCAGCACTCAAGAGAGGCCATTAGGATGTCATTTCAGTTTCTTTCTGTGTCTATCTCTTTCTCTCTGCCTGCTGTGGAGGTGGAAGGTGCGTGTTTTGTGAGGTGAACTGGGGAGTGAAGATAAAAATTTGTGGTAAGGAAATGCTACAGCTTTATCTCTCTCCTTTGATGTGGCAGGACAAATTAATTGATAACAGAACCAGCCAAAACAGATGTGGTCATGGCCTCCTGATCTGCCCTATTGCAAGGAAAAGGGCTCAGCAACATCAAAGACAGAGGTCAGCCAGTATTCCCCAAGCTCAAAAAGACAAATCATGACAAGCAAATAGCTCAAACTTCCACTGGAAAGGGGTTATTACCACAAAGATGATGTCTGGCACATGGTCACTGTCCCTATCAGCTGGACTCAATGGCTTCTCCTCTCTACCATTTCCCTTCTGTACCCAAATGCAGAGCGTGAGTTTAAATGTGTGAACGTGGCTTTTTTATGTGTAATCACACAGAGCAAAATCGCCAAGCAGAATCCAAGAAGCAGTCCAGAGCTCACTCAATGGAGTTAGAAAATCAACGGGAGCTGGTTGGAGTCCTCTAGTAGCTGTAGCCATGTTCTGTGAAATTACAGTGAACCTGTTTTCTCACTCCATATTGAGAGTGAAAAGATCTGAATTCTCATCCCCGTGCTACTGTGTGCTGACTGTGTGCCTTGGGCAAAACAGGTCCTCTGTTGTGCCTCTATTTCTCCATCCCTAATGGAAGTGACAAAGAAGACCGCTCTAAGATCTCCATATCCAATAGAACTTCAGATAATATTAGTAATTTTTACCCTGTATTTCTTATTTCTACCATTCACTGTTCTGTTGTCTCTGAAGTCTCTGATGTCTCTGAGTGTCTTGATGCTTTTCCAAGTGTTGCCCATCTATTACAAGCTTTTCAAAATCATTGAACAGTAAACATTCGCACTAAAAGAGCTGATTGCACAGCGTTTCTCAGGTTTAGTTGCTTTGTTCTCTCTTTCTCTATCTGGAAACAGAAATATATGTCCTTCAAAAGCGATGACCTTCAAAACTGAAACTCTCCCCCCTGGCAAGCTGTTATCTAACTTGGGATATATATTTTCCTTTTTATCATAGTGCTGAATTCCTTATACACATTCGTGTATTCATCCTTGCAACACCACTGTGAAGAATCAGCATGCTGTTAATCCCTTTTTTACAGATGCAGAACTGAGATCTGTAGCTGTATCTAAACAGTGGGAGCAGAAGCACTTTCACATGCTGTACAGGTATTTGTCCAAGATGGTCAAAGGAGACCCCATGTCTCTGCACACTGATTTCGTTCTGCCAAGAAAAACAGCAGGCCAGAAAACACCTGCCAAAAGATGCTACCCAAAATCTGGATAGATCTGGATCCATAGTTCTGAATGTCCCAAGACACAGGGACATGCCACAGAGAGCAGCTGCCCCACACTTAATATGTAGTTGGAGTTCCTGAATGATTCATCCAGCCTCTCCTATGAGACCAGTGCATACTGAGGTCCCTGATCATTGGTATATTCCAAGGCTTGGGCCATGGCTACTTTTCTGTCAGTCACAGGAGCAAAGCCGCCACCCAGGACACAGCTCATGCCATGATCTCAAAATTTATTTCTTTTCCCTGCAGTTCGGCAGCAGATCTGAGTGTTGTGAGGCAGCCCAGGAGAGCTGCACATCACCGGCTACCAAAAAATGCTCAGTTGTTCCACTTCTAAGTGTCCTTGTGCCCATTATAACATTGTAACAAAAATAACCAGAAGCGGGTATGTGTTCCCAGCAGGCATCACTGATTCAGAGCAAACTGTAAAAACCAATGCATGACATAGATAAAGGCATTTGGAGCCCCGAGACACAACTGTGGTGTGTGTGTGCACCCTAGCTTATGTCACCGGAGAGCAGAGAACTGCAAAAGCTTCTCTTCCTTGACAGGTCACGTTCATAGTCAGCAGGACCCTGTCCTCTGCCTGTTGCAAAACCTAGAGGGGAGATCAGACAGGTGGGAAGGATCTGCGAGGCCACATGGATCATGTTCTCCCAAAGTTTCCTACAAGGAACATGGGACAGGTGAAACTGTAGCACACAGGGCACAGTAGAAGCAGAGGGCAGTTAGCTCTCCCTTTACAGGCTTGGGGCTCCCATGGAGAAGTGACTGTCCTGGTTATATGGGGATGCCTATTTTCTTTTTCCAGTGGAAAGGAGCCGTGGCAGCAAGGAGCAACTGGATTTTGCCCTTTCTCCCCAGAATAACCTTGTGGACATAGAAAGTCACATTGCAGGGACAAGCTGGATGAGAGTGATTAGTAAATGTCCTATACTAGGAGAAATAAAGGAGCTAGCTTGACTATTTTAGGCTCAGGAGAACAACTATACCACCTCAGAATTACTTTGTACTTTCTGTACAAAACTGAGAACCTAACCACCAAAGATAGTTCTCATTTAGACCTAGGGTAACGGAAGGAGCATTCTGGCAAGTCAGAAATAGAGGAACTGAGGATATTGGTAGAGAGGCAGCAATATCTGGGACCACCTGACCTGATTCTCCAAGCAACCACGATTTACCTACAAGTTCTCTTGACCTCAGTTTCCCCATCTGTCTGGTTGGGAAAGTGACATTGACCCTCTTTTGGAAAGTGATGTGACAAGTGCAAAGTATTAGACTGTTAGACAGCTGTGGGAAGCATTGTGAGATCTCTTGGAATTACAGATACAGAAACAAGGAAAGATTTTGTCAGCTGGATACAAGGACTGAAAAAGAGACATTCTGACATGCTATTGCTGCTACAGTCCCCTCCCCGGAGAGGTCTAGTGAGGGCATTTCTCAGTGCCCACTCTTTATCTGAACTCCTCCACATGCCTCAATCCTAATCCAGCACAGCACAGACTCATCCTATTGTGTTAAAATCAAATGTACTTAAAGGTAAATGTCACTCTGCCATAAAAAGAAAGGAAACCACTTAACTTTCTGTTTCTTTGTCTACCTTCCTCCATAATAGTTCTTGTCAATTTACATTATTCATGACCAGCAGAGCTAACTTAAACAGTATCTTTCAATGGAATATAGTGCAAACAGTTTTCTGTGTGGGCAGAGTAAAACAAAATAATAATTACAATATAAGATGATAGTGCTCACAACAAAATATTATTTCCATAAAAAGATTTCTGTGGCAGGAACATATGCTGCAGCACCAACAAAAAAATACTGTGAAAGGAAAACATCTTTACTGGCATATTAGATTCCATCAATGGCATTGATGATTTCATTGCCTAAATAAATACTGTGTGTAGATAAAGTATGACCTGCAAAATAAATTCTTAGAGTGGCAGGATAAAGCAAATCAACTTTCTTCTGTCTTTATCCCTTCTACAGAATACATAAGCAAATTTCTCCCCATGCGGGCACTACAACTGCAGGCATCTGTCGGGATCTATCCTCATAGCTTAGGTTTGGGAGCTTATAAAAATCTCACAAAATTGCATCAGTCCAGGCTCTTTTCCCTCAGTTTTCAGTAATGAATACTTAACACTTATCCTAGGTAGAGTGATTTTGTGATTTAAGCCAATGAACTACATTGAGTTCGTGTGTGTGTTTGTACGTGTGTGTGTACATGGCACACATGGAAGTTAGAAAGGAAACACGCAGCAATGTAGCCACCCAATGCTGAATAAGTGAACTGAGAGCCTAACCTACAGTGAAGTTTTTCTGTTGCTAACTGTTCTTGTAGCTTTTTTCTCTTTCAATAGGGAAACAAATACTATCAGAGTAAGGTGTATATCAGGCCACAAGACTATGGGAAGCACTAGGAGTATCCATAAGGGTATCTAACAAATGAATGCCAAGTTTTCTGTCCAGAGCAAGAGCAATATCAGCACTGGCATCAAGTAACTGAGGTAAAATCACACCCTAACTTGCAGCTCCATCTGAATCCGAGAGACGGCTGACTGAATCCGGGAGATGACAGCGATATATTCTGTTGTAGCCCTAAGCAGCTCGCCTCACAGATAACAGGCCACACAATGATGAGCACTTGATGCAAACAAAAACTGTTATTTACAAAAAAAAAAAAAAAAAAAAAAAAAAACACTTGTGGAAGTGATTGGACTGTGTTGCACTTTATAGAAAATAATCAACCTTGAAATCACCTACATCCAGCTATGCTAAAAGCTCCCCTGTTCAGGTTTTTTTGGCAAAATTTCATTGTTGGAAATGGTTCCTCCTGTGTTGTTATAGAGTCCTGATGAACCCTTATTTATACATCTTCCCTAGGACTATGGTGACCTTTACTGCAGGGTGGAAATGCTTTCAAAGACTATTAATCTTTCTGGGGTGGTGGGTAGAGAGGACTTGTGGAGAGAAAGGCTTCCACAATCATCCTCATCCCTGTCAACAAACATCAGAGACAGGAATGAGGCAATGTATTGTTTGGCAATGTAGAGCAATAAGCTAAAAGCTGTTGCAGGACAGGGCTCGGTAAAAATGAAAGGCTGAGAAAAGGAAAATGGAAAAGCGATGCTGTTCAGTAAATATTGATAGATGTTCCCTGTACTTCCTATGTCCCCATTGCCGATCCCCTTTATTGCCACCTTTTACACTGTCACTGTGTAGACTAGGACATCACTCCCATCACCTCCTGGGTTTTTAATTTAAAGCAGCTTTCTGCATTTGCTCTGAAAAGCAGAGAGGTGAGAAAGATGGTAGGAAACTTTCCACTGCAGACTTTCTGCTCAAGGACAACAGCAAAACTGTGACTCCCGCTTATTGCATGAAACGAGGTGAAAGGTTTTGTCACTGCTGATCAGTGTTCATTTCACTAGTACTGATTGCCTGTTTTGGTAGAAAGATCAAGGGCTGAATGCTGAATGGCAGGAAGACTAAACTAACCTTTCTTCCCAGGAGATGATCATTGTGGGTCAGGCTTGAAGCATATTAGCAGAGTATATAAAGGGGAAGCAATGCTGAAACTCCTGCTGTGCCTGTTTGGCAGATAAATAAAGAATTTCAGGCTTTGGGGCAGACAGATCAGCTATAAATTCATATTAAGAAATGTCTGTGAGATTTGCTAACAAGACTTCAACTACCTCAGGGCAGGGACCACGGCTTTCATGTGTTCTTAAAGCAGGCAGCTCAATAGAGCCCTGGTCCCGCGCACGGGGCACTGGCGTGTTACTACAGTACAGGTAGGAACGGTGCAGCAGCTCTGTGGGCACGCAGGTGCAAGAGAAGAATAGGATGAGTTCAAGAGCACAGCTCTTAAATTGGGTCCAGCACTAAGAAGTCCTCTATTCTTCCTTTCCCAGCTCCTACCAAGCAAGGCAGCCTGTTCCCAGAGCAGCCTGAGTGTTCATTAATGTTACAGACTTCAGAGTGAGGTCCCTTCTAGCCTTGTCGCAGGTTTGTCTCTTAACCACAGGGAAACAACTCAAGCTGGGCCTTTATCGTAATATCTAGATGACATAAGAGAAAGAAGTGACTGGAGCCTGGTGCTTCTTGGTTTTTGGAGCAGTGTGTTTTTTCCCTCTGAACAACATTTGTAAAACCAAACTGAAAATTTAGCTTAGAAAGATGTTGCGGGCTTTGGAATTTATGACTTTTGAAAGCACTAGCATGGATGTTGGGATTCACCAGAGCAAGAGAGAAGAGAACTTCATGAGATGGAGGAACCAAGTTCTCTCACAAGACTGCTCTTGGACAACCACCCAGGCTTTCCCCCCAGCCCACTCCTTAATCATAGCAGCATCCTGGCCTATCCCATCCTCCTATTGCACAGTCAAGGAGGTCAAAATGTGAAAACTTCCTTTGGACGGAACAGTCATTCAGTTGCCTTGGATGGGAACTGTTTTGGTGCAGGGCAGGGTTTGGGTTTAGGGTGCTGCCACACACAAGAGAGGAAGCCGAGGGCCATGCTGCTGCTTAGTGTTTCTACAGAGAGCAAATTCATCACGGCTTCGGGAGGTCCTGCTTCCTCGGCCCCCTCTCTATCATAATTAGGCACATCAAAGAGGTGATCTGTCATCTGAAATGGCAAGATGCCTAATATTCATATTAGAGGGAGTCAAGCCCCAAGCACACAAAGATCAAGAACATGTTGGCGAATGTGAGGAGGAAGATTGAAAGTCTGTCTGTGGACCCCAAGGAAGCTAAAGTGATGGAAAGTCTACGAGTAAAGAAGAAAAGGCAATCACCCTTCCAATTAAAATCCCCGAGGAGGAGAGTTTTGTCTGTGTTCGTATTAATCAAGGACAAGAAATCAGACAACTCAATGAGACAGGAGGAATTGCAGAGAGCAGCAAACGACAGGGAGAAGCCGGGGGTCACTGGGGGAAGGGCACATGCAGGAAGAAAGAGAACATCGACTAAAACTTTGACGACAAGGTACTTAGAGGAAATAAAACCTGCGTAGGTGCCAGGAGTGTTCTGAAGACACCCAGTTTTACTCACCCTTCCACCTAACCAGCAGGCTCTCTTCAAAGTGGAGACCTACTCAAGTTTGCTCATACAAAGAGGTTTCAAAGCCTTTATTGACAGCACTTAACAAGTGTGGCTCTCCTGAACCTCAGCCTGCCCAAAGTGACCCTTACGTAGGTTGAAGTTCTCCATGGGATCAAAGGTTCTGCCAGGAGCTCAGGGACACGCTGGGCAGGGGATATGGTGCCGCACAGGGGAGGATTCCCACTTGCTTCCTGGGCTCTGAGGAACCGTGCAGCAGTTCCTACCTCCTGCACCCTGCTCCCTTGAGGGAGCAGATCTCAGTCAAGCCTATCCTGATTAGCCCAAGGCAATAGATGGTGTCGATGTCAGAGCCAGGATTAAAACTCCAGTGGTTTTTGGCTGCCAGTCTGATGCTCGAATCACTAGACCACACCTCTCATTATAAAATAATTGTCTGATTTTCCCTTTGAAATCAAAGCTGTTTACAATTATATGGGAGAGAGGGAGAAAATGCAATCTGGGCTGGTTTAAAAGCATTTGCACCTTTTTATGTAAAATTTCGGCTTAAAGCAGCCCTGTACGTGCAGTTATTAGGGAACTTAATTTAATCTCTTATTTTCCCTTCAGCTTGACAATAAGCTTTCTTGGCCCTTTTGGAGGAACTGTCTCCAGATTCAGATGAATTCAGATCTATTTTTATCTTCCTCAGAACTGCTGATTGTGTTGAACATAGAATGTTAAACTTTGAACGTAACATAAATGTCTACCAGTAAATGAGCAGCTGAAGACTTTGCCTATGAGCATCTTACAGACTTATGAGCGTTGCATAGGAACAAGGTTTTTCTGAAATCATTTGAGATGAGCTTATATCACCATAAAAATGTTGAACATATGTTTCTTTATGAATTAGTCAATTTTCAATTGCAAACTAGTACTAATGAAGCAGCAAAATTTTGAAAAATTAACCACGCATCAGTAGCAGTCTTGTGAGTGCCTTCAATTTCCATCAAAATCCACAGAACAACTCTGGGCTTTCAAGCAATGCAAATGTCTAAATGCTGGCTGAATAAGACCTTATGCAGAATGGGACACCACATTGGAGGGATTTGTCAGAGTTGCATTGAAACTTATTAATATTGAGTGTATATCTGCTGCCTTTTATGGAGTTTCGGAGTGGGGGTTTACACTTCAGGCCTAAATTAAATAGGACTAACATCAATAGGAGTCTCTCCCTTGAGTTTAAGGGGCTTTGGATTGAATCTTGGATGCTTAAAGAGATGTAGACAAGTCTGTATTGTAGTCAGTCTTCATATTTAGATGATAATGTATATTGCTCATGGTTATTATGAAAATGATCCCAATTAGAGATACCAGATGCCGTGATATGAGGTAAGCTAAGGAAGCAGTCTCTAGCTGAGGATTCACATCCAGACCTATCATTAACAAAAATGGCTGAAGCTGATGATATTTAAGAGTAACCTATGTACTAGTCACTAAAAGCTGTGCAATATATTTTCTCTAGTAATTTATAATTAAATAAATTGAGAATCAGAAGATGCAAACTGGTATTTTCCCCAGCATCCTTAATTCAGCTGAATTGCACTTCTTACAGGTTTTGTGGCATCTACTTTTTAAAAATACCATTAATTCATTAAGCCACCTACTTAAGCAGAAAATCAGGAATAGAAAAAAATATGTTTTCTCTGTAATGCAGTTGAGTAAACTCTGTTCTTGGAACTTCAAAGTTCACTTCCCTATGGAAATAGACTGTAGACATACATAGGCAGATTATACTTCTATTATCTTTCAGTGACTCCATAACCATAACAACTGTCAAGCAGAAGTCTGGCCAAGGTAGCAAGAAGAAGGAGACTGAAGAGGAAAGGTAAATTTAATACAAAGTAATGCAAGTCCCGCGTATTGCTTTTTATGCCATATCTGCAGAAAAAAATGCCTTTCCAGGTTCAAATGGGGCTTGGGTGACATGTACATAGCCTCATCATCCTGGGTGGCATATCACAAATGTGTTGACACCAATCATGATAAGGACGTTTTGTTTTAGTGTTAAGCATAATGATAATGATGTAACCTTAGATAGTGCTGTATTGTAATTACACAGTCGTGCCAGTTATTACATAGTTATAACATAGATCAGCTCCTTGATCAGATATGCCCAGAAGCTTCTTTTGCTTTACTCCTAATCTAGGAATAGAAAGCTAGATCCCTAATTAACTTTGATTGAACCTTGATTAGATAAGGGAGTGGGGCCAGTAGGCACCAAGCGGGTGAGTAAGTCAGCCCATATGTAGATATGTTAAGTGTGTAGGCACCATCCTGACTAGTCATAGGAAAGAGAAAGGAAACTCCCTTTTCAGGAATTGATACCTCCCGACAAGCACAAAGGAATTAGCCCAGACTAGCCCTCAGAAATTCAAGAAGTTCTTACCTTCCCCACCTAGCAATGCCCCCACCCTATTAAGATGAGATTCTCAAGCATTCACCTTGGGAACAAATAGATTTCTATCGTTCTGTCCTGCCATCCCGGGAGGAAAATGCAGCGAGAACGTAGTACAAAACACAATTATTCCTCATGCGTACTCATGTCTTGCTCCTTTTATTCTGCTAGACATTCTGAAATGTTAGTGCCACAAATAAAGTCCATTTGGCCTCACGAAACAATCTCATTGAACACATTGAACTTAATAAACGAGTGAGTGAAGCCAGACTAGGTTAACTATCTGGTAGGCTGCTGAAGCCTAAAAAGCAACAGATTTATCTGAGTAGAACACAGTAATAACTTTGCTCCTTAGACAGGAGATGTGCAGATGCCATCTTACTTTCCCAAAGCTGCATTGGCTCTACACAACTAATGTTTGCTTCTGAATTTTACTTTTTGGTAACTTTTTGTAAACACATTTTCTAGGAATTACTAATGATAGAAGCTCAATAGGAGCTCTAAGATGGTTAGTATCTTTGAAGATATACCTGGATAACTTTGAGCAAATAAAACTTGGGATGCACTTGAAAATCCTTCTTAATCAGCTGAGGCTGATTTTTAGTCCTGATGCTAAACTGGTGTATTATTTCTTAACCTATTTTGTAGAGGGTTTGCTTTTCCCCTTCCTTCCTTCCTTCCTTCCTTCCTTCCTTCCTTCCTTCCTTCCTTCCTTCCTTCCTTCCTTCCTTCCTTCCTTCCTTCCTTCCTTCCTTCCT